>NW_017306271.1:620326-665803 GCF_000935625.1 Nanorana parkeri | reverse complement strand
TTCGCCACAGCTTCGCCACAGCTTCGCCACAGCTTCGCCTATGGCCACACCACCCTGAACTCCAAAGGCTGCGTGGCTGCTGCCTGTGAAAAAAAGGCAGCCCAGTGGAGTGGAGTGAAGTGAAGGGGAGGGGAGGCGGGGCCAGGCTGACGCTGACAAGTACAAGAGGGCCAAGGGAGGGCCGAGGGAGAGCCGAGGGAGAGCCAAAGCTTCACCTACGGCCACTCCACCCTGAACGTGCCTGCTCTCGCCTGGTTTCGGAAGCTAAGCAGGGTCAGGCCTGGTTAGTACTTGGATGGGAGACCGCCTGGGAATACCAGGTGCTGTAAGCTTTTTGCTTTTCCTCCAGTTGGGGTCGCTCTCCTCTATGGCTCTTCACACACACTTGGTTTTTTGTTTGCTTTTTTCCACCAGCGCTCCGCAGGCCCCGTTGCCCACCTGGCCGCTTTGAAAGATCACCCCCCTCCGACGCCCTCCCCTTTTCTTTTCCCGCAATCCCATCTGCACCCCACTTTTGAAAAGTCCTTTTCTCTCTTTCTCTTTCCCCCCCAGGAGCTTGCCACCCTGTACACTGTGTGTCTTGGTAGAGGCAAGATTTTTTCCCTCATGCTATAGCCTTCAGCAAGGAGAACAGTCAACAGCACAATAGTAGCATCACCATCTCACTTCAAATCTCTTAAAACTAGCACTCAACGGCAGCAGTGCCTTAGATCTCATACTGCAGACATTCAGCTCTGAGTCTCTCGGCACAGGAGTGCCTAGGGACCTTCACATACCAGGAAGCACATTGGTATTGTGGAGGAATTCAAGACAAAAGGTAAAAATTTTAAGGTTCAACTGCTAAGACACAATTCAAATTTCGAAATATTCCCTATAACGCAGCAAAGCTTTCATTTTTGAGTTCAAGTCCACTTTCACTGAGTATTTCCCAGGCTTAGGAGTCTGCTGCAGAACTTTCAATAAGAACGTTGTTTAGCAGCTTGTGCCTGGCACAACCACATTACAGTAGATATTGATGTCTTATTGATAACAGCAAGCAATATATCATAATTAGAAGTGGTACAGAGGTGTAGGAGGGGGCCAGACAGGCCTGGATTTCCCACAAGGCCAACCAAGCCCCTGGCCTCAGGGCAGCAGAGAGTAGAGGGGCAGCAGGGGTGTGGAATTCCTGCAGTTCTGGGTGCTGGGCAGGTAGTTGTTTTCTACATTTAGCCCTGCTTTAGGGCAAGCAGAGCTAAATGTACAGCGCCGAAGTCACCGAGATCACTTGTATGCAGCTTGCAGCAGGTCTGCTATTCTCCATGGGAGGTGGGGTAGCTAGGGGGGCGCATTGAGGAACCTGGCCTTGGAGCAGCAGAGAGAGTAAATCTGGCCCTGGGTCCAGACCATGTCTTTCCGCCGAATGTTATCCAGACATCCTACGAAGAAAAATAGGGGAAAAAAAGAAACAAATGTATAAAATTTACAAATAAATAAAAATTCCCATTAATCCCCCAGGTCCCAAGAAATACATAGGAAGCGTTGGATAGTATTTCCCTTTATTACATGAGCATCAAACATTTCTGTAAGCAAGTACAATGTCATTAGGGATTTCTGGAACCAGTGGAAATGTTGCCTCGTGGTAATTTCTGTCTGTGGTAGCCTGACTTGTTGTTAGGAGAAAAAAATTCAAGACGGTGGATTTTTTCACCAAGTTTTCCCTAAACACCCAGACCAGCTACTTGATTAAAGTCCTAGCTATGAAGATGTATGACATGGTAAGGTAGACTAAACGTTATAATGTGCAGAATCAAGACTTCTCCAAAAAACAAATTCTCTGAGACATAAGGGGAGAAAGATGGAAAATGTCTCAGGGACTAAAGTGGTCAACTTCCCCCTCCTTGGAGCATCTATTTGCATTTAGGAAAACATTTGTTACTGTAGGTATTTTTTGGCAATGGCTTTGGTTTGGTCACATGACAAGTCCGATATTCTTTGTCTCTTTTCTGCGATGAGAGGTGGTCCTCAGTGATACAGATAACGGCACTCATGTAATGGCATGAGCGCTGTACAATATTTTTTAGTAAATATGAACTTTTTGCCTATGAATGTTATGCAGTCTTTTATTAAGCCAACAGGTGGAGCAACAGTCTCCTTTTCACATGATTTCTAGTAATTCTTTGCCACAGCCTTGGAAAAATCTAACAGTAAACAAGAGGAAACCTCTATAAATTGACAGGTGTCCCCCCTGGGAGATTTCTCCTCACCAACTGTTGTTGACACCTGAAAAGCTTTGTAATTCTTATCAATTTCTGTCACATTAATAATGGTCATCCAGTGAAACAGGTGTGAATGTCCCCAGAGGCAATTCAACTGCTTAGGAGCTCTAGGCATTCTCACACACTGGACAAACCAGTAACCGATTTCAAGCATTTACGGTTCTGATACATGTTTTCCTATAGTAAGCCCTGATGAAGGGGGTATTTGTATGAGCCCCAGAAATGCCTTGGATACTTCTATCCTGTTCCCTTAACCCTATATCAAATACATATGTATTTGGACTATTAAACAGAGTGTGGCACTTCCATTCACAATCCTGCAATTTGATACTACAAACCAAGGAGACAGTGGAGAGCCTCCGGAATGTAGAAGCAGCCTGTCTGATAGTCAGATCACCTATCCCAACTCTTTCACATCATGATTGGCCAAGGAGACAGTGGAGAGCCTCTGGAATGTAAAAGCTGCCTCTCTGACACTCAGATCACCTATCCGAACTTTTTCACATCATGATTGGCCAAGGAGACAGTGGAGAGCCTCTGGAATGTAGAAGTTGCCTGTCTGATATTCAGATAACCTATAACCCCGACTCTTTCACATCATGATTGGCCAGCTACACCGACAGGACAAACCTTGCGGATCCAGCATTTTTATTGCACTTCTTTCTAGTAAAACCTGACAGAAATTATAAAACTTACTCCATCTCAAACCAAAAAGAGTCTGTCGATAACATTTTAAACAAAATTGACCCAAGCCTGTATAGTTTCCATTTACAGGCAGTCCCCGAGTTACAAACATCCGACTTACATACGACACGTACTTACAAACAGAGGCTATTACTGTACAGCAGGGGTCCCAGGCTGCAGCCAAAGTGTACCGCACAGCATTTCAGTAGTTGTAATGCTTCCGTGCTCATGCCGACGAGGAGTGCCCGCCTTTTTGGGTCTGGTTTGTAGTACTGTACATACACTACAGCAAGTTGGCTCTTGTTAGACGTGCAGACGAGGGGTGCCCGCCTCTTCTTCCGGGTCACTGTGAGGTTTTTACTGCTGTCTGTATCCTCATTAGAAAGATTTAATCTCACTTCCTGTCCTTGAGACACCAGGAAGTGAGAGGAAATCTACCCCTAGGAAGGGAAATTCACTCCTGTAATAGTTATCATGGGAAAAAGGTGTCTCCACCAAAGCTTTATCACCAATCCTTGTTTCCGCGGCAACCCAACATTTTCAAAATCCAATTGTCACAGGGACAGAAAGTGAGGTGAAATCTTTTGAACACACACAGCACACACAGCAAAACAAATGTTACAGGGGGTTAACCCTTCCCTATGCTATCCAAAACGGAAAAAACTTTTTTTTGCCTTGAGTTACACTTAAAAAATGTACCTGCTCCAACCTACATACACATTCAACTTAAGAACAAACCTACAGTCCCTATCTTGTTTGTAACCCGGGGACTGCCTGTATTGTGCATCATTGAAATACAGATGCTCACTGACAAATAAAACTGGAGCAAAGTGCTTAGGGCATCCTGTCTATTGTTGTCAATAATATGGAGAATAATGGTTTGTTTAATGGTTATAAAATAAGAGTTCTTCTGCCAGATGTTAATAAAACAGAACTGAACCCTCTATTAAACCTTTAAGCTCTATTCTGTTTTCTGTTTCCTGCTGTAAAATGCTACATGCAGGTCTATGTCTCCACCTTTACTTATCTCTATATAAAAGGCACATTACCTGCCCAACAGGTTAATTACTTCATAAGTTTAGGCGGCAGCACTTCTACACTTTTTACCTGATAATGTTCCATTTTCTCAGCTTGATGTATGGCTCTGTCACCTCCTGTTTCATATTTGGTTTAGTCATGCTGATTTGCTTGATGCACTTGATAAATGCATTTAAGATGAAAAATTATAATCTTCCTCCTGGTCCAACTTCGTTACCTGTCATTGGAAACCTGCACTTGTTGAATCTCAGGAGACAGGACCTCTCCCTTTTAAAGGTAGGCTGATGTTTTTATTTTTTGTATTGAGTTGTCGGCGTTATCAATGGAAATATATTGGGGGGTGGGGAATTTATCAAAACTGGAGCAGAGAAAATCTGGAGCAGCTGTGCATAGTAACCAATCAACTTCTATCTTCAGCTTGTTCAGCTAAGATTTTAAAATGAAACATAGAAGCTGATTGGTTGTACTGCACAGCTGCTCTAGATTCTGTCTGCTCCAGTCGCAGTAAATTACCCCCAATGTGTTTTTTTTGTTTTTGTTGTTCAATACATTTTGCACTAAAAACTTTATAATATGATCAACTGTTAAAGAAGAACTTCAGGAATTTTAAAAACTTACCCTTTAAGTGGGGCTATACCCAGTTAAGTGCTCATTTTGTCTATAGCAGTCAAATAAAGCAGATATATTCATCTGATCCTCATTTCTCACGGACTGCTAGACTGGTCCCTGCAGCCTCTTCTTCCCAGTCTTCAGTGGTCTAAGGACTGCTGACGTCATGATGTGTTATGCATGTCCGTTGACTTGCATTAGATGTAACGATGCAGAGGCACATTCCACAAGCCAGAACAGAGGGGCAGAGATGTGGGCGTTGACTGAGGATCAAGTAAATAAAGCTGCTTTATTTGACTCCCCTAGACAAAATAAGAGCAAAATGGAGAACTATTGGAAGAGTAAAATATACTTTTCCCAATAGATTGAGCCAGTATGTCACACTGCTACTGTCACAGGTCAGCTCTATAGCTTGAGAACTGAGCGATCACCGACTGCTGATTGCTCAGTTTAAGGCTTCTCCCTGCAGAGACCAGTGACTGTAAGTCATTGCTCCCTGAAGGGATTTCTCTTCCACCTCTCTTTTCCTCCAGTCCAGACAGGGGAGGAGGCGGTCACAGCTGGCTCTGACTCTAGAGAGGCAGAGGCAGCTGTCAATCAATCAGGCAGTGGGGTGGATCCCAACAATACTTTTGGGATCTTTTCTAGATGCAGCGCGCTCTGCGCTGTTGTCATATATGGCAGACATTAGCTTGCTATTTGTTAAGTTTGGGTCACAGGAGGACATTAGTAAATGTCCTCCTGTGACCCAAAAGAGAATTATAGTATAACTATAAAAAAAGTTTGTGTATAATTCTCATTTAATCCTTGCAGTCCTGGAAGAGCCCCACTGCAAGCGTACGTTTTTTAAATTCTTAGAGTTCTGCCTTAACCTCCCTGGAGGTCTGATTATGTCAGTATTTCGTCTCCTTATTTTTTTCTTCTATTTTTTACTTTTAAATTTTTCGTCGGTTCCGCCCCCTGCAACGCGGGTGCCGGCAAGGGAAGGAACCCGGAAGACGGATGCCGGCATCGGCCGGAGGACACAGCGGGGCTCGTAGGGACAAGGTAAGTGATGCACAGTGTAATCCCAAGTGTGGCTCGGGGTTACCGCTTTTGGTACTGAAAATTAACCCCGAGCCACACTCGGGATTACCGCCAGGAAGGTTAAATTAGCAAAATAGGAATGTATAGACAATAGAGGGAATTTGCTAAAACTGGAGCAGAAAGAATCTGGAGCAGCTGTTCAGAGTAGCTAATCAGCTTCTCTCTTCAGCTCTTCAGCCAAAAAGGCTTAATCATAGAGACGCTTTAGGATCTTTATGTGTAATTAAGCCTTTTTTGGCGAAACATGTCAGAGCCTGTGGATCTTGTCATGCTTGTAACCTTTTTACATCGAGGTCCTGGTTGTTGAGTGCGGTTTTACATACATTGGATGCCTCTGCTTTCAATTTTTACTTGTTTTAGCAATAACTAGCTCTGAAAGTAGAAGTCTAGGAAAAATAATGGCAAATAGTGTAATAGTGCGGACTCTCAGGAGGCTATGCAGGTTCTATGGTTGGCTGTATGGACGCTCCGGTGGGCTATGTGGGGTCTATGGTGGGCTGTGCAGGTTCTGTGGTGGTCTAGGTGGTCTACGTGACTCTCAGGTGGCTGTGTGGACTCTCAGGTGGGCTATACGGAGTCTGTGGTGGGCTATGCAGGGTCTATAGTGGGCTGTGCGGGGTCTCAAGTGGCAGTGGGGAGTCTCAGGTGGCTATGCAGGTTCTGTGTGGGCTGTCCGGGGTCTATGCCGGGCTGTGCAGGCTCTCAGGTGGACTATGCCAGGGTCTATGGTTGGCTGTGCATGCTCCCAATTGGCATTGCAGGCTCTATGGTGGGCTGTGTGGACTCTCAGGTGGCTGTGGGGGGTCTGTGCGGTCTCACCAGGGGTCCTGGTCAGTCTCAGTGGGTGTGGACAGCGTGGATCCACAGGAAAGGAGAGATTTGCTGCTGGCGCTGTAAACAGGCAATGTAATTCACAGGAAGGCTGCCAGAACCTTGCTGGAGACCTCGGCAGCCTACCTGTGAAGTCCGGTGCCTGTTTACAGCGTCAGCTTCGGTTTAAACATTTAAAGCTGCAGGAGAGGAACGAGGGCCACATGAAAATGGCCTGCGCCTTGTGTTTGACACATGTGCCATAGTGTTTTCATTGTCGATAATGACTGGAATGGAAGGAAGGATGAAGGTATGAGTGTCCAGCCCATATCTTCCATGTATAAAAAGTATTTTACAGTTTTAAAAATAGCCCACAGAAGAAAAATTCAATAGAGGAAAGGAGAAAAAAGAAAGAAAAAACAAGGGGGAGAGAGAGAAAAACTGGGGCAAAGGGCGGAGTAAAAAAGGGTAGAGGGAAGGTTATCTGTTCTTAAATGGAAGGAAGGCAGACTGTAGGCAGGTCCATATTACCAAGAGAAGATACCTATCAGCAGAGGTTGTAAGTGTTTCACCATGTAATGTATTAATTGGTTTGTTCTTTTGTGCAGTCAAAGTTGATGGAGGGTTAAAATTAAAGTCAAACTTCAGCTTTTGATAAAAAAAAAAAAAAAAAAGCTGCTTCTGCTGTAGTACTCTCCCTATCTCAAGTGCTAAACACCCACCAACCCCACAATTCAGTGCTAGTCCACTACCATGCTACCATGTTGAATGACATCCAGCATAATTCAACCTATGCGTTTTTCACCCCAGAGAGTAAAGGCCCTGTGCCTGGGGGTGCACCAGTAAGTTGCCCTGGGCTCCCAGGAGAATGCTACAGTAGGAATGCATCATTATGTGGTGCCTTTCTCTGCAATATTCCCCCAGACTTCGAACAAGAAAATGCATCAGACGCTCTAACCTTTGTGACTGAATCCTTGTTCAGGTCAGTGATTCAGCAAGTCATGAAGTCAGAGAATCAGCATGACAGCCAAGAAGTTAGCATTATCAAGAGGAAGCCAGACATGTGGTCCCATATTTCTCAAAGCACAGGTTTCCTTTGAACAAATCAGTGTGAACTGACGTAACCCACAGTGATCTCTTTTCAAGTGTTAAAGAAGACATTTATTAACTCACACAGGAGAAAACCTGGGAAATTTCTAAGTACTGTTTTTTGTTCTCCAGGTAGTGTGATTTTTTTGAGGTTTCAATAATTTGTAATGCAGCAGTCGGCTCTTAAAATAAAAATTGTGGCAGGACTATAACATCCACTATGGGGAAGTTACTACAATAAGTGAAGGATATATTTAGAAGAGATTACATAGACATGGATATATTGCCTTGTTTGCACTTTGCAAAGTTGCCTTTTGGTTTACCTTGCTATGGCCGAATTTAAGACTTGCCCTCAGTTCTCCTCTATATCCAGCAACCAGAATCAAACTGACTATGAACAGGGTCAGTCCATATACAATTAATGTTTTAATTGGATCGGTGGCAATAGGATGGACATTATCATAGTATAGTACAATTAGAATTTTTGATCGTTATGGTTACATGGTGAGCTCCTGTAGCTCATCTTATTTGTGTTTAATAAGTATACCATTTGTATGTTGTGTGAGTATGTTGAAAATTAACCCAAAGATCAAACATTTAGTTGCCATGTGTCTTTTTAAAGCTTTCAGAAAAATATGGCCCGATATTCACCATTCACTTGGGCATGAAAAAAGCTGTCGTCCTCACAGGACTGGAAACCATAAAAGAGTCCTTGGTGGAAGCTGGGGATACATTCTCCGACAGGGCCACCTTGCCAATATTTTATGCCATCCAGCATGGAAATGGTAACCAACTGAAACTCGCTTTCTTGCAATTCTTTCTTTCTAGCCAACACTTGTAAAATGTCTACTTTCTTGGCAGAAGAATCACTAATACCAAAGCTTAACAGTTAATCTGCTAAGATTTATTGCTGTTGCAAAATGTTTTAGAATGTAGATTGCAATGAAATATAAAAGGTAGAATGTATTTTTTTAATTCAACCTCTGGGATTACCTAAAGTCTTTCCTCATGCTAAATTGGCGCACACAAGTTGAAAGATCTCTACCAGGCAAGTCACCAAAAGTGGCACAGTAAAAAGACTATAAAATTATATTGCACCCTATCCAAAATGATTCAGTATATAAAATGAAAAGCGGCTGCCTTAAAAACACCAATAAATAACATGAAATAAAATAAGGAAGCGCTAAAAGTTAACAAAGTACTTATGATGCTAAAAATTCCTGCTACATAAAGTATATTACATGAACATATAAAAAGTGAACATGAAGTCCATGTAATTGAAGAAATCTTGATCCAAGGCCAAACAAGTGCAAAACACACCACCCAGTGCCACCACCTTTTGAAACGCAGCTCCCAATATATTTTCAATCCATGAAACTAGGATGGTCAAAAAGTGCTCAGGATTATCCAAAAGAAGATCCAAAGTATTTAACTTTGCCCATATAATTATTATGGAAGCTCATTTTATGTCTCTCCTCAGTAGCAAACATCCACTGCATATACCTAGAAAGATGAGAAAAAAGCTTCTACTAGGGCAGTACTGCCAGCAGACATACAACATATTCCCTCTTAGGAACCAATTTAAGGAACAGCCCAGTGTTATCGGCCACATGACATTAGAAAAACGCATAAAATAAGGTATTTTGATGGAGCAAAATGTTTAAATGTAGCCTTTCTTCTACTTTAAGTACAGATAACTGAATTTTAAAGGTACATCTTAAAGGAGAAGTATTGGGAGGGTAAAATGTACTCTTCCCAATACTTAGAGACAGCGTGTGACACTGCAGATGTGATATGCCGGCTCTATAGAGTGAGAGCTGAGTGATCATGAACCTCAGCTGATGGTCTTCTCCCTGCAGAGAGCGGTGACTGTCAGTCACCACATGCTGCAGGGATTCCCCCCTCCTTATCTGTTGCCCCAACGCTCATTGGAGGGACGGGTAGGGGAGGGGACAGGCACAGCTGCCTCTGGCTCTATAGAGGCAGAGACAGCTGTCAATCAGGCAGCGGGGTGGATCCCCAACAACATTGTCAGGATCTTTCTCGACTGCAGAGTGGCTCTGTGCTGTCAGCATATAGCGGGCAGTAGCCAACTATATACTGACTTTGTGTCACAGGAGGACATTAATAAACTCATGTGTCCTGAAAATAAGTAAAGCCAAAAGGTTTAGCTTTAGTTGTCTTCCGTATGTAGGCTGCCATTTCTGGCCTTATTAAATTAATGGTTGCCTTGTTGTCCCGGGACACAGTACTAAAAATATAACTCCATGCAAAACCTTTTTCTTTAGTTTGGATACATATACCTGGTAAGGGTTAGAACCATTATCAGGTTTTTAATGCTGGAGTTGGTAAATTTGTACTAATTCCAAGAAATTCCCATAAGATCTATGGAGATCTAGCCAACTCCACCTTCCTCAACGATGGAATTGATACAAAATAACGTATCATATAAAATAAAGTTGATGATGCATGTAAATACTCAACGTTGATGAAAACCATGGTGATGATCAACCAAAAATCCTTTTTCATTATATTTTAAACTGCCATTTTGACTTAAAAAACTTTGGCCATTTCTAAAGTCATCCAAAAAAAAGATAAAAATTAAACTCAGAAATAGCATTACCAGTGTACAGATCCAGAATCATAATCTCACTTACATATACATGAGAGTGATTGTTCACACACATTATCCCAGTGTCAGTGCACTCGATTATTCCCAAGCTTGTTTTGGCACATACAAGATAGCCTTGAGGAGTACAGCCCCACCCAACCTTACCGTTTTATTGCTGTCTCTATTTGTCCTGGTTAGGGTTGGGCTCGATGTTCGAGCCGAACATACGAACTATCAGGGCGTTCGGCGGGCTGTTCGGCCATCGAGCGCCCCATAAGGCATTGTGCCTTCTGAAGCCTTAATTGGCTAAAGCCTTGCAGCTGACCACAGGTCAGCTGCAAGACTTTGCCCAATCAGGGCACAGAGAACTGTTAGAGTCATGATTGGGCAAAGTCATGATGACTCTGCCCAATCATGGCTCACTTGTTACAACTGTAAACAGTTGGGTGGAGCTAGCTGTCACTGCTAGCTTCACCCAATTGTTTATAAGTTGCCGACATCTGTCAAAATGCCATTCTGCGGCGGGTGTTCGTCGCAGTGGACGGGATGGCAGTCGTCATTTTTTAAAATTATTATTATTTCAATTTTTTTTTTATTGTTTTATTTTTTATTTCGTCGAGTCGTCGCCGTGCACAGCGCTGGACGTCGTTATTGACCATGGATTACATCGAAAGATCAATTTTGTGGGTTTTTTTTTTAATATAGGACTTGTCAAAAATCCTTTGTTGTGTTTTTTTTTTCCAAACAAAGGATTTTTAATAAAATTCTGGATTTTTTATTTACATTTATTTTAACACTTTAGTTAATGGCCTGTGTTTAGATCAAGGGTCTGGTATGGAATTTTAGGGGGGACACCACGTTTCCCCCCCCCCTATTTTTGGGGGTGGGGTTCCGCCTTAAAATTCCTACCAGACCTTAAGGACCTAGTATGAACCTAGTATTGGTTGGAGTTACTTGGAGATACTTGAAGTTACTGGAGATAGTTGAAGCAAGTATCCAAATCAAAGTAGTAGAAAAGTCATAATACCTTGCTTGCTCTAGGTCGGTGGCTCCAAAAGTACGGGACGGGAGCGTAAAGAAATAATAAACTTTCAAGTAATAATAAATAATTCAAAAAGGAAATAAACTCTGAAGTAATAGTAAACACTCAATTTTGATCTTGATCGAACAAATATACATTGCACAGCATAATATTTATTTAAATATTTGTCTAAGCACTTACAGTCATGTTTCAGATCAGCTGGCTCCAACTCCAGCTCAGCTTCCCTGAACTTCCTGTCCAGTAAAAGATTACAAGAGACAGTCTAGTCTTCAGCATATATTCATCTACTAACTTAAAGTAGGGAAGAAGGAGAAGGAAGGAGGATCGGGAAGCAGGGCATTGGCTTACCTTGCTATGCAAGTGTGTTTGTGGAGACACACACAGCTTACTAACACACACAAGGGTGGTTCCATAGGACCCTGCAAGGGAGAGGAGACACGCTAAAACAGGATATCAGGCCCAGTGATCAGGTGACCAGCTGATTCTGCAGAAAACTAAAGCTTTTAGCAGCATCCATTGCAAATGATTTAGGCCTCATTCACACTGCCGTACAATACGCTGTGTATAGATGCACGCAGCGTATTTTCCCTTATGCAGCATATGCAAATAAATGGCTCCATACACAAAGCTGTGTATGGAGCCGTATATTTGCGCTGCGTAAAGATGCCGAAAAAAATGGACCCGGGCTCGGAATTTCTGCGTACGCGCGTACAGTACATTAAAATTTCTATTAAAAATTATGCATTCTGGGATTGCATACAGTGCACACGCTTGTATACGCTTGTACATACGCACATATATGCACGGACATACTCGCATATACGCGTATATATACGCAATATACAATTTTGCTCTTACGCTGTGTGTGCATGAGTCCTTAATCAGCATTTGAAAAAGCTTAAAAACCTTTTGACTTGAAGATCACCTTCGACTAATAGGCTAATGTAGTGTATGTCTAGTCTAAAAGGTAAGGTTCTATAACTGCTCTGAAAGTATCATCTTTGGTACACTACATGCACAAAGTCTATAAAGAGGATACAATATCTGATGCAGCACTGGGGCTGGATTTCTTTTCTAGTAAATGCAGAACCTTTAATTTAGAAGCACCAGGGCTTATGCACAATAGCTTCAGAATAAAACTGTGGTAGAAAAATTTATTTTGTTTCTGGATTGTTGGATTTGAATGCTGTTAATCTCACATATTTGGAAGGTGTGTTTTTTACATCGGGAGAAATGTGGAGGACAACAAGAAGATTCACAATCACCAGCATGAAGAACCTTGGAATGGGCAAGAGGACAATTGAGGACAAGATAGTAGAGGAGCTCCAGTTTCTAAATGACAAAATTCAGTCTTTCAATGGTAAGTGCAGTATCCTAAGCAAATTGACATAATGAAGCCAGGCAGTCACCACAAACAAGGGACCTCACCATCCTTGAAACACTTCCATCAGTGGTTCCTAATGAATCATGTCCTCAATCCAAAACGTTATAAAGGTTCACCATTATCCAAAAGGTACTTCAGATGAGCAGGAGAAAGGAGAACAACAAATGGATAATGAGCCATGAGAGAGATCCATTTCAGTAGTGGTTAATTTCAAAAAATATAGGGATGTAAAAGTAAAGAAATATATTGTACGTCTAATCACATGTGTGATACCCATCCCAGCAAAGTAGGAAGACACTTTTTGTTAAAATTGTTTTGCTGAGAACTGTTGTGCCTGAAATCAATGAACAAAACATTTCTGGGCGACATGGCAGAAGATAGAAGAATACATTTGGATGCATCTGATGTTGAGTATACCTTCTAGGTAATTAAAACATATTTTAATTATTTAGGTAAACACTTCAAACTGAGAGAATTTGTCTGTGCACCAACAAATATTACATTTGCTATGATATTTGGTAACCGGTTTGACTACAAGGATCCAACCTATATGCGTATCCTGGATCTAATTGATGATATTGTTGTTCTGCTTGGCTCACCCTACTTACAGGTTAGTACCTTTGTCTGAACTACCAAGAAACCAAGTTAGGCTGTGTTCTTTTAAATTATGAATGTTATTTAAGTGATTACATTTTTCTTCAAAAGGCATGGAAAACTGTATTTTGTTAGTTATGCGTTTCTCATGTGCATGTCCCTGCAAAGGGTAATATATAGTATTTTCCCTATATATAATTTATGTTTTACAGTCAGGAGTAAATCAAATATTATGAGCAAAATCTCAGATTATACGAACATCTATCTTATTCTATTGGAGAAGGTGCCCTTTAAATCTTAATTCTGTGGGAGCATCCAACAACGACAAAGCTAATGCTGGTGATTCACATCAGGGAATGTAGTGAACATATTGTAGTAAATGAGAACCCTTTAGTAATGTAATTTGGAAATAGTTTATAAACATATACAAAATGTGAATCAAAATAACCAAAACCCACTATAGCCCACTGTTCCCCTCTTTCCATTTAACAGAACTTTTTATTTCGTGGAGTCCCCAGATCTGTGTAAAAAATAAGAAATCTAAAATGAACCTAAAACTTTTCCCAATCAGGGCAAAACAACAGGTCTTTTTGGTAGCCTACTTCTTCTCCTGTTGACCCTTACCATCCTCCTTTTGCCAGTTGGAGGCCCAGGTATAAGCCTATGTGTAAGCTCATTGTTGGGTAATTCTCCCAACGTTCATATGACAGTCCTTAGGCCTGGGGATTGGCAGTTTAGGCTCTAAGCACTGCATAATGAGGGGGGGGGGGGTTATGGTTACATGCTTCCCCTTACATGGAGGTAGCTGGCAAATAGGGAGATGAAGTGAGTATCTACAATGGAGGGAGAGGACAATCAGATGAGCCTAATACCTTGCAATATATGGCCTATTTGTTACCAACCATTTATGTATATCTAAATAGGGGAATTGTGTATATACTCTCATCACCTGTCTCCTCTCTTAAACTTCCAAACACCACCCTCTCCATTCAGCGGCGTATTTAACTTTGCTGCTGCCCTAGGCAAGGCAGCAGTAGCAACGCCGCCCTCAGCGAATCTGCCGCTCCAGGCAAACGCAGATACGCCCCTGTCTCCATTGACAGGAACAGATAACTTTTATCTTTAAAGCCTGACTACACCTCTGGCTGTATACTACTACTCACCTTCAATTTGGAGCTGCCCTCATATGTCCATTTTACTACGTGTTACTACAATGCAGGGTAACACAGCAAAGTGCAGTACTTCAAGCCAGCACACCACAAACATGCATGCATTTTAATGCATTCCAATGCACAGATCTGTGCATTGTTGAATTCTGCATTGTAAAAAGCAATGCATGTCCATTAGGATATACAGTATGCATTTCAGTGCAATAGCAGCACATTCATTTTGATTGGGCTGCACTAATTTAAAATACTGAACATTGATGTGCATGCAGTAACACACTGCAATGTTTTGAAATGTTCTGAATGAACCTTTAAAAAAGCACCTTACTCGAAACAAAGTGGGGCAAGACTAGTAGAGCTGACCGGATTATGTAAATATTATCCATCTGTATGGTTCCAATTTACTGGCTGTGTCAGGGCCCTCTTCTTCTGGGACCTGCACAGGTAAGTACTATTTACATTCCCTGATTCTTAATTTGTTTCAGTTAAGAAGTCCAAGATGGGACCAGTTAAATCTACAAATAATCTTCAAAAAAAGAAACATTAATTACTTGTGAAACGTTAAGTGTCCAACTCTTCTTTTTCAGATATTTAACTTGTATCCTGTGCTTGGGACCTTTATGAAGACTCACAAAATAATACTGGATAAGGTTGATAAAATATGTATGGTGCTGAAAGACGATATTAAGGCCAAACGGCAGACAATAGATCACAACTGCTTGCACACATTTATTGAAGCTATCATTGCCAAGCAGGAAGAGGTAATCGTTTCCATTAGTATCATTGATTACAGTTGTATTCATCTTGCACATTTTAGTCACCTTATTCTATTATGGAGATAGGCCAGGCCAGATCTCTCTCTGGCCATGGATTCATACTCTTCCTGGGGGAATTCGAGGCTTTCTGGGCCAAAAAGGAGTCATGATTCTATATACATTTTTGGCTCTCCCCTAGATTTTCCTCCTTTTTAAGCCAAGCCCAGAAATGGTCCAATATTAGTCTTCTAGGAGAATACGTTTATTAAATGTTTATATTGTCTCCTAATATTTGCAATATCTCCTAACTGTGTGAAGTTGTCTTGAATCCACATAAAATAGATTGCTATATGTGAGACAAATAAAATAAAGTGCCCAGTGCTAATCACAACAAAGTCATAAAATGGTGTCCTTTCTAAGAAAAGTGCATTCAGCGATCCAGACAAATACACACAATCTCTGTAGATAAAGTGCTTATAAATTGTATTCCAGATGATCAATCTTACAGTCCGTGTGTGCTGCTAATGGCATAAACCGCACTCACCATATCTGGTGGACTATTAGATAAAAATGGTCTAACAGCACTCAAGTATGGTCAATTTCTGGTGATTTGCTCATCCATCCACTGAAAGGTTCCTGCTACAGGCTTCCACTATTCTCCTCCTCCTTGCACTCCCCCTTCTTTATTAGAGAAGGAATTAATAAGCCTGGGCAGTGGAAACGACACAGCAGGGGATTTATCAAAATTGGAGCAGACACGATCTGGAGAAGTTGTGGATGGCAACCAATCAGCTTCTCTCTTTCATTTTCAAATCTTAACTGAACAAACTGAAGAGAGCAGCTGATTGGTTGCCCTGGGCAACTGCTTCAGATTTGTCTGCTCCAGTTTTGATCAATTCCCCTCACAGTATCATCTTGAAGGATCATAAACATTGTTCACATATTGTTCTTCAGAATGCATCCAGTAATTGTTTTTGTCTCCAAAGGACAGGCAGAGCAGTCTCCAGTGTTGTTGTCATGACTCATGGGAAGGGTTGAGCTGGGTGTCTGCTTACGGCTGCTTCAAATAGCTCTCTGATCAGCTTCACAGGAACTGGGTACAAACTGGTAAAAAGAGTGGGAAGTGGGAGTGGATATATTAGACAGCAAGTGAACATTTTGTCCCTGAAGTTGATGTGTTGGAAGCAGAAAGAATGGGCAAGTGTTGTAAGGATTTGAGCAACTTTGACAAAGGGCCAAATTGTGATGGCGATACAACTGGGTCAGAGCAACTCCAAAACTGCAGCTCTTGTGGAATGCAGTGACCAGGACCTTTAGTTGTTGGTTTGACCTCCAAATTCTCCAGACCTCAATCCAATCAAGCATCTGTAGCATGTGCTGTAAAAATAAGTCCGCACCAGATAAGGCCCCAAAATAAGGCCCCACCACACAACTTACAGGGCTTAAAGGATCTGCTACCAGACCAGATACCACAGCATACCTATAGAGGGCTAGTGGAGTCCATGCCTCGACGGATCAGGGTTGTTTTGGTGGCAAAAGTTGGACCTACTCAATATTAGTCTGGTGATCATAATGTTATGGCTGATTGGTATATATCAGCTCAGCTGGAACTGCAACCCTGGGTCCCATTGCAATCACATGAAACAATGTCATCTATGGCCAAAGTTGCACTAACGTGTTATTTTCTTCTGGGTTTGTGGCACAGGAAAAGACCAATAAGGACACATTGTTCCACGATGATAATGTATTGGCCACTGTACTGGACCTGGTTATGGCTGGCACAGAGACCACCTCTACAACACTGCAGTGGGGAATATTGTTGATGATGAAATATCCTCACATACAAAGTAGGTTGTGTGTCCTCTTTACTACCTGTGCTCAAAGCCTACTAGCAAGGCATGTTTTACTAACTAACAGGCATTGGCCTTATATGAGAAATGTGTAACTTGTGAGCCTGTTACTAGACCTGCAAGGTTTCACTGGGGACTTTGAGAATGGGAGCTCAACACTACTTATTTACACTTTCCATCATTAAAACACTTGTATAACACTAGGTACATAATAAATACACACATTAATGAGGCTCTATAAACATTAATAAATTATTAAATGGATTGTTGAAATGCAAGAAGTGTAAGTACCTGAATTTGACTGTGTATCAGCCTTTTACAGTACCTGTATACCAGAGCTGCAGTGTAAGAGGAAGAAGCAGCACAAGGACCAGTCAAAGGCTTGATCGAGTACAGGATGACCTGGGCTCAGAGGAAATGAGGTGAATGGTGCTGGCCATCACACTGAGGACATCTAGTGGCAGAAAAAGTACTGCGGTGAATCCAGCCACAAGCGTTAGCTTTATGAACACACATGGGCAAAATTCCCATTTTTGCCCAAGAGTTGGAGACATTACATAATCAAAGGATAATGTCCTGTTCCCTGTTGAACTTTCCTTAATGTAGAAAATAAATAGAGAGACTGGCTGAAAAAAGTGACAGTTCTAAAAGAGTGGCAATTCTAATAGAAAAATGCACGATGAAAAAAAAAAGATCATTCAAACTGCCGGAAGGGGGTAAATACCTTAGAGGGAATACAGGAAAAGAACACAATGTAGCACAAGCTTATCTCTCTGTGGATAGAAGAGTAATAACAGGGACTTCAACAACTAAACTATATGTATTTTTTTAGAAAGAGTGCAAAAAGAAATCCACACGGTTCTGGAATCAAGATGTCTTCCAAACTATGAAGACAGGAAAGCCATACCATAAACCTTGGCAGTGATATATGAGATCCAAAGGTTTGCCAATGTTATTCCCCATGTCCCTCATGCCACAGCGAAAGACGTTAAGTTCAAGGGTTATCACATCCCCAAGGTAAGTCAGTTGTAAAGGCGAGTGAGTATTCCCAAACTCAGCAATGATGGTTTCATAAATGACCCTTTAAGTTTATCTCTGGGTGTCCATACTACCCTATTACATATAATAATGAAGATGACAAAAATGCCACTTACTTTTTCAGATGGAGGATTCTGCCTCCAATCCAGCTAGATCCCAGCACACCCCTTGGTCTTACCCCTGTATATCACCTTAACACACTCCTCACTTTCCAGTACCCATGCCAGCAGTGGCCCCTCCAGTAAAGCTATCCTTGCTTTATCGTTTAAAGTCCTGTAAGGTATAAAAAGAAGAGCAGAGGAGAATTTTTGCTCATAAGTCTTAACCTCTTTGTGACCATTCACCAGTGCATATGTGTTAATCTCTCAGCATCCACTTCCTAAAGGTGTCCATACACGGTACGATTATCGTACGAAAATCGTGGGAAATCCTGCGATCGTACGATAATCGCGAAGTGTATGGAAGACGTGCAACCGTTTAGGCCCCATTCACATTGAGCGATTTATCGCGCGATTTTTGCAGCGATATCGCTCATATTTCCGCGCTATATCGCTCTATGTAGCTTCACCAATACATTTCAATGTAGCTGTTCACATCTTGTCGCTCAATATCGCTCAATATCGCTTGTAGCTCGTCGCTGGTAGCTTGTCGCTCCTACATGACCCTTTTTGAGGCCCCGTTCACATTGAGCGATTTATCGCGCGATTTTTGCAGCGATATCGCTCATATTTCCGCGCTATATCGCTCTATGTAGCTTCACCAATACATTTCAATGTAGCTGTTCACATCTCGTCGCTCAATGTCGCTCAATATCGCTCAATATCGCTTGTAGCTCGTCGCTGGTAGCTTGTCGCTCCTACATGACCCTTTTTTTGAGCGATTTTGAGCGATATTGCTCCTGATTGCATACAGCCCAATAGGAAGAAGTCGCGCGACACGTCGCTCAATGTTGCTCGTCGCTCAATGTCGCTCAAAGTCCCGCGATTTCCATGTCGCTCAGTGTGAATGGGGTCTTAAACTGTACGATCGCACGTTTTCCGTCGAACAAGCAGGCTGGAAAACCCGACGAGAATCGTACGATTCTTGGCGGGTTAGTGGCGTGCTTGTTCGACAACTGCCGAATGGGCCGGTGTGCGCACGCGCACACTGCCCGTTCAGCATTGCTGTCATCGGAAGCCTGCCCCTCAGTGGGGCGGGCTTGCGATGATCGCAAGTATGATCTGCCTGTCCAAGATGGGCAGATCGTACATTTTTTTAATTACTTCACAACCATCGCAAGACAAAAGTCTTGTGAGGGTTGTACAGTGTATGGCCACCTTAACACATGTACCCCCAGCTCATGTGTGTTAACCCTTCAACACTAGCTTAAGTGTGTTCACTGCTCAACGCCTATCCCCCGCGTCACATGTAATCAAACCCCTCAGAACCCAGTTCCAAGTACATGTACATATACATGAACCCCTTAGGGTCCACTTTCCAGCACATTAGAGTTAACCCTTCAGCACCCAGTCTCCAGCACATGTATTCAATGTACAGTTGACTTGACTCTTATGCAGAATAATTAAATATCTTACAAAAAAACATTCCACATTATCAAAACTAAAATTAACAACCTCTACAAATAGTAATTAAAGGCATACATTTTCAAGTACATATAATGATTGGTGTACTTGGGCTTAAATCGATTTGACCATATGCAGCTATTCAGCCAGTGAAGGATCTGACTGGTGACATGATAGGGGTGTGATACGGTGTAACTTTCCGACGTTAATTTACCCTGGAGAGATAACTCAGTAAGATAATTACTATTCAACTGTATTCAGATATGTTTTGGAACGTATCTATACATATGGAAGGGTGGAAGTCATAGGCGAGGCTGAACAACCATTCTTATAGGATACTGGATAGTGAGCTAGCTAGCAAATTAGCTACCTGCATAGGATGAATGCCCATGTGTTTACGATCAGTTGCAGACGCTCAGTCTGTACAAATCTATTACCGGCTTACAGGTTTCACAGCTGTTTAAATGTATTCACACATGGAGTGATTGCCTGTGGATAGGAACAGATGGCCCCCGGATGCAAACTGACTGCGTACAGGCCCTCTTATCTGTCCCTAATCATGTGTAATCACTGCGATTTTATGCAGGCAGCCATGGTCAATGTAAGCCTATCATTGATTTGTATAGACTTACTTTCCACAGCTGACTGCAAACTCCTTGGCATACCTGCGCTAGAAATATGCTGATCTGGGAGGTGTACTGCCCTAACCGGCCCTGTGAATGAGGCAGTCATTCAGCAGGTAGACTTTGTTCCAATGGTTTGAATGTGACCTATTCATGTTTTACTAAGTTGAAGCACAATCTAAGTCTCCTAATCAGCCCCAGTTTTACCATATTTCGACAGACCATGGCCATATTATGCCTTGACCCTCTGACTATATTTGGAAGGAATGCAGTATAGGTCAGTAAATGTAATGTGTGCAGGCAACAGTTTTAGGGTCAGTTACATGCAGCAGAGGACATTGCTCTCTTTAGTTCTAATTACTGCTATAACTCTGTTCATATTCCAATAGCCATGGGAACAACACAGTACAGATGCCTGAGGTCCGATCACCTCTGTACTTACTGTAGACTATACCAACTGCAGTCGTTAAAACTTAGTTCATAAATGTCCCTTCACCCATTTAACTTTCATATGGGATTGCAGTGGTAATCTAAATAGCATGAATATAATATTTGTTTATCAGCTGCTTTGGCAGGCATACTGTACAGAGGGCAACTGGAACCATTCCTGGTTTATAACTGTAGGCCCTTTAAATGTTTGTGAAATCCAGGTCAGGTTAGTAAATCAACTGTAAATTGTTTATCGCTATATTGCGTGATTTAATGAAAGGATTAAGAACTAACATACGTCCACCTGCCCTCAATGTGGCAGTTATTTGAGGTTGCCTGAACTTTCATATTGCAATTGTTATTGCTGAGAATTTCCCTCTTGTGCCTTAGCCAGTACTTCCCTCTTCTTAGTGAGAGTCAATTACCATAGAACTGCTTCTGTCCATCTGGTGAGTCAGGTAATTAACAGCGACCAGTCCCAGAGCTCTGGATGACAGGTAGATGGCTGCTCTCCAGTTGTTCTTGAGGTGATGTCTGCCTAATTATAATTACCCTTAGGTACAGATACGCAGGTTTGCTAGTTTTATTATATGGACCATATCTGTGTTTAATGCAAGTGCTTCATTTTCTCCATTTGTTCACTAGGGCACCATTGTAATCCCGCTGCTTTCATCCATTTTGTATGACCAGCGCCACTGGGAGAAACCATACCAGTTTGACCCCAATCATTTCCTGGATTCAGAGGGGAAGTTTGTGAAAAAAGAGGCTTTTGTGCCATTCTCCATAGGTAATTTTTATATTCTGATGCAATATATATGGGCATTTTTCTTCCTACCAAAGATTTGAAATGTTTTCCCAATTCCTTTCCCTTGTGCCTCCAACTATCCTTTTAAGCCACATGCACTTTCCACTACAGATATTACAGATAACACTACCGATGTACAGATATCTATGAGAAAGTTCTATTTATCTATCAGAAGTGCTATTCTGTACTAAAACCTTCAGCCTATCTCATAATTATCTTGTTTGCTATTTCAAAAGGAAAAGTAATAGTGAAAAAAACCCCCAAAAAAACAAATTCTGGGTTAAACCAATCTTTTATGGCATATCAATTCTTAATGGGCCACATAACTGGAGGTGTGGCAGAGGTGTGTCCATTGCCTAAATACATTGTGCTAGAAGGTGTCCTTCTTTCTCATCTCAGAAAGTTGGGCCATAGCAAGGGCAAGACGACTGATGCACTTGCCTTGGGCGCAGGGGCGCAGCCAGGGCTCAATGGGGCAGGGAGAAGAGGATCCAGAAGAGACATGGAGCGCTGAAGCCTGCGGGGGGGGGGCGTAGCAGAGGAGGGAGCTGTCATCCAGGATGGCCGAACGGTAGGGAGAGAGAGACAGCCAGGATCTGACAGCCGGCAACTTTCTCTCTCCTCATCGCCCGGCTATCCTGTAGTGACAGTGCTCCATCCTCTGTGTTGGGGATTTGTTGCATCATGTGTTCAAGGCAGATGGACTATACTAACTATATAATCATAGAAATTGTAGTTGTGAGTCAACTCGGTTGCAATTGATGCTTATTTGCTTAGCCAAACCTGGCTACAAATACACAAAAAGATCAGATTATAAAGTAGCCAAGTCTAGCTAGATATTTTTGCATTGTGTTGCAAAATAGTAAAACTATCTAAATAATCAATTTGATCTTTTCACAGGACGCAGAGTATGCGTAGGAGAGAGCTTGGCAAAAATGGAGCTGTTTATATTCTTCACAGGATTACTTCAAAAATTCACATTCTCGGCTCCTCCATCTATAATGAAATATAACTTGGACCTTGATGCGGATCCATGTTTCACTTTGAGGCCTCAGCCTCACCTGGAGTGCTGTGCTGAGTTGAATGTGCCACTCGTCAGTACACAAACCACCCAGCCTTCCCTATAAAAATAGAGTTTGCTGTAGATTTTGCTGTCCAGTCTGTGTTCTTGGGGAAATGCGCTGTGTTGTCTGGATCAGACATGGACAATTGAATTCCTATGCACTCCCCTAATGTTTACATAAACAATCAAATCCATATAAATCCTTCCTACTGTATCTGAGATTTAACTAAGATATTTTTTTATATGAGTAAAATTCATACCTTACATGTTTTTCTACCAGCAAAACACATGTGCTGCAAATTATATCTATTAACATGATGAAAAGTGTGTGAATGAAAAAATAAAGATGACTAAATTGGTCTAAGATTGGGCTGCATTGTGGATGTTGGGTTTTCGCTGTTAACTTTGCACAAACCTTCCTAAAAAAAGGGAGATTGGGAAGAGAGGAAGCCCCAGGGTCCCTGAAAGTTTGTCATTTGATATCAGGGTAGGCTGTAGAGGCAATGGAGACTGAAGAGGGCCCTTGGGTCCTTGAAAGTTTCTGCCAGTTGATATCAGGATGGGGTAAGGTAACAGTGGAGACTGAAGAGAGCCCCTGGGTCCCTGAAAGTTTCTGCCAGTAGAGATAAGGATTTTTTTATTTTCTGTTTTATTTCATACAGTAAGGCCCGGTTCACACCTGAGCGTTTTACCGCGCGTTCCTACGTACGGTAAAACGCGCAACAGGTGAAAACCCATGTTTGCCTATGGGCATGGTTCTCACCTGTGCGTTTTACCGCGCGAAAACGCCATACGCCCAAAGAAGTAAATGAGCTTCTTTGGGGCGTATTAAAAAGCGTATCCCGCTGTATCCATCAGGATACAGCTGGATACCCGCTAGGAAACTCGCGTTTGCTGCGCGTTTCTTTTACCGCACATCGTGGTAAAACCGCGTGGTAAGAAACGCGTGGCAAACGCGAGTTTCCAATACGCTAAGGTGTGAACCCAGCCTAAGACTTGAGAGAGCTTGTCTGCATTTAAAGGAGAACTATGAGGTGAGTGAAAATCACTCACCTCATATTTCTAGCCGACTTGTGACAATGAAACTGTCACTCGTCGGCTCAATAGATCGGGAAGTGAGCGAACACATACCGTCGCATACACATATACTTCTCGATCCTGTCCCTGCAGGGAGCCGTGACTGTCACTCATGGCTCCCTGCAGGTATTGCCCCCCCTCCGATCCCCCAGCGCTGACTGGCGGAACGAACGGGGGAGGGGGCCGGTACAGCTGGCTCTGCCTCTAGATAGGCAGAGCCAGCTGTCAATCACGCAGCTGGGTGGATCTCGACAGTAATGTTGGGATCCGTCCGGGCTGTGGCAGTCTCAGCATCACTTCCTGTGAGTCTTTTGGAGAGTGTCACTTCCTGTGAGCCTTTTGGAGAGCGTACTTCCGCGGACAGTCCTTGGCGCGCGCATGCGCACAGGCCCATTACAAGAACCCCGGCTTGGCGCATGCGCAGAAGCAGCAGGTCTCTGACGATGCCAAGCGAATAAGTTCCCCCCTTAGAACTGTCTTATGAGCTAATGTAAGGTGGGAATCGTTTATTCTCCAATTAAAGTTTGGGGGAATAGGAGAGAAAGATGCACATTTTATCAATACCGGAAAGTGATCTGACCAGGAAGTTGAAAGAATATTAGCTTTCTTAATTAAGTATTCCTTGTCCCTTTTATATTTTCGTGCTGAAATACTGATCCATGCGATGAGAACGGGACGGATGTAGGATTACCAATTGTCATCTCTTTCTGCATATAAACATCTTGGTCTGGAGAGTGCGCATCCCAGAGGGGACTTTGACGTGGACACTTCGGTGTGGGACTTGGTATATTCACTGGAAATTCTCAATCATTTTTGACCCACAAATTAATTATTTTTTTGGATTCATGTTTAATCATGGATTTTTGAACCCACTTTGAATCACCTTTGGACTCACTTTGTTATATATCACTTTGATTGATATATTTGAGATTGTTTTACAGTATATGAGTTTTTCTACATGAGGTTTTTTATATGTTTTTTTCATATATCTGATGCACTACGGTTTTAATTCAGCAATTTAATTGATTAATTTAATTTTATGCACATTGGCACTAGTTGATATCTATGTTCACGAGTTTTTGATGTTTATTCCCGACGGAGGGTGCCGCCCTAGGCAAACGCCTAGTTTGCCTCGCGGTAAATACGCCCTTGAGTATACCACGAGCTGTAGCTCGCTATATACTGAGCTTTGGGTCACGGGAGGACACTAGTTTTTGTTCTCCCGTGACCCTTAGGAGAACTATGGGAAAAAACACTTACCCCATAGTTCTCCTTTAATGATTTAATGGACACTTTGTTTCAATTATGTGTTTAACACACTGACACTGGACTTTTGCTATTTTATTAGTCACTTTTGAGACTTTTTTCAAAGATAATTACCTTTGACTTACACAAACAGTTGATTAGAAGATTGAATTTGAATATTTTTTGTTTACTGCGTTGGGTGACAGCGCCACTTCACATATTTGAACGATATTAATGCCGGCTCATGCAGCTAATTGAAGTAAGCAGCTGTAAGGAGGAACGCCCAGTTTTTTAAGAGTAATCGAGCGCAGAAGTCTCTATAGAAGATATCAGGGTAGGCTCTAGAGGCAATGGAGATTGAAGAGAGCCCTTGGGTCACTGAAAGTTTCTGCCAGTTGATATCAGGGTGGGCTAAGGTAACAATGGAGATTAAAGAGAGGAAACTTGTGTCCCTGAAAGTGTCTGTCAACTGATATTAGGGTTGTAAAGGTGAAAGTCTGAGGTGACAGTGCAGACTGAAGAGTCGCAGCCCCCAGATGCTTGAGAGTTTCTCAGCTAATGTGATGGTAAGTGGAGGTGACAGTGGAGACTGAAAAGTGAGAGCCCCAAGGTCCCTAAAAGTTTCTAAAGACCCCTAGCATGTCCCTGTGCCAAACCCTGCAAGCTAAACTTTTGTTCATATAGTGCATTTCCATGATCACATAATCAATGTGCATATACAGTGCAAAGGAGCACAGTACTATGAAATATTTGCTCTGTATCTTTCAGTAGTTCCAATTGACTAATAGTCTGAATTAATTAAGTCACTGATCTATTAGGCTTTCGACAAGCGTATAACAATGTTCACACGGCAATTTGCCCCTAGATAGAGTTGAGGAGTATAATTTCTACGCTCCTTGACTCTATCTAGTGGCAGTAATGACTTGTGAGTGGCATTTGCCCAGCTGTATGCTGGGTAAACGTTTTTTAAATTAGCCTCTTTGCAATTTTTGCCAAATGGATTTCTTCTTAAACACAGAGTTAATGCTTTACATATATGGGCCAAAGCAAATGTTATTTGAAACATGACAACATTTAGTACTCATAAATGTGATTACCGTACACAATTTATTAATAATGTGCAGATGGCTACAGGACCATGACACAGTGGTGCACAAAGGGAAGGTAGGAAGGTAGAAGAAGTCCAGCCACTGTGGTACATTATCAATCCCATGTTTTTTAAAGCTTTACAAAAAAAGAATGTAACCCACATTACTAAAGACATTTACTAATCTAAATGGGAAAAATACTTCCCTGAGGGCCTATTCACATCATGCACTATGCTGTAATGTGCAGTAAACGGCACACATTACCATGCGTTGGTGCACTTCAGGTGCCATAGAATGACAACGCAGGGTTGTCCTGTGCCACGTCCTGCAAAATAGGCAGCCTACACATGTTATGGTGTGTTGCAGACCATACATTGTAAATAGGCTGTCTAATGCAGTGTGCCACAATGCGCCTCAATGCACAAAAAGACAGTGTAGCATGCATGGGAACTAAATCTGTGGTCTTGAGTCTTCTCTTTTCTGCACTGCAGAGCGGAAGGTTCCTTCTTTGGGTACCCACGTCACTGCCTGGTGACATAGACACTTCCCATTGGGTCCATCAGCCATGTCCTCAAAACTTCAACAGTGGTGCATTGATGCCACAACGAGGCGCAACAGCAAGACCAGTGGCAGCAGCCACGGACTGTAGAGGTAAATCACCGGTCTTTACCCTTAGATGAGGAAGTGTGGAGTGTCATCTGATGGCAGACTTACGTAAGTGAAAAGTGGCTAGAAAAGGTTTTTTTTATACGAATGTGTGTGGGAGATGGGGGAGGGGGGTTTCCAATTTTGACTGGAAATTAGCTTTACTGTAAATAAACCACACCATTCCAAATTAGTTATTAAAGAGCTAGCATTGTACAAAGATAAAACATGTAAGACATGAAACAACATAACGAGCAATACCATAGGATATGTAAGCTAAAAATGGGGCCCGCGTCAAACACTGTATAAATATGGAACTGCCATTACTAATATCCTCCTGAAATGCTAGTTAGTTGGCTGGAATGTTGTTCTCTAGTTTCAATAATTTCACAAAATTCTCTAAAAAGGTATACAGGTTAGGGTGTCTGACTCCACCTGTTGTACACTTGTTCTGGGTCAGTGACTCAGAAAAATAAAGCCAGAGGGTCAACATGAGAGCCAGGCAATAAGCATGTCAGAAGTGTTGGCTCAAATGTTTCTCTCTTGATAAGTTTCTTTTAAAGAGGAAGGGGGAAATCAATATTTAAGGGAAATAATCATGGGCCAGTAGTGAACTGCAGGAGGAGCCAAGCTATGTCCAGCAGCGATGGAAGCATCCAACCCTTTGGGGATTCCATGATGGTTGCTTACCAGGGAAACCGACCTGATATAAAGAGACCCAAAGAGATGCAGCCTGAGGCTTCCTGTATATAACTGACCTTCTGACCTTGAGAGAGCTCAAGGTCAGTTCCCACATTCATTGCCACGCAGCTAGATATTGTAGCTCAGTGTGGTTTTAAAAACAAAACATTGATCAGGCCCAAGGATACTTTTGACACACATAATTATAACTGCAATTGCACCTGTAGATCCTTATATCAGGTTTTCCTGGAATGAGGTAAAGTTTACTGCGGTTGGTCATTGCCATTTAGCATGCCTCCAACTCCTAACAAAGTATCACAATTTACTATCTGAGCTTAGAAACACCTTATCCACACATTCTCTTGGAATTTGTCTGTGTCACATACCATGTCATAGATCTATCCGAAGAAGGTGTGTAGTAGGGTTGCTTCCAGGTTCAGGGACCGCACTGTCTTTGAAGATCATACACTATGTCTGCAAGTTACTACATAGTAATCTGAAACTGCAAGGTCAAGTGTGGCAGAAATGTGGTATCCATCTGTTAGAATATCTGCCATCTACTGGACTCTTAAAATAGGCTTCATGGATGGTGACAATAGCATTAGTGTAACATTGGTTGATATTTACTAATTATATGAATGACAAATGCACAAAAACATGTAGCTGACTTTTTTTTGTGTGATTTCAGTTCAAATGCACCATGGAAAAGCTCTGTTCTAACTCATGAACAAAAACATGTTCGTAGTCTTGGTAACAACATTCATATATGCGTGTGAACACGGTTGTGAAAGGGCAGGGAAAAGAACACTGGCTGCTATTGATAATTGAAGCAGTACTTATTTTGGAGTACTGTCTAACTGGTTCAATCTGTCCCTGCCATACACTCTATAAAGAAAGAGTTTCTCTGTTTGGCTTCTATTAAACTGAATCTTTCAAGATAACGGAGTAGTACACATGACACTGCTGAGAATTAAAGCCCTGCGCTATCGTAATTCCCACCCCACCTTTTTACCTAATACCTGGGCATGTGGGGTGCGGAGTCCTCTTTTGTCCTCTGGTGGAAGGTGGGTCCTTAATGCTGCAGAGAATGGCACCATGTAATCATGTGGCTTTGTTTTCTGCAGCATTCTCCAGTGTGCATAGGCTGACTTGATGATTTATTCCCAGAGGGCGGGTCCTTGACACCCTGGCCTCACAGGAAGTGGGTTGAATGACAGTGGGTCATTAAATCTGGAAGAGGACCAATGCTAAACAGGAGAGGAGGACTCAGATGCAGCGCTGCAGAATTGATATGGGGGGAAATTTATCAAAACTGGAGCAGACAGAATATGGAGCAGTTGCACAGGGCAACCAATCAGCTTCTCTCTTCAGTTTGCTCAGTTAAGATTTGAAAATAAGAGATAAAAGCTGATTGGTTGCTGTGCACAGCTGCTCCAGATTTTCTCTGCTCCAGTTTTGATAAATTCCCCCCATGGTGTTCTGTGAATGGCTAAGGGGAGAGGAGGGTGGATAAATGACATTATGGCTTCCATGCTTGTGCTTCCTTTTCTTTATGCACCAAGAATAAAAGTTATTTGCCCGAAGTTCTGCTTCAACTGCTTGGTGACAGTTATCTTATTAACACTGCATTGATTTCAAAGTGCTACAAATGAGATGATCAAGCAAACACTATACATACTTATACATGAACATGTCTTTAAATAGGTTCTATAGGACCAAGCAGGTGATTTTCTTTTTATCACAATCACTAAACTGTGATCTATCACTATGTCATCAGAATGTTACTTCAAGCTGACTCAAACCTATTCAAGAGCACTGGTACTGGCCTTCACCTAAAGCAATTAAGTAAACGTGACCTTCCAGAAATAAATATAGATTGATTCCCAGTAAACCACCGTGACACGTGAAGTATTATTGGTCTCCTGGGAGATGGAGTTGAAATAGCAATGTGAGACTGAATGGCAATGAGCATGAAAAATGGGAAGGGTGGAAAGTGACCTGGAAAAGTCATTTAAAGGGTTAGTTCACATTTTCATAAAAGAATGAAAAAGTGACATATCTCCTCACCTGCCGGGCCCCTCTGCACTTATCTCCTGTTATGTCCATCTCCTACCACCGCCCACACTTAAAAACTTCAGCAAACAGCTGAACAGCATAATGCTTGCTAAGGTGACGGATCGTTGGTCCATGTGACCACACTGATCAATAATAATTTCTTCTGAGCCTTGTTTCTTCTGGGATGGCGTTATTTTGTTCTTCTTGCAAGGGTGCATTAACTGACATTATGGGCAGATAAAGGAACAAATGAGAAAAAAAAAAGGATCAAGGTATCATAGCAATTGTGAGTGTTTGAACTCACATATGAGCAAAACAAATGGCAAACGCACTCATCAATTCGTTACCAGCTTTACAGCAAGGTGCACATGGAGGGGCCTAATACAGTACAAACAGCAAAAAGTTTCCCCAGCACACTCACAAGCTAGCATGTAAAAAAAAACCTGTCTAACCACTAAGGTTAAAAGCAGAGGTTTAGATACACGTCTTCTGCAGAAAATCTAAACCTCTGCTTTTAACCTTAGTGAGTGTGCTGGGAAAACTTTTTGCTGTTGTACTGTATTAGGCCCTTCCATGTGCACCTTGCTATAAAGCTGATAATGAAATGATGAGTGCGTTTGCCATTTGATTTGCTTGACTGATTTGGTGCAGTGATGCATGGGGGGTCTCAGCTGCCTTGTGATGTGCGGAATCGCTTGTGCGTAACTGTGCCTGTAAGGGGGTTGGGCTTCCTCCTGACAAAGCTGCACCCAATTTAATCTTTTGTCCCATGTGCTCCAAGATGGAGGCTCTGATAGTTTAGAGTTAGGACCGCACTATATGGAGGTGCCTTAACGTAGCTGTGCGGCTTTCACATTTTCTGCAGAAGACGTGTATCTAAACCTCTGTTTTTAACCTAAGCGGTGAGACAGGTTTTTTTTTACATGCTAGCTTGTGAGTGTGCTGGGAAACTTTTTGCTGTTTGAACTCACATATGTCAGCATGGGAGACATTTGCACCAGATTTATGTTGCTAGTGAAATGTTGTTCAAAATGAGATTAAATAGGCTCCAGGAAAGAAGACTCGTAACTACGGGCAAAAAGCTTAACTGTCGTTTCTTGAAGAAGTGGTCATGGGGACTTCTTAAGTAGCGATTGTTCTGTTAGGTGATGCTCCAGTTTTAGACAGCCGCAGGACAAGTGCAGATGAAAACAGTTGCAAACTTTTGCAAAACAGACGCAAAACACGCACAATCGGGAAAACAGTGCAAGCTCTGGTCAAAACGGGCGCACATGTTAAAAGGAGCGGCTAAACAGATTTGCACATTAAAAAAATGATCTAAGAGGCTAAAACAGTCACAATTGCTTTGATAAATTCCTCCCAATGTAGCACTTGCGGCCGGGAGCGGCTATCTAATAGCGGGAGACTCCCGGAGCTTCCGGGAGAGTTGGGATGTCTGCTAATAATATAAGAAAAGTAAATCATGAAGAACTGCAGGCGTTGTTTCGCTCCTGGAACAGAGACCAGGAGCAAGATGTTAAAACCACAGCTGGGTTTTGGTCTTTTGCCGGGAGTGCTAAAAGCTGCTCCTGCATGAACACAACCCAGGGCTTCATTTATACCTATATAGGAGCACCGATAGTGGGCCCTGTGTAATCAAGCTGGCGGCTTCATTTACATTCATACAGGAGCTGTATAAAGAAAGGGCGCTAAATTACCACTGGTGCTCAAGCAGCAGCCGCGAAGGCATGAGCAGTAGAGATCTTCGGCTGATAGAAGAGACACAGGGTAAGTCAATGCATGCAGCCAGTCAGCGTGCACGCAGACAGACTCCGTGGGACAGGAAGACGCAGAAGTCAGTACTGGATCAGAGACCGGTACCAGCGCTGGAGGGATTGCTGAAAACGACTGGAAAGAAGATGATCGGATCACCTTAAGTGCTAAAAACCTTCTCTTATCCTAGATTATACTTTTTGACACAGCTTCCAATTTTCTATATTCATTAGTCATGTGGTTATGTTTAAGCTGAACTCCCTCTATTCAACTGATACTGTATGTAGCAGTTTGCCCAAACAGTTTGGCCTGCCAGAGATTTGTAATTTTGTTCAACCGGTTCTGAGATTTACATAGCCCTGCCACGAGGCACAGCCAGGCTGGCGACCCGACTCTTTAATACTGCAGCTGAGCATCCTCTCGATCCCGTCATGGCTCTCTGCCATGACAGGGGAGGGGCTGGATTTCCCCCCTCCCCGCCAGCGCTGACTGGTGGATCGGACTGGGGGGGGGCGGGTACAGCTGGCTCTGCCTCTAGATAGGCAGAACTAGCTGTGCCTCACGCAGCTGGGCGGATCCAGACATAATTGTCGGATTCCGCTTCAGCTGCGGCGTCTCAGTATACTGTGAGCTGTAGCTCGCGGTATACTGAGCTTAGGGTGACGGGAGGACGCTAGTTTGTGTCCTCCCGTTACCCTTAGGAGAACTATGGGGAAAAGCCTTAACTCCATAGTTCTCCTTTAATCACTTCCATGCCCTAGACCAGTGGTGGCGAACCAAGGGCACGTGAGCCCAGGTGATCCGGGATGGTCGGATCTATTGAGCAGCAGCTGCCCTCCAGGAGAGCGGCACAGCCCCTAAGAGCCACACGGCCCCAGCCAGAAACCGCACAGATCCCCTGAGAGCCGTATAGCCCTCCTGAGAGCCACACAGCCTCCTATAGTTGGTGGTATTCTATATTGCTGTATATTGTATTGGTGGGATTTGTAGTCCTCTATAGCTGATGGTATTCTGCATTGCTGTATAATGTATTGCTGGGATATTTAGCCCTCTATAGTTGGCAGTATTCGGCATTGTTATATATTGTATTGTTGGGATTTGTAGTCCTCTATAGTTGGCAGTAATCGGCATTGTTATATATTGTATTGTTGGGATTTGTAGTCCTCTATAGTTGGCAGTATTCGGCATTGTTATATAATGTATTCCTGAGATTAGCTCCTGTACAGCTTGGAGTCAGTGGCAGAGCTACCAGAGTCACATCTTCCACCACTGACTCCAAGCTGTAGACTCTTGCCTTGCAGTGTGCTGCGTGACATGTACCTTAGTAGCACACTGCAGTGGAACACGTCACTCATTAGCACAGTACAAAGGTACCTCTTGTATTTTAAGATTTAAGCATATAATTAGTTCAGACAATCATGTGAATTGTTTTTGGGGTCTAAGTGCGGGGTTGGCACTTAAGTTGGTTTTGTGATCCAGTTTGGGCACTCGGTCTCAAAAAAGGTTTGCCATCACTGGCCTAGACTGTGACTGGACAATGGAGGAGCAGCACCAGACAGATAAGGTATTCTAATGTGTGTCTGTCAGCACATGTGAAAACATAAACGCCTGATTGGCTCACACAGCACTGACCATCCCTCTCCCAGCCTGAGTTCTACTGTACCAGGGAATAGGATACCAAGAAACGAATGAGGTATTTACATTTAATCTCTACCTTAAAGCAGAACTTTTTCTTAACCCTTGCAGTGGGGCCACCCCCGCACTGCAAGGGTTAAGTGCTCTATTTTGTCTAGGTTCAAAAATATCAGTTATACTTACCCGAAGCTAACTGGTTCTTAGACCAATCCCTTTCACCTCCCTCCCCCTCTGCTGCAGCGGTCTAAGGTACCATGAGTCATCACATTCTGTACACAGTGTACAGGGCGGGAGGATGCCGAGGGACATACCATTGCTGCAGCAGAAGAGGAGTGAGGCTCCAGGGACTGGTCTAAGAGCAGGCCGGCTCCGAGGATTGGATGAGTATAACTTTGGTATTTTTGAACCTAGACAAAAATGAGCACTTAACCCTTGCAGTGCAGGGGTAGCCCCACTGCAAGGGTTAGGAATTGTTTTTCTTGGAGTTCTGCTTAAAATTGTGTATTTAAATCTCCTGTAAGGTCAGGTTTATAAATGAAACTCTAATGAAAAGAAAAGTCTACACTGTTGTAGTGTTTATTGTCATCTGATCTGCACTGAAGGCCATGTTTACCTTTCTGACCATATTTCATGTTACACTCATATTCATAGTGTAACTGAACCCCCCCCTCCCCCCTAAGTTGTAATCCTTTAATGACTCCAATGCAAAAACACAAAAAAGGGTTATCTGATCGTTTGTGCCTAGGGTTCCAAAAAAAGTTCTACTCACCCGAACCTGAGCTGGCAGCGCTCTCTCCAACCTCTGTCCTCCTCCGCTGCAATGATGGTATATCCATCGGCGTCCTCACATCCAATACAGTGTATTAGATGTGATGACTCAAGGACTCATATACCGCTGCAATGATGGGGGAGAGACGCTCCAAGAACAGGTCTAAGAACCGGCCAGCTTGCAAACTCAGGTGCGTATAATTTTGTTTCTTTTTTTTACCTTAGGCAAAAACGAGTGCTAGACCTTTGCAGTGCAGGGGCAGCCCCACTGCAGGGCTAAATAACATTTCTGCCCGGAGTTCTTCTTTAAAGAAAAAGTATTGTTATAACTAAGGTCGCACTGATACCGATTTTCCGGTATTGAGTATGAGTACCGATATTTATATTTCAGTACTCGCCAATGCCAAGTACTGATACCGTTACTTCCGCTAGCATGGAGCCGGCCTGGGAAATCAGGAGGCTGGGCAGCGTGTCATTACCCGCCACCTGGCTTCTTGATTGCCCGGCTCCATGCGGCTTCCTGGACAATCAGCATTGAGCCGACCAAACAGCATGGACCCGGCTTCCCGGCCAATCAATAAGCTGGGCGGCAAGTTGTTACCTGATTGGCTGGGAAGCCGGGTCCATGTTCCCTCGTGGCATGGCGGTCAGAGAAGTTTTGGTATTGGGGGAAGGTATGGGAGCATTTGGGCGAGTACTCGTATCGGAACTGACACTAGTATCGATATCGGTGCGTCCCTCCCCCCAACAAGGAGTCATGTTTGTTGTTCTCTAACTTACCCCAGAAACGTGGAGGCATTTGATTGCTATAATCTACACGCAATGTTTGTAAACAAGCACTAGGTTTTTGTGGTTGGTCTTTTTGTGGCATTCCTTGCTGACGGTTGTAGGTGAGCATACATACATGAAGTCTCCTGAACACAACCCACATATACAAAGTATGTTTCTACCTCTGAAATGATCGGGCCATGGGAGGGGTGCTCTTCTAAAGACTTGGTGCTAATGGTGAAGCTGGGCGATATGGTACTGGTCATGTTCAGGTCCTTGTGCTGAAAACATCAGATACTCCAATGAACTTTACAAACCCCAAAATGAATGTCTTTTATTTCAATTTATTGATCTAAATTTGTATTTATCTTTATGACGGAACAAGAGAAACATTTCTTTATTAAAGTTGCATCAACATTATAAAAGCTGTGGAGTAATACTGAAGTGTATATAAAATAGGTAACCAGACAATTCAAGGTTTGTCCCTTTTAGGTGCCTACACACCGTCAGCTGCCAAGCATCTGTGAGGTAGTAGTTCTGGGGCTCTTGGATTGCCTGATCTTCCTCACAGCGACAAAGCCGTGGCATTGGGAACCCAGTGAAAGCACCAGGTCCTCAAGAGACAGAGACTAGATAAATCTATTGGGAAGGTGGAAACCCTTTATCTATAACAGACTTCTGAGGTGCACATCAGGCCACAATGTTAAAGGAAGAATCCCACATTGGGCAAAGAAGGTCTGCAAGTGAAAGTCACATATTAAATCACAGACAGTTACAGTTGCAGAGGCATGGTTTCAGTACAATAAAAACAAGATATACTATCGTCTAGAGGGAATGTAGAATTTCCCAAACACTATGACAGGAGCTGTAAGACTTCTCGAATTCTCTCTCTCTTCTGCGAATCCGCCTCTTCCTCCGTCTCATTGCTGTCACACTCCTTCATGTAAGCTTCCGCTTTCTGTATTGTGGTCTCGCGTGCGCTTCCTTTCAGACCACCCAAGTAGTCCAACAGAATCTGAAAGTACTTGTCAGGAACCTATACAAACAATAAAGTCAAACATGTTAGGTTATGATGGGAAGTACTATGAGGACTCATGTAAATGGGTTTCTGCTTGCATCTGAGAGACATATTTTTTCATATACAACTCAATGTAACAGCAAAAGCAATTCACCAGTCAAAGCATCTCGGAAGTATCTGAAAGCATACTGCATTTGGGTCCGCACAAGGCTTTCTGGTAGGTAAAAGTTGGTCAGTGTGTGGAGTGCACTGATGAGATTCATTGGGGGAAACAATGAAAACTGGAGCAGACAGAATCTGGAGCAGCTGTGCAGGGCAACCAATCAGCTTCTCTCGTCAGTTTGTTCAGTTAGGATTTGAGAATAAAACATAGAAGCCTATTGGTTGCCATGCATGGCTGTTCCAGATTTTGTCTGCTCCAGTTTTGATGAATTCCCTTCTCTGCGTTCTCCACTGTTCAGTGTTAGGGGGACAATTCCTGTATACAGCAATACAGTCCTGTTTGACTCCCTTGCTGCCCTTTCCAGTCCCAGTTCTGCTGTACTCGGCGTTACAGGGTAATTCCAGTTTCCCACCAAATGTGAGAAAATAAAATTACCCCCACAAATCTGCCCCCTCTTCCCACCCCTGCTTGTCATACCTTTGGGGGAACCGCCATTCCTTTTATTTATAAACAGGCTCCTTACATTTGAGAGAAATTGCATTACTGCATTCCCAAATGTTGCCAGCAGATGGCGCTCCAACAATCAGAAATACTATGTGCAAGTTGTCTTTTTTGACAATTCTGTGTTTAATTATTTGGATTGCGTTTTCCATAAAGAACACGGGAAACAGAATATTTTACATGATGTGCATCATGTTACAACAATATACGAGTAGAGCTTATGGCGGAACTTAAGCGTTACAGAGAACTATTGCTAGAACACAATTGAGTACATGACACATACAGCATGTTTTTAAAGAAGTACTCCAGGAAAAATTTTGCTAACCTTTGCAGTGGGGCTACCCCCGCACTGCAAGGGTTAACTGCTAGTTTTTGCCATTTTCATAAATAGCAAAGTTATACTCACCCGAAGCTCTGAGCCAGTGCGATGTTACAGCGTTCCCTCCAGCCTCTCTCCTTTTACACTGCAGCAGTGGAATGTTCCGCGGCGCCCTCATGTCTATACACACTATAGATCTTAGGGGTGCACAGATAACAATTTCTCGGTATCGAGGATGAGTACAAGATATTTTGCTTTCTGTACTCGCCGATACCGGTACGGAGCGGCTTCCCGGGCAATCAGGGATTCTGCCGATAAGTAATGACATGCCACTCGGCTTCCTGACTGCACCGGGAAGCCGGCTCAATGTTGTTTGGGCGGCACGATTGTGATTGGCCGGGAAACCAGCTTCCCATCCAATCAGCATCGAGCCGCCTTCCCGGCCAATCGGAAAGCCGGGCGATTGGCCGGGAACATAGACAAAAACAAGCAGTTAACCCCTGCAGGGCTGGGGTAGCTATTCTTCTTCAAGATCACAGTAGAGACTCTGAAGCACAGCGTCAGGATGCATTCACACCTAAAGGTAAGCATAGGCTGGTCATTTTCAAATATTTCTTTGTGCGTTTATATAGTTTTATGCGCTGCTTGTAGTACAGAAGCAGAATCTAGTGTTTATGTCCCTTTATAAAAGGCAGAAATGTGCATTTTTCAGGCACTCACATTAAATGATTGATTCTGCCTGAAAAGGAGCTCCTGGATCTTTTCTACTACTGACGCTTCAGTGCTCAAGTGTGAACAGACACCATAGAAGACAAAATGCTCGGGTGTAAATGGGGCCACTTGCTGTGTGTTTACATTAGAGGACTGCCAAGAAAATAAGGGGAGAGGAGCTGTGATGTCAGTGCCTCATTCTGAACTTTGAAGATTATCTACAATGCCCACAGCTATAGAGCTCGGTGAGGGTTTGTTTGGAATTATGTTTTCTTTACTGCGTGTTCCACATAAATACTTTGTGCACAGTCTATATACCCTGGCGCACTCTAACCCTTTTGCTGTTACCGTCATATAAACAGACATGTAGACAGAGTTTATTTAAAGGAGAACTATGAGGTGAGTGCTTTTCACTCATCCTCATAGTTCTAGCCGACCTGCGACAATGAGACTGTCACAGGTCGGCTCAGTAGATCGGGAGGTGAGCGAACACATACCGGCGTTCGCTCACCTCTCGATCCTGTCACAGCTCTCTGCCGTGACAGGGGACGGGCTGGATACCCCCCTCCACGATCCTCCAGCGCTGACTGGCGGAACGGACGGGGGAGGGGGCGGGTACAGCTGGCTCAGCCTCTAGATAGCCAGAGCCAGCTGTCAGTCACGCAGCTGGGCAGAACCAGACATAATTGTCGGGATCGGCTTCAGCATCTCCTGTAGCTCGCGGTATACTGAGCTTAGGGTGACGGGAGGACGCTAGTTTGTGTCCTCCTGTTACCCCAAGGAGAACTATGGGGAAAAGCCCTAACCCAATAGTTGTCCTTTAACTGATCTCTACAGGCTGTCCGATCACCCCCTCCCCCACACATCCCAAACTCAAATGTCCCTCCTGGGTGCCCAGGACCTTCATTGTGGGTGTAGGGATGGAGACTGGTAGGAAATTAGTAAATATCTGTTTGCTGGTCTTCCCTATGAAGAAAACCCCCATAAGTGGTCATCTCTGATCACTTCCGAGTACATTGCTGTCATTCTCGTCATGTCATAATCTGTGCTCAGTCAGGTTCAAGAGTGAAAGGTGACATTACTACAGAACACTCACAAAAGGAAACCTTCTCTGTGTATTTAGCTGTTTCTCTGGCCTTCAGCTTTAATCACAAATAGGCCCAACAAAGTACATTCAAATATGTTCTTCCATTATTCAGACATTTGTTTTGTCATCATAAAATAAACTACAGACGGACTTATTTATTATTTATCTATTACAGGTATTTCTATAGCACTGACAACTTTACATAGTTGCACATTCACATCAGTCCCTACCCTCAAGGAGCTTACAATCCAATGTCCCTATCTCACATACATACGTACATACAGGGACAATTTTAGACAGGAGCCAATTAACCTTCCAGCATGTCTTTGGAGTTTGGGAGGAAACTGGAGTACCCGGAGGAAACCCATCCAAGCACAGGGAGAACATGTAGATAGTGACCTGGCCGGGATTCGAACCAGAGACCCCCCCGTGCTGCAAGGCAGAATCGCTAACCACAACGACACTGTGCTGCCCACTTATGATATTTTATGTATGGCGATCCTACAAAATTGCACAAAAAAGAGCAGCAGCAGAATGTCAGCTCCACTGGATCTGCTCTATAATCATTTTAGCTCTGCTGCAACTGTAGGCCGAGAAGCCATCTTCACTATCCAGAGGAGGAGCCTGGGCAACCCTTATTAAATGTTACTATGCATATCTAAAACATTAAATGCATTTATTAAGGGTATTTATATAGCACCGACAGTTTATGCAGTTGCATATTCACATCACTCCCTGCCCTCAAGGAGCTGTATTACAATCTAAGGTCCCTATCTCACATACATACATACATACAGGGCTGATTTAAACAAGAGCCAATGAACCCACCAGCATGTCTTTGAGGTGTGCTAAGAAACCCTCGCAAGTGCAGGGAGAACATGCAAACTCCTTGCAGATAGTGTCCTAACCTGGATTTTTGAACCAGGGACCCCCAGTGCTGCAAGGCAGAAGTGCTAACCACTACACCACTCTGCTGTGATCAGTAGAAATTGAGTCTTAGGCTGTTGCTTTCGGGTCCAGAGGTGGTATGCCCACAGGCTCTTGTGATGGAAATCTGCCCAATAGACTGTAAATACAGTTACATAGGATATGGACACAAACAGTGGCTCCATGGGCCACTATAAGACTATCCCTCAGGACTGTACATTCTCTGTCATCCTCTATATAACCACAAGGTGGCAGTGGCAAACTTTCTATTACTACAGTTGCTGGACTGCAATAAGAACTTTTTATATTGGCATCATATTGCGTTCTGCAGAGCTTTGGGGAAAACAGAGATTCTCATCAGTCCCTGATCCAATGGAGCTTACAAGCAAATGTTCCTCTAATTTACATACAGCTTACTATAGTTGCACATTTTAGGCTTGTCGGTCTATCAGTATGGTTTCAGACTATGAGAGCAAAAAACAGCAAGCAAAGGAAAGAAACATCAGGAGGACATACATAGAAACTTCACTTCAAACAGTGCCCTTTTGTGGAATTCATTACCCCAACGTTAGGCTGCAGCACTAAACAATCGGGTACGCTGCTGCCCACTATTACCACATGATAAGATGTGATAAAAAGATAGTGGGAGCATTTGTAAAGTCAGTGCAGATAGATAAATGAGCTTTCAACACATGATCAAGCCAATGCCTTTCTGCTAATCCACAGAATATGGCTTCATGTTTTCTAGTCACTGTATAATTTCCACTTAAAGAGAACATTAGCCTAACTTCTGCATTGTTCACATCAGGAAACAATAGGTGCACCAGAGAGGTATTGGGAACCCTGAAGGAGCTTAGGCTGGGAATAGGACTGATAGAAGCCACAGGTTTTAAAGTGGTGTGAGCCACAGCAATAAGAGCTGCTAAGGACTCTTTAAACCTGAGAGTAATGGCCATGACCTGCAATTCCTCAGGAGTAGCAGAATTTTTTATTGACTTAAGAGACTCATCATCTGATGGAGTCTCAGATCAGGGTTCAGGGGCTGTTAATGCCCCTGGTAGATCAGATAAGATTGTGCAGGGGAAGGTGCCAAAGCACAATAATGGCACCCTATAGTCAGAGTCAGCAGTTACATTTCAAATAGGCCCATAAAAGCTTGCATGCCTGTCGTGAAATCCTCCTCTGATAGAGCCATGGAGGGGGCCAAGCCCAAAGGAATTAAGGCAGACTCTGAGTACAACATAGACTTCAGCAGAGGAAAAATTCCAGGCTGTCAGTGTCAGGCCTTGTAGGGGCTGCACTGCAGGCAGCACCAAAACCATTATAGGAGTGTGAGCTTGAGGCACCCGAATTGGACAGTTCCCCTTGTGTCCGAGATCCAACAGATTGCAATGCAAGGCAGGTGGCAACGTAGCACAGGGAACAAGGCCAGGGCTTGAATATGAATTGGCTGCTGGCAGCAGGAAAGGGTTCAGGCAGCCAAAAGTTGACCGGGTCACTATAAGCGGACACCAAATTCGAACCAATAAATCAATGTGCTACTTGCAGTCTGGAGCAGCAGCAGGAAAGTGCTTCCCATATGCTAATTGGCAGGATATAGAGCGCGGAGCATGTGCACAAAACTCCAAAGAGGATGACATTGGTGCAACTTTTCCACTGTGAACTGATGGAGAATAGGGATTTATAAATGGCATCCAATGCCCTGAGTAATGAGGTAGCTCCTGGTGCTTGGTCCATACGACATATTCACAAAGACACTCTTTAGAGACCGGGTCACATCTGGGGTTATGCCACAGCTTGACCTGGAAAGCGCTGCACCACTAACACAGTGCACTCTAGTTTTGAATGCGCCACAATGAAGAGCCCAGTGTCTGAAGGTCACATTGCAGACTGACAACCCTGTCCACCCTAATATTTTGCAAATTCAGTTAGCAATAGTAAATGTTTTTACTGAAGTCACACATTTTTCAAATTGGATTCAAATCGGAAAGAAACTGAATCCTGAGTAAAAGCGATGTGAAAAGATTGATAAATATACCCCCTATGATTCCCTCTACAATCATATTTACAGACTAAACCAACCAAAATACATAAGGTTTAGAAATAAGTAATAGCCCTCTATCATTCACCCCTACTACTGAGAGAACCCCGACTGAGCTGGTGACCAACCTGCTATGCATAATATAATCTGTAATATCTATGTAGAAATGTCAAGTTTTAATATCTGAATGTTCTAAACCTTTGCAATCTTGTACTGTAACAAATTCATGAGTTGCATCTCCTACATGATAAATATGAACTTGTCACTTCTGTCTAGCTACTGCAGCACCTCATGGGTCTACCCACATGTCTAACCAGTGAAATGGGTTCCATCAAGCCACGGTGATGGGAACCAGGCGTGCTTAAGGAATACTGGGGCTTTCTGGCTGGAAATGGATTCGTAGACAGCTGCAGAACACATCTGCTCAATTGTGTGGTATGTTACAGTAGCTTGTGCTAATGAAAAACAAAAGAGTCAGATGGGCCATCCCATGACATTAACTTGTAAGTCTTAAGTAGCTCTGGATTCACAATCAAGTGTATGACGAAATCGCCAGTTTACATGATGTCTATGGAGCTTAGCATTGTTTGCAAAGGAATTAAAGGGTTTAATTGATGGGAAATTATACAAACGCTCTCACTCAGAATCATGTTACGTCGGCCAGTTCCCAAAAATTAAAACTACAACAGCAAGCTTACTCTCCACATTTTAACAGCTGTACTCCAAAGCAACACAAAAATGGAAGGTCAATCAGATTGCAACTATTATTTTGTTGACCAGGCTAGAAAGTGACTGGCTGCTCAGGAAAACACACTCACTGTTCTTTTTGTATGGAATTATATACTACACAGGAACATAAAATATGTCTGAAATTAAGGGGAAGAGACACCTGTATACACAACCTACACAAGGACTCCAAAGTAACAACAGGCCCATCATGCTGATTTCAGTGCAGTAAAAGCAGAATGGTATAAGTGCTTAGATGGTCATCTGTTCACCTCTGCCCACCTGTAAACAGAACTGACCATTAACATTTTACAGTTCAGGGGGCATGGCTGCAAAATAATTTCACAAGCAATATGGATACCTCCTAGCAAGCTTTCAGCAAAAACAGAATGAGCTGGGGTACATAATCCTTTCAAAGTTAGCATAAGTACGTAGGGATTTAACGTGATCACTTGTCTGACACGGGCCGTCTAGAGGCTGTCTGTTAGTCAAAGAATTCTTCAAAGAGATGATACTTTGCCATTTTAATCTATTAACTACGGTAATGTATGTTTTACCTAAATCAGTGGTTCTCAACCTGTGTAACCTCAGGACCCACATTCGTCCTTGGTCAGTAAGTTGCGACCCAAGTCTGCAATGTCTGCACTGCAATGGAATGCACGGCATTGGGATACCGCACGTTCCGGTGCTGGCGTATTAACTGTGGGAGGGCGGTGCGTAAAGGGTACCATGCAAATGAATGGCAATACAACACACCTCCCACACCAGAATGCATGTTAGATGCGATTGTGTGGTACAGTGCATTATTCGCATGGTGCTATGCAATTAACGCACTGTACTAGTGTGGACGGGGACCTCAAAAACACTGACATACATACACAACCACAATCTCACACACATACACACTCCAAAAAATTTAGAATTTTTTTTTAAGGTCCACCCAGTCACCCTACCTTACAAGAAATGGAGTGGATCCTTATCCTGGGTTTAGTGTGGGCTGCTGTGCTGTGACAAAGCTCCATCCATATGTGCATTGCTTGTACAGCTCCCTTGCGTGCCCTGTAGAGGTGCCAGGAGCCCAAATGTAATGTCACTCCGGTCCAGGCACCTCTATAGGACACGTGAAGGAGCTGTAAGCAATGTATGTATGGAGAGAGCTCCCTCACGGCCATACCTCCAGCCCACCCCCACCCCAAGCTGACACTGGGCAGCACATTTTGAATGGCTGCTTGGCACGAGAACTAACAGGGCTGGGCTAGGAGAAGTCTGAGGAGCCTCTCACCTAGTGCAGTGGAGGGCAAGAGGCGACCCTCGGAGCATGGGCTCGCGACCCACTTTTGGGTCACGACCCACCAGTTGAGAACCAAGGACCTAAATTTATCCATTGCACCCAGTGACAAATACTGAATAATTCTGTTTACTACAAGGAAACCATAAACTGAAATATGTGTTTATGCCAGACTGGTATAAATAACTATAACTTCGTCCCGAGTTGTCCCACGGGTGCTAGCAAATTGAAACATTTCCCAGTGTATTTAATGATTTTGAATAAGGTCTGTACATATGTTGTGGAAATTTACTGTTTATATGTGCAGGTAGAAAAAACCCTGCCGCTCTTAGCCAATGGACTCAAATTATGATGCAATATTGCGATATTGGAGACCAACACACAGACACCAAGCGTATACTGTAGCTAGTCTAATTTATTAGGAAAGTACATAAGAATTTATAACAAAATATACATCATTGATACAGCTCTTGTTCATTGGTCACATTCATATGGCAGTTATGACTCCATAGGAACTTTTTAGATATTTCGTTAACTTGGTATGGTGCCTTGGTCATAAAGTTGCCCGTCATTGTCTGGTCAAAGCCACAAGTTTCCATATCATCATGTCTCAGACATCTAAAATTAGCATCATAAACAGAATGAAATAGGCCAGAGGTTAAAGTGACATTAAAGTCAAATCCCTCCCCCCATGCATCTTGTTCCCATCATCATCTTCTTTCCACTTGTTTTCAGCAATCCCTCCAGATCTGGTGTCGCTCTATGATCCAGCGCAGACTGCTGTCTCTTCCTGCCCCACGGTGTCTGGCCAACATGCACGCACACAGATACGTTTATTCAGCTCCACTGTGTCTCCCTTCTTCTTCCCGCTGGTGATCTCCACTGTGCAAGTGCCCGGCACACATCCATCTGTTGACTTCTGTACTATGCGTCACACCGCTGACCTGGCAGAGTTAAGTCTGGGGCAGGGTAGGGGTTAGGTGGTGCAACTGGTGGCGAGTAACTTCTAAGTCCTGGCTAGTAGCTCAGGACTTGACATTTTGAGCCCTGCTGTATATGCATGTCCAAAGCCTGATACTTTATGCATTGAAGCCATTTTGAATCTAAGATGCCATTTTGAGCAAATGTTTCTCCTTCACATGGATAAAGTAAAAAGATACAACCCAATCTGTAGTTAGATGTTACGCCAACACCCCCTGGTGGTGTTGCGGACTCACCCAGGGCACAGAGTCTGAGCACCAGCCAATTTTAACCAGAGCTCCTGATAGTGGAGATGAGTTTTGCTTGTGCTGGTACCAGGTCACTGTCCCCAGGATTGCCCCGCCAGGGAATGAGTGAGGGACTAGGAGGCTACAATGTGGAAATGGTACACTGGGGGGAGATTAGAAAATGACCGGGTCCAGGCAGAGGTCATAGGCAGCTGGCAGGCAAGAGAGTAGTCAGGTCCATCCTGGTTAGCAACAGAATAAAGGTGCCCATACACCGCTCGATTCTCGTACGAGAATCGCGGGAAATCCCCCAATCGTACAAGAATCAAGCAGTGTGAACGAAAACGTGCGACTGTTTCTACTGTACGGTCGCACATCTTTTGTCTAAGGAGCACGCTAGAAAACCAGCCGAGAATCGTACCATTTTCAGCTGGTTTGAACGGTGCTCGGGAGACAAATGCCGAATGAGCTGGTGTGCGCATGCGCACACTGCCCGTTCAGCATTGCGGTCATCGGAAGCCCGCCCCCCAGGGGGGCGGGCTTGCGATGATCGAGAGTACAATCTGCCTGTCCAAGAACGTACGTTTTTTTAATCACTTTACAACCATCGCAAGACTAAGGTCTTGCGATGGTTGTACAGTGTATGGCCACCTTAAGGCAATCCATAATGTATTATTGCTCTTTTGTAAGAAAACAGGGTAGCTGGTAAGTAGACCCACAACCAGCCACTTCCTGGATGATGCTTAAAGAAGAACTCCTGGAAAAAAACAAAAACTTACCTTTGCAGTGTGGCTACCCCCACACTGCAAAAGTCAAGTGCTTGTTTTGTCTAGGGGGCTCAAAAAAAGGAATTTTACTCACCTGACCCTTGGTCCTGCATCAATCAGCACTCATCTTTCTTCACCTCCACTCCAGTAATGAAATGGGAGGCTGTGAGGACCATTCTAGCAGCCCAGAGGGAGCCAGTGGGACTGAGGATCAGGTAAGTAAATCTGCTTTATTTGAGTCCCCTAGACAAAACGAGCACTTTTCCCTTGCAGTGTGGGGGTTCTTCTTTAAAAAGATCTTGGATGGGGGGACACTCCCAGCATTGTTTCAGGAAGACCTGGAATTCCTGGCATGCATTCTGTGAGCACGATTAGAGGTACTGGCAGAAATTCTGTGCCAGTGGACGCTGTTGAAATAAGGACAGTGTAAATGAATGTACTCCTCATAGTGACCTCACAAGGAAACCCGTGAATACTTAAAGTGACATTAAAGTCAAAAATCCCCCCCCCC
>NW_017306271.1:582907-620298 GCF_000935625.1 Nanorana parkeri | reverse complement strand
TCATGCTGCTTAAAGGACTTACCTTAAATTATGCCACTTGATCCGATCATCATCTTCCTTCCACTTGTATTCGGCAATACCTCCAGTCCTGGTGCCGGTCTCTGATCCAGCGCAGACTCCTCGGGTCCCACGTTGTCTCTCCGATGTGTATGGTCACGGCTGTGTGCATTCGCCTCTGTTGTATCTCTCCTCTTCTCCCCTCTGAAGATCTCTACTACGCATGCACCCGCCCCTTCATCCTGCTCAGCCTTTCGAGAAGCTCCAGATCTTCAGACGTGAGCGAGCGGCGATGACAAAGGTAAGGATTTACCTTTTTGGCAACTTTTGTGTTTTAAAATGTTTTTGCATATATCTACTGCATAGATATATGCAAAAAAGAACAACTGTTTAATTATACTTTAAGGATGGATAAGAAAATGATACAACGCTTTGAAAAAAAGGGGGTCACATTTAAAGTTTATTGTGCAGACTGTGTAATAAGCACATGAAATGAAATATAAATCACTGAAGAGGAAGTGTTAAAATGGCATTGCATAAACAAACACTAAAATATTCATTTCATATTTTATGATTTCTATCATTTGATTTACCAAGTAGCTCTGGTAAAGTCTGCGAATAAATGTTAGGCAGACAAAACACTTAGCAAATTGTCAGTAGCTCATAAATACTGCTGGCAGATTATGTCTGATCTCTGAGATATGAGAGTGCTTACAAAGAGCTGTGAGTCACCTACTGGAGTTCACATACAGGTGGTACTATAGGCAAAATGTGGAAAAATCGATCACCTTTTCTCAGAGAATCCCGCTGTGTTATAGCATGGACGGATCTTTGCCGGGGAAAGGGGGGGGGGGCATGGTATTTAGTTCACTTAAACTAATTAAATAAAGTGCGCACATGTTTTTTTGTTTTCTTAGCATCAGGTCTGAAAGCTCCTCAATTTTTCTATTCCATCAACATTTAAAAGGAACTTATAATTTTTTGGGTTATTTGTTTATAATCTGTTCTTTTATGTAAGGCTTCTATAAAACCTACTGTATATGTTACAATATATATATACACACACACGCACACACACACACACTGTATATATACATATACACACACACACACTGTATATACACACACACACGCATACGCACACACACACACACACCTACTATTACCACTGTTTCTAACAGAGATGCAATATACGCTTCAAGTTAATTGCACTGCTATAACAAAAATAAAAATCAATAAAAAAAGTTAAATGGAAGCTTTTTGTTCACTTAGGGTTGATTTACTAAAAGAATAAAGGCTGTTCACTTAGCAGTGAATTAGATGAAACGTTGTTCACTCTGAATACCCAGCCATGTGCAAATGAAATGAAAAAAATAAAAATAAAAGTTTGCTAGCAAATGATTGGTTGATTAAAGTGAACACAGATTTCTCTGATTTACTAAGCTCAGCAAACATTCACTTTGCTAAATAAAGTCAATATTATTTTAGTAAATCAGCCCCATAAGTGCATTCTAACTGAGGTGCATATTTTTTTATGTAGTGAATGGTCAATTCGATATCAATTGCCACCCTTCCGCTGTCAAAACATTAAATGAACTTAAAAAAAAAGCACATTCAATGTCTGCATGCTCTCATTCACCCAACACTGAAGAATGGGAAATCCATGTGTCAGTAACCTTTGCTGTATAATACGGCCACAGTAACATTTGCCAACCTGCGATTGCTTTTAAACATTTTCTGTTTTCAAAGGGCAAATCGTTGATTTTATCAATGCCTCTTATTGAATTGGACGGGGGTGTTGGGACGTACCAACTGTTCCGTACGACCGCGGCGGACCCTGCAAGGACACCTTGCCGATCCCTGGCGGGGGGCACACGGGGGGGGCAAGTGAAAACCTAGGGGGGGCAATTGCCCCCCCTTGCCCCCATGTAGCGACGCCACTGCTCTCATTAGTCCTTATAGAGACTTGTCATGCTTGATACTGCGACATACTCTATTCTATGTATATTCGCCGCACATGAAGATCTTAACCCAAAATCCTTGCAAATAGAGGACAAATGCTGCCATACAGCAAAGAATTTGGTTAAATCCAGGAGTGTGAATGTGCTTTGATTTGGCCACATTTTATAAACACTGGCTGCAAAATGCATTAAAAAAACTACCTGAACCCTGGCCACAAGGTGGCAGTGCAGAGTACAACTTTTCTTTCAGGCTGCACTCACACTAGCCTTCTGCATTTAGTTTAACTACAGTAGATCACTTATGCGTTTAAATGTACTTGGGTTTACATACATTTAGATGCTTTCAGAGTATCTATTCTGCTCCTAGACATAACTAATTTTTCTCTAAACACAGCCAAACTGGACACCCCTAAATTAAGGTAAACGCACAGTGTAAATAATACAACTGAAATCATTACATGCATTTATATGTGTTTAGAAATGTCCTTTAAATAAATATAAACGCATGTATGTTAGTGCTAGTGTGTATGAGGCCTAAGTCAGCTAACTTAATTAATTGCATTTTACTACGTTAAAATACAAATAAAATAAAAAAAAACCCGTAATAAAGGAGAATTATGGGGAGAGTGAAATACACTCATCCCCATACTCAGAGAACCAAGAACCAACTCCATCTTGCTCGCCGAAAGGCCCTCTCCTCAGAAACCGCATAACATCTGTCATGAGGGTGAGTACATACATCTCCTTCCTTCTACATCAATAACAGTATCACACCATTTTCTGTTTTTCCTCTCTTCTTTGGTCACCTGATCCCCACCCCCACCTCGTGAACCAGCACACTCTCTCCAACCACTGGATTTTTATCAGCTTTACACTGAAGATGCCACACCACCACATATGGATTGATATCGCTGAGCTCTCATTTAATCCTTCTACATGTGAGTGTAAACACTTTATGTTCTTTTCTGTCCCACCCAACAACACCTTATTGCGCTAGGTTTTGGCGCTCCATTTCTCCTTTTTGTTGTCTAGCATACATACAAGTCACCCAGATCTGATTCTATCAGGAGCTGCACACCAGCCTCAACACACAAGCCCACCCGAAGTGCGCTTTCCATATTGGACTATTTTTGAGCCTTCTATTACATGTCTTGGTCACATGTGCCAGCGTTCCAGGAAGTAAAGGGAGAGTAACCTGCCCTTAGTAAAAATGGCCACTGTGAAAAGAATGGGGAGGAAAAGAAAAATAAGGTATGTAAAGAATAAAAAGCCAGCTATTTTCTAGAAGTATTCACATGAGGAGAAAATTCTTGACCATTAAATGGAATGGTAGCGGTCTTTGAAACTGGTCTTTGGACCAGTTAATGTACGCCACTGCAGTGATGTTGTCCAACTGGATACTAATCGGATGATCCACTAGTTGGGGTGTCCAGCATTGTAGAGACAGCCATACACCTTGGAGCTCCAGAATGTTGATCAGGAGATGAGATTCCTCTGTTGACCAAGTCACCTGCACAAACAAGGTGTCTAGTGCTCCTCCCCAGCCATTCAGACTGGCATCCATTGTGATTATCTTTCAACTTAGTGGGACAAAGGATTTTCCCAACTTCAGAGCTGGCATTCTGGGCCACCAGGCCAAAGATAACCTGGTCTTTGTTGTCAGTTGAATTGGTTTATTTAGAGACTGAACTGATTTGTCCCACAAAAAGGGAATGTTGTGTTGCAGGAGTCTGAAGTGGAAATAAACAAATGGTACTGCCTCTAAGCAGGCTACCATCATGCCCAGAACTCTCATGCAGAATCTCAGGCAGAGGCAGACAGCTCCTAAACTGGAAGCAAAGAGTTAGAAGTTTTACTTCTAAGGCCAACAGATATCTGCCCACTGTGGAAAGTAGGGATGTCCCATTATGCTAAAGAGAACTTGTCTGAAAATTTGAGAGATTTAGGGGCCCAGGGTTTGGAACTGAATTGGGCCCTTGGCTTGGGTCTGGTCTTGGAGGTGAAGGCTTGTGAGTAATGAAAGGAACTCTTATTGGCCACAGATGCGGACATTTTTTTTTCCAGTTAGTGGCTTAGGCTGCCACTGCTGATCTGCAGTTACCTCTCACACTGACTCACTATATTTCAAACTGCCACCACACAATCCCATAATGCCACATGCCAATGCTTTCAAAGACCCAGGACATGTCTCTGATACCTAGAGCCTTAATTGGAGACTCAACGTTTAAAAGCCACAGGATCAGTTTAATGATGATGAAGATTAATGAAGATGAAGGTCAACAGCAACAACCTTTACTTTGAGAACTTACAATTTTGACTGTCTACAGGCATTACATAAAAACAATCATATATATTAGGAAGCCTACCTTCTCTTCATCATACATATTCATGAGGAGCCAGGTTTGCCTTGTTTTTTGAAACTTCCATTCTGTATGTTTTTTGGACCAACTAAAACCAAAATGTAAAAAAAAAATGATAATTAATGTTTACACCAGAACACAGTTGATGAACAATTCAGTCTATGACAAACTTTAATGATAGAGCCATAAGAATAATAGACAGTGGTTAGATGGTGGCTCTGTTCCTGTACAGGGCTTACATAAATCATACAAAGTTTCATACATCTTGCTTTGCTGTGAACAAGCCTGAATAGATACAACCAGAGGGCATTTCCTGGAGACAAGAGACCTGCTCTGCACTGGGCTGAATAATTAGCCCACACTTTCAAGAGCAGCTTGTTCTCTGTAGGCCAGGCTGCTTAAAAAGGGAACTTCGTTTTAATAAATGTAAATTTTGCCATGTTCTTAGAGGTTGTTAGAACACATGTATAATTCATGCAGAACATTCACATCTACTTTAAGTTAAATATCAAAATAAAAACTAGGCACAAAAGCATATGGATTAGGAAACAGTTAAAGTATAATTAAACACTTGTTTTTTTTGCATATATCTACTACTAGCAAGCAGTAGACAAATGCAAAAAACATTTTAACAAAAATAAAACAGTTACCAAAAAGGTAAATAGCTTCCTTTGTCACCGCTGCTCGCTCCCGCCTGAAGATCTGGAGCTTCTTGAGCAGCCGAGCAGGATGCTGGGGTGGGCACATGTACAGTAGAGATCTTCGGCGGAGAAAAAAGGAGAAACAGAGAATGCATTCAGCTGGGAGCGTGCACGTCGGACAGACACAGTGGGACCCGAGGAGTCTACGCTGGATCAGAGAACACCACCTGCGCTGAAGGGATTTCTCAATACAAGTGGAAGGAAGAAGATGATCGGATCAAGAGGCATCATTTAAGATAAGTCCTTAAAGCATCATGGGGGGCTCAAAACATTTGTGACTTTTATGTCACTTTAAGGCACACAAGTCATTTATAATAAAGTACAGTACCTTGCCTAACGCTTTAGCATTTCAGACAAAGGTGAAAACGGAGTAGGAAACTTACATTAAATCTCCCAGGTAGCTAAGGCTAGTTGGCTCAAGCAAAGATTTCATCTTAAAAGAACATGTTAAGAATAGGGAATGGAACTCAATGGACATCTTTTTTCAACCTGATTAACTATGTAACTATGTAACATGGAAGAAATAAGCACCAGTTTCATTGTCACAGGTCGGCTAGAACTATGAGGCTGAGTGAAAAATCACTCACCTCATAGTTCTCCTTTAATGCTTTCACAGCAGTGCAAAGAGAAAGGTCCACGAGCCTACTAGGGAAAACATCAGAAAGTGTGCCCCATAAGGGAGAGACCTCGGGGCACTTTTTCTCTAGCATAGCAGCACTTGCAATTTTAAGTCCCCTATGCAATGCTAGCAAGGTCACTGGGACCATTGAGCAGCTTCATGAGTAGGGTTTACAGTGCCTCAAAATCCTGCTCATTCTGTCCCACTGCATACAATACAAATTGCTAAGAGGCACTCAAAGACGACCTTTTTATAATGACAAAAAGAAACCTGTAGTAACAGGAACACAATAGATGTTTCTGACCTTCTGCCTGTCTTCAATACTTGAGTCACTGACCCAGAATGTGTATGCAGGAAATGAAGTCAGAATTCAGGATCTCCATACTGGTTCTGGATCAGTAACTCAAAGTATTTAAACCAGAGAGTGAGCATGATATTTATGGACTGCTAAATACAACCTATTAATGCTCTTGCCTAAGCTTGTGAAGCTGGAAGGACAGCTAATATGCTAAGGCAATCAGAATTACCTGTAGTTTCTGTCTGCCCTACTGTTGGACGTCAATGGCAGCCACACAGTGTGAGTACCCTAATTTTTTTAATTCTCTCAAATGTTTTTTGACTGTTTAGGCCATAAGGAATCCCATAAACAGTAACATACTGTAGATGATTGTTCACATTGTACTGTAAAGGAACTGCAGGAGCCTAGAAGTGCCAGTGCATAAATATCATCTCTATCTACCTACTGGCAAAGCATGGTGATGGAAGCTGTCAGAGGTGGGTAGGCCAACTTCTTAGATGAAGGTAGCATTAATTTAATAGAACACTCTGGTTTCAGGACTTTCTTAAAGACATCTGTTAAAATGTGCAGCCACCACTAGGTTCCTCAATTTTACTTAAATTACCAGCTGAACCATTTTATAGTTATCTTAAGTTCCCTTTAATGTTAGCTTATGTGGCTCTAGATGTTTATATCCTGCCCTATACAAAACCCTTCCAGGGTAAAAATGGACAAACACATGAACTCCAATACCTTTGGAAAACAAGCCTTTCAGAGATCCCCTTTTCAAGCTCTTTGCCAAGGAAAGCTTTTAAACTGTGTCAAATTGTCTGGAAAAGTGGCTGTACAAAGCCAGGCTCTATCCTAAGAGCCTGAGAGAGAGCTGAACATGTGCCTGCTTTATGATTTCCAGACTGCCTCTATCACAAACAGTCCCTTCTCCATAAACTGGAAATGGAGCGTTAAAGCACAATGCTAGATGTCATTTGCCTCAGGTGTACCATGCAAGGTTTCCATATGTCAGCTCTACAGGACAGTAAACAAAAGATTCACAACACAAGTCAAAAACACAGATGTGACAGGGTTTTAGTGCTAGGTGGAACATGAAAAGAGGGAGAGAATAACAACAGGTAATTAAAGGGACAATCCAGTGAAGCAGCACAATTTAGCATTCACTCTTAAGGTGCCCATACACTGCTCGATTCTCGTACGAGAATCGGGCGAAATCCCGCAATCGTACGAGAATCGAGCAGTGTGAACTAAAGGTGCCCATACACTGCTCGATTCTCGTACGAGAATCGGGCAGTGTGAACTAAGACGTGCGACTGTTTCTCCGCACACTGTCCGTTCTGCATTGCCGTCATCGGAAGCCCGCCCCTCAGCAGGGCGGGCTTTCGATGATCGCAAGTACGATCTGCCCGTCCAAGGTGGGCAGATCGTACGGGCTTTCAAGAAGCATACGACCATCGCAAGACAATAGTCTTGCGAAGGTCGTAAGGTGTATGGGCAGCTTCAGGGTATAAATGTAGAGACTTTTACTTCTTGCTGGCATTCACCATATGCATACAAATATACTATTTACTAAATCCCTATGGTTGCTTGGTTTCTTATATTTGCACATGCCTCTGGGCCCCTTACTCGGAGACCTGCATTTTCTAAGGGATTCTGCAACAACTTACAGTGCAGTACCCAGTTTCCAGGTCATTGAGGGGACTGAAAAATGCCCATGGCAATGAGTACACTCCGTCCAACGTTGGCCAATGGGGTGGGAAAGTAATGGGGTTCTACCTTGGTCTGCAGTACGAGTGAGACTCTACTCAGTATGTTTTTCTCACCACCCTAAAGCTAAAAGAAGGGTGGCCAGAGCTCCTGTAAATTATGCTATGAACCACTACTAAGGATTCTGCTAGTGTGGGACATCTTTTTGAAGTATTTCCAGGAGTAGTAAGAAGTAAATTCATTTACCCCTGTGTCATCCATTCTCACTGCTGTAGTCACATTACCTGCACCCTTCTGGTCCCTGTACTCTGTTGGTAATTGTTTAAATTGAAGTAGTCACTATGGGTTTAACCACTTCAAATCAAAAAATATAGATGCAAAAAAGTTTGGTTTAAACTATTTATAGAATTATTGGAAATTTATGTACGGTATATAAAATAGACACATTATTGTTGGCTTTTTTAGAGCTAGCACTACATTTTTACATTTTGTTTTCTTGGCCTGTAATATAATACAATATACCCTCCAGCTCACTCGCTCGGTGACTTTCTTTCTAACAGCCATGTAAACTTATGTGTGGTCCCAGCCTGAAGCTGGCAATAGATTCCCAAGTTCTGGATGAGCAATCAGTAAATTTAGGAAAGTTGTAATTGTATAGCTACTTAAGGAGGGGCCCTGTAGAAGACACGGCTATGAAAAAGGTTTCACCAGCTGCAAAGCTTTTTTTTTTTTTTTATATTATCACACTTTCCCTCAGATTTAGTTTACGGCCTCATTCACATGGGGCGTTGCCCCCTACATTGTTGTTGTAATCCGCTGCTCTGTAGCTGCAAACCTAGTACCACACCACCGTTATCTTTTCTTACAACATCAGGAGCCGGCTATCTTTTTTCTGGTTCTGGCAGCTGGCCCCCTGATGAGACGGAGTCAGATCCTTCCTCCAGTGCTTTGCGGAAAGCTGATGCCTGGGATTAGTGATAAGCAAGGGCTTGGTGTGAACCCAGCTCCTTTGACAACACAGTTCAACACGGTGACTGACATACTCCCCTTCCAGGCCAATCGGTTGCGGGAGGGGCATTTCCCTCCCTGCAACTACACGTCACAAAGAGGTAACTGACTGGGCTCGGAGGGAGGTGAGTCACAGTTTTGAGTTGACTTGGGTAACAAGCCCAGGCTCACCATTACCTGGGATAGGTGATTTATATATCTCAGGAGATTGTCAGAGCAGGGTTACAAGTCATTCTCAAAAACTAAGGGGGAAGATTACAATAGGGCATAACGTAGTTTATGGTGGAAGGTCCGCATTAAGCAACGTCATCAATATTGCTGTATAGTTATATGGTACATATGATACCTTATTCACCTGGATTGTCAATATATTCTGATTATATGGCTGCTAGGCAACCAGAAAGCTCAGCTACAAATATGCACTATTTGTCCACTAGTGTGTCATGTTATATTTTGATTCCTTCTTACACATTTTGCCTCTTGGGCATGTGTTTTGTTATTTAATCCCAGCTGCCTGTGTTCTCTTATGAACACAGCTGGAGTTGATGTGGTCAGTTTGGCAGCACGTTCTATATACAAAGTTTACAATCTGGCTAGAGCCCAAACCAAGGTCAACACCCCTTAGGAAAACCTCGGTGTTCTCTTAAACAAGTAACAACTAACAGGAAGTACACTAAGGCTGATCATAACTGACTCAAGCACTACTCTACTACACAAGGTTAAAGTTGAGGAATATTCCTTGAAAAGGTTAATATTAATACAGTGACTGTTCTTTTTTTAATGCGTTCTGCAGCTTGAGCGAGTACACCTGCAGCATCTGGAAAATAAAAACAATATTTTTCTCCAGAACGGAATCACAAAGGAGCCAGGGATTTATTTTACACATTGCTGCTAGTAACAACGTTACAATTTACTGTTAACATGTTTAGTAATGTAATACATAACTATAATGCGGGGGAAAACACAGACTGCGCACCATCTCTGGGAAGTGAATTATGAGCCTCTGAAGATATAAACCTAGAGCCAGGAATGTGATTGGGAAATAGTGTTCAGTCTTCTCCCAGTTATTACACGTTTGCTGCATAAGAAAAATAACAGGAGTTTACAGGAATCCAAGACTGGCAAACATCCCAAATAATGAGCTACCACCAAGCAACGGCTGATTGGAGGCTATAGATTCCTACAAATGTCAAACTAAAATCTAGGCAGATATAAAAGACCAGTGGCGTAACAAGGGGGGTGCGGCCCACACCCGGGTGCAACCAAAATGACTGACAGTCATTTCGGTGTCACCCCCTATGAAAAGTCGGGCACTCGGTCATGGACCAAGAGCCCAACAGTGTCAGGAGAGAGGATGGGACCCGGCGGCATACCTCATCCCACCAGGTGAATGTCCCCTCCTCTCTCTATCAGCATCCATTACCAAGATGGCCGCCGGCAGGCGTCAATAAGACGACCGTGCATGCGCAATTACATTGTCGCTCGCATGCGCAATGACGTCATGGGAGGGTGTCACCCGGTCTCCGTTCCGGGTGTCACCCAGCCTCGGGACGCCCCTGTAAAAGAGACATATCAATGCAGCTCTGTAATCATTACTACATCATTAAATCTTTTTTTTAAATGCAAGCAGTGTGAGTATCTGTTTTGACCTGGTATCCGCCTCTTGCAGTCCCTGTATAGCAGAGCTGAAGTGTGAGAGGAAGAAGCAGTAAAAGGAGTCAATCAGTTCATGTGATGACAAGAAGCATGCTGAGGCGAAGAGCAGAGTGAGAGAGAGATGAGGTCATCACTAATCTGCTTCTTCTTTCACTGTTCAGTAACAGACTGGGCGAGTCTAGGAAGACCTGGGCTTAGAGGAAGTTGGACCTTTAAATAGGTTAGTTTCAGCTGCCCACACAGACAAATGGAAAATAACAAAACACTTAGCAGTTTTGTTTCTGTGTCTGGCTGCTTCCTTTTGTAAACAGTCAACAATGCAAAAAGTAGCATCTTTAATATCTCTAATCAGATTAGAGTCCAGAGAAGCAAAGGTTGCACTACCCTGCTCAAATCAGCAGGACTTAGACTTTGGGTGGCCTGGTTGGGTCCACTCCGTTTGACAAAAGTAAATTGTTTAATAGAATGTTGTCAAAAGAGATCGACAGAAAACTTAAGCTCTCTCCACCGAGTCTAACAAGTAACTATACATTTCTAGAATTTGTGACAGGTATAAATCTGAAACTTGAATGAAGACCAATTCTGCACCCTTGGCAGTGAAGCTAATAAACAGGCCGCAGGAAAAGCTAATTGTCTGAGATTTGCGGTCTGGTCATCAATTGTGGATAAAAGGGACAACATAAGGTTATATCTCCATCAAAAGAATATCTGGGTGGAAAGGGGTCTGGAAGCTGAAAATTCATTAAAACAAGTCCTAAGCAGAAAAGAAGTCTAAAAATATACAGTGTAGAAAACAATCAGCACCAATACCATACTACTTCAATGCAAAGACTTAAGTGTTCTTTTTAAATTAGAAGACAAAAATCAAGAACCAGCAATAACTGATCTAGGGTATCTGGAACTGAATCCGTCCAAAGGAAATATTCTCAACAACAGAATGACTGATGCTACTAATATGAATGTGAAGTGAAGAAAAGGTCAAATCTCTTTTTTGATTTTAAGTGGGATCTAGTTTCTTTTCTCAATCAAATCCTTGCACTGGCTGAAGCAATGCTCTTTCCAGCTTCCCTCTGATCCATGAAACTCAAAGGAACTTTTTCCCAATATCAGTATCTGTAGAAAATGATGATGTAGGGAAGGATTAGAACATTAGGGTTAGATATTTATTTCTGTTGGTATACCCCGTGGGGACAGGGGTCAGACAGTTTGTATACCCCTGTTGACAGGGGTCAAAAGAAGAGGAAATTATGGAAAATCCCTCCAGTAGGAGCAGATACAGGAATAAAGTTCTTAGTAGAGTTAGGTTTGAATCTAAGTGACCCTTGGTGTCGCAGGGATAAAAAGGGATGGGAAATATTCCCAATGCACATACAGCAAGAAAAACCTGAATTGGGTTCTAACCCTTTTTTAAATTGAAAATAAATACAAATTGTTGGTTTTGGACTTTAGCTTGAATCTTAATAACTTAATGAGGAAACTGTGAAGAGCTGACAGAGGAGGAAATGCTTTAAGGCTTTCCAAGTGGGTCCAAAGATTGGAGAATCAGTTTGTTCCAAGCTCCTTAAGTCCTATCCTGGAGACAAACAGGCCTGCCGCAGCTGCATTCATGAAGCAAAAAGGTCCATCTTTCTGTGTCCTAACATGGACTATATTATGTGAAATTTCAGGAGATGCCAGAGGCAATGAATACAATGTCCTGGAGACAGAATCTCCCTATGATCACATCTCGTCTATGGGCAAGAACAGGCTTTGGCGGTGCGTGAGATAAGGCAAACCAACTCCTTAATTTGTTTCAGGTTTATGATGTCAGAGTTAAGCTGCAGTTTCCTGACATCCTGTTTGACAGATGAGATTTCAGAACAAACTTCAGTCTCTTAAAGTATGGAAAAGCTATGGCAAAAGATTTAGCCATCTCCTCATTAACCCACCTAACAGCCTTGAAGTGATATGACCCCTACTACTCCCCTCCGAAAGGACTACAAGCAGATTTCTAGAACTCTGCCCTTATATTGTACATTTAATATGGAACATTTTGTCTTCATCCATCACCAATTCCAAAGTGCCAGAAATAAAACATATGATGGATACTATAGCCTTAATTCTTCCTTGATAACATATACAGTAAATCAGAGGAACACTTATTCTTGACTAACCAAGAAGCTCAAGCAGGTAATTTAATTAAGTCTTCAGGTATTACTTGGGATCAGAACTCTAGTATTGAATGTCATAAAAGGGGGGTGCCAAATAAGCCCCCAGGCCAACACCACGGTGGTGTAACAGTTTAACAAATATCTTTACTTTCACTGAAGTTATCTTTTAACGTTTCCCTCTTCCCTCAGAGCCAAGTACCTTTATCTCCATTCCAAAGGTCTACACCATGCGGCCCTGCCTGGCACCGCACAGCATTTGCAACAAAAAAACTATGCTATGTCTTGCTGTCATTGTGCATGCGCAGCTCAGTCATTCATCCTAATGACTGGTCTGTACTTGTGGTGGCCCTCAGCAATACAGAGGAGTACAGACCAAGCTATAGGAAGGAAAGGGCCAAGCGGGAAGTAGAAGCTGGACGTGGTCTGGATTATTTGCTGTAAAGACGACCACACTAGGCAGATCTGTACAGTGAAGATCTCAGGAGCAGCCATGAAGCTTTTTTTTATTAGGTAACTGCCATTCAGGAAGACAAGGAGAAATGTTAAAAGACAACTTAACAAAGATGATTGCTGACCTAGCTCAACTCTATTTAGCCCCTAGACTAAAACCACCTAGATCTCCACTGATGTCATTAAAGTGTATTTCCAGCTTCTCTCCAAAACTAGAAAAATTGTTTTTGGCTCGACACAGACTTTAAATCTCCCAGAATTGACAGAAAACTGTTTACTTTAACATAGGAATTACAACAGAGAATAATTGCGCAAAACTGTGCTGAGAGAGTTATACGAAGTTGACATGCTAAATCTGAACACATCCTTTCTGTAAGCAAGTTGCTAATTCTGTTGATGACAACGACAAGGTATACAAAATAAACAGAGAAAGCCACAGAGAGGGGGGTGGAAGTGTTTGGTAAAGTGAAAACATGCAATGTAACAAACTGTGGGGCCCGCTGTGCACATGACTGACAGCACACACAACAATGCCAGTAAACAAGATGACTGCAAAAAACAAAATCCTCTATGTAGTAAAACAAGTAATGATAATTGCCATTTACTAAACTCATGAGGACCGCTGCTTTTGATCAAGGCACCTCCAGTGGTAACATAGGGTAGATTGCAAGGGGATATTTGCCCAACTGTCACTTACATTGATTTGCTGAATTGAGAGTTATAAAATAGATGATTTCTAGTTGCAGCCAATTTAAGAATTACCCAAAACAGACCTAGCAAATCCAAAGATTATAAGTGAAGATAATGGGGTTCTATGGAATAAGCTGCACAGTAAAATGTTGTATAACTGTGCATTCTGATCATGCCAGTGAGGTTCAGCGCTATGGGCTACCATGCAGCTAGCATTCCAGTACCACACTGAATACAGTATTAGTAATCAACTGCTAGAATGCATAATCAAACATGGCTGCCAGTGCACAAGGAGATCTTTTATCATCTCTAGTAAAAGAAATGTGAATGTGTATGTCTATTGAAAACTTTTTTTGTGTTTTGGACAGAGTGGGCAATGATTAGAACCCTTGTAGGGTTTTTACTGCTCTCTGCGGCTATGTTACAGTAAATTCCCTTTTGTTCCTGTTCTGGAAAAAAACGCATGTTTCCACCATTCATTTTGCAAACATGAATAGAGGAAACATGCATTTTTTTTCTACTTCTTTTGTCCTATCTTTGTGCTTAGTAAACTGTTACAATATAAAGCCCTACGGATCTTTTATTTGTAATTTTAGATTCCAAAGGGACTTAACTATCAGGGGGTCACTAGTTTTATACAATTTGTGATTGTTATAATATTTCGATGTTAGTGTTCCCACTGCCATTATGGGTTTTACTATTTAATGTTTGATTTTGATGATGCTCACCTGTAATTTTGAAGTGTGTATTCCCTTTTCCTCTGCATTGTTTTTAATGTAATCACATGGACTGTTTATTAGATACAGGTGTTTCCCCCCGCTCTGTGTGGCATGCTATTTTAGTGGGGTCAACCAGCTATGACTAAGGCCGAGTAAGGCAGAAATGCATCAGCGGTTGTTCTTTGTCTAGATGCATGTGGAATAAAGGTTACATTTTTTGGAAGATCATTGTGTGCAGGTTCTACAGTTTTTGAGCCTATAACTCCAGAAGAGAGTCCTCCGTGCACCGAGTGTGGATTGTGAAGACGCATTGTAGGGGTGAGCTGTGCGCTTTGAGTTTTTACGCTTCATTACTAGATCCTGACCAGTGGCATCATTGTTGGTACATTCCATCAGACGGTCCCAGCTGCTGGCATTTCTCCTTTGTGTCCTAGCAAACACGATTTGCCGATCTCTGCTCTTTCGAGCCTTTTGCACAGCTCCACCTGGACTCCTAAACTCTGCTCCTTTGGGTCCTTGCTGCTGGGAACAGCTCCAACTGGTATACTCCATTTGCCAAACTCTCCTTATTTGAGTCCTTACTGCCAGACACAGCTACTCCTGAACACTCCATTTGTCATACTTTGTTTCTTCAAGTCCTTGTTGCTGGGCACATCAGATCCACTCATTCTGGTCCAGGTCGATCCGGTACACTCGGTTCCTGAAATCTACTCTGTTTCATTATTCTGCAGATCAAAGGGATTAGCTATGATCTGTCAGTTAAAGCATCCTGACAAATAAAAATAAAATAAAAATGTTCCTATTTAACGCCTTTTTTACCCTTAGTTTACCCAAATTAGCCCTAATTAAAGGAGAATTATGGGGAGAGTGAAAAAATGTAATCTCCATTAGAGCTGACTGGCAGCAGCGCTATAGCCTGCTATATTCTGAGTTTTGGGTCACAGGAGGACATAGTATATGTCCTCCTGTGACCCTAAAGAGATCTATGGCCAAGAGATTGGGCCATAGTTCTCTTTTAACTCCTTTGACTTATTTGTATGCAGATTTTTTCTATTTTGTATTTTTCTAACTTTTAATATTTACATTGTTATGTGTTTTTACTCATTTTGTTCATTCATTTATTTAGTGTTGCATAAAAAAATAAAATAACAAAAGTTGGAAAAAAGCCTTTATTAGCAATTGTTCTAAAGCCTTTTGTAAACTTTTTTGCAATGTGTTATACCAGAAGAATAATTTTAGTATAATTTAAAATGGGACAAATGATAGAATAAAAGGTTTCTATTTTTGTTACATTTTTTGGCTATGGATTGCATTTTGCAAAAACATTTTGCAAGACAATATCACAAAGGAAAGCCCTGCTTGACCTAAAAAAATTACATATGTATTACTTTGTTATCTTAAGTAATGACAAAGCAATTGACAAATCAATAGGCCCATGACAGAATTGTAAAAATTGTTATGGTCCAAAGGCAGCATACAGACGTGAGAGCTGAAGTGATTACATTTAACTTAAACCATTACTTGAAACCATCCTGAATTCCATCAGACCACTCATTTTTTTTTTAACTTTCCCAGCATCCAGTGTGAACCTTCCTCTGCCCCATACTGCATTTTTTGTGCCCCTGCCAGTATTACAGGTAAACACGCAACAAGACATTGAGACTGGGTTCACACCAAAATTAATAAATTACAGTAAATCTAAAGCTAACATTTTAAATAGAATAGGAAAAGGTTAAAACCCATCAGGTTTCTTTTTGGCCATCTGGGCCCCATTTAGGAGATTTCCCTTCCTTTCCCTTTGGGAAATTACCTCTTACAGCCATCACCAGAAGTGTTCACACTAAAAAAAAATCCCCTCTGTTCCTATTCTGGTAGCAAATAAAAACTTGGGACTTTCTGTTCCAATGACAAAGGTCACCAGGAAAAACAGGAAGTGAATCTCCCCATTATGGTCACAGAAAATATTCTTTATTATTCCTGTAGCTGAAGTACATATACCACACAAACCTTGTATAATGTGCAGTAAATTGACAATTTCCTATTTGGCATATAAATGCTAAAAAGAAAGCTGCTGGCTTTTGGTGATTTTTATAAACTTTGTGCCTTTTTTGGGTATCAGTCCTATTTAAAGAAGTTCATTTTTTTTCTCTGTCAATAAGGCATTTCTAAGATCTTTTCTGTACAGAGAAATAATGCACATTTGAGACTAGTGCTTATGGTAAGCTATCCTTCATAAAGAAATATGGCTTGTTTTCCGGCAGTGCATGTGGCTTTTTTTCTTTTCTTTTCAGAAATGTGTCTAAAAAATACTATATATATTGCTTTGCTGATTGGGAATTACTGTGCAAATTTAAAGTGACATTAAAGACACAAATGTCTCCCTCCCCACTATGCTGCTTTAAGCACTTACCTTAAATGATGCCTCTTGATCCGATCATCTTCTTCCTTCCACTTGTATTCAGCAATCCCTCCAGCGCTGGTGCCGGCATCTAATCCATCGGTGTCTGTCCGACGTGCACGCTTCCGGCTGCGTGCAATCACCTCCTCTGTGTCGCTTCTCTTCTCCCCACAAAAGATCTCTACTGCTCATGCGCCCGCCCCATCATCCTGCACGGCCGTTCGAGAAGTTTCAGATCTTCAGACGGGAGCGAGCGGCGGAGACCCAAGTATGTTTTTACCTTTTTGGTAACCTATTTTTTTTAAATGTTTTTGCATACAGTGTGGAAAATCATTATTTGATCCCCTGCAGATTTTGTAAGTTTGCCCACTTACAAAGAAATGAAAGGTCTATACTTGGTGTATCATATGTGTATTTTAAATGATAGGAGACAGAATATCAACCAAAAATCCAGAAATAACACATGATACAAATGTTATAAATTGAGTTACAGTTCAGTGAGTAAAATAAGTATTTGATCACCAACCAACAATAGTTCTGGCTCCCACAGACTGGCTATGTGGTACACAGATTAGCCCGGTCAATTTAAGAAGGTGCTCCTAACGACAACTCGCTATGTACATAGGAGCATTCCATCTAGCAGTCTCTTGTAACATGTGGGCAGTTTCTCAGGCACTCTCTATGGCTATATCTGAGCAGTCTGCCAAAGCATGGAAGCAATGCGATGAGAAGGCAGGGGAATCTGTTACAAAAAACAGGATTTTTGTAGTCAACGTAAAATCCTTTCCTCTGCATTCATTGGGGGACACAGCTCTGCTTTAAATAATTACCGACTGGGTATATCACCACCTGCAGGTGTAAAACTCAGCCTGTGGAAAGGTCCCTATTGTTGGCCAAAACTCCCTTCACAGCTGTGGACAATTCAATTACATAGCATAGCAGCACAAAAAACAATAATAAATGTATCTGCACATACCGGCAGCAGCAAGCCGCGGGGTGAGTGCTGTGTCCTCCAATGAACACAGGGAAAAGTATTTTGCAGTGAGTTAAAATAAAAATCTCTTTCATTGATTGGTGACTACAGCTCTATTTTAAATAATTACCAACAGTGACACCCCCAAAGCAGAGCCACAACAAAGTGGGCAAAATAACAGAACGGAAAATCAGACTAACTGTTCTAAAGAAAAATGCCACTTTAAAAACTTTATGCCCAAAACTGGCATTGGCTGATGCTGCTACTCACCTGAAGCCCCGTGCCAGCCAGCTGTCACAGCTCTCCCTCCAGCCTGTCTCCTTCTGCGCTGCAGCATTGGAATGTTCCTCTGCATTCTCACATCTATACACAGTGTATAGAACGTGATTATTTACAGGACCTTAGGCCGCTGCAGAGGAGGGGGAGAGAGGCTGGAAGAAACAGTCTAAGAACAAGCCGGCTCCAGGCTTCAGGTGAGTATAACTTTTATTTGTTTAACCTAGACAAAAATGAGCAGTTAACCCTTACAGTGGGAGGTATCCCCACTCCAAGGATTAATACAAATATTTCCTGGAGTTCTTCTTTAAGCCTTGAACAAGACACATTTTGCTCTGGTTGGGCACTGTAAAGAGATTTGAATAAAACCCCCTGGGACCCTGAGGCTACCAATTTGTGAACCACCAATTTGTCTGACAAATAGACTAACCAGTAGACTGTGAATGCCAGAAGTCTTACACCCACCTTGAGCTGGACCGGACTTCTGGCGGGGGAAGGCTTCTTTTGGTTGGCTTGGACTGCCTGGGACAATTTGCCTCCTGCGGAGGTAGCAGGCTTGGGGTACTTAGGTCCCCTGTCAAAATTGTCTTACAAATGACAAAAATAGCAAATGGGCTGAAAAGTAGGTTTAGACTAGCAACATAATTCCTTGCCTTTCTTAGCTGAGGCAAGAAGGTACTCTCTCCTTTGGTAAGATTGTTGATTCCATCTAGCGACACACCAAACAGTTGATCCCCTGTGAAGTGCATATCCTTATAGCCTTCATAGACATTATGTCATCCGATCAACATTAAAAAACACAGTAGATGACCACTAGCCGCTCTGCCACAAAAATATGTTTCTGCTCTAAACCCTTGTGCAAGACTTTTGACCACTCTGTTTGGGTTTGTGAGTGACACAAATTATTCTCAATGGGATAAAACACCAAAATGTCCTTGGGCATAATAAACAGGCAAGATGGTCGCTTCCACTTCTTCTAGAAAAAATGATTTAAATAGGAGAGGTACAGGAAAACTTTTGCGGGATGCTTTGGCCTGTTCGTCCCAAAAGTCACTGGCGTGTCAGACACTGCAGGGACACTGCCTGACTTAAAAAGCAATGACACCATATATATTTTTAGCAGGTTATATGTGATTACACATTCCACCCAGAAATGAACCACTCCAACATGGCCACCGGGAAATCTAGGGATGTAGTTGGCCCCAGATGACCAGAGGGTGGGAGAGGACAGGTGTGATACCACAGATGATTGCAGAATGGCTCCCCTTGCATCAAAGTACGACATATGGGGCAAAAAAGAGGATTCTTGTCCTGCAGGTCCCCCGTAGAGGCCTGACCCCTACTCTCTTACATATTATCCCCTCAACTAAAATAGAAGGCAGAAAGGATATATTGCGCAGTATAATGCCTCATATACAGTATATGCTGTAGATACTCAACCATTGCTGCCTCCAGACAAATATTAGTAACAGCCAATCAAAATGAAAAGGCCCACAACATCAAACAGGACAAGACATTTTAGGCAATATATACTCTGATGTGGCACAACTCCAACTCACTGCATGTATTTAGTCATTCTGCTCAGTACACTCTATTTGGTTTCAGCATTTGAAAAGCATCTGATAAGTCTAAGAAACGTCTGCTGAGTAGCCATGTTATCTCCTGTGTAGACAGTGACTACTGAAGTTGCACCATTAAAATGAACAGCTATCACCATGTAGGTTTTCTGACCTATCCAATTGTTATCTTCCACAAGAATCCTTACCCAGCAGTATGTGTGGGCTCCAATGGACATAAGACTCCAATTATGTCACAATGTCATTACATGTCTATGGGTACCTTTACACATGGCAAAGGCTTGACAGAGATAAACAGAATTAAGTCTGGGAAATACCAGTATGGGAAAATTAAAGCCTTCTTATGCACAGAAATTGTATTCCGAGGCTGGCAATTCAGGGAAGAGAGGGCCCCTCAAACATCACAGGCAGCAAGGTCACCTTAAAGGAGAACTATGAGGTGAGTGCTTTTCACTCACCTCATAGTTCTAGCCGACCTGTGACAATGAGACTGTCACAGGTTGGCTCAGTAGATCGGGAGGTGAGCGAACACATACCGGGTTCGCTCACCTCTCGATCCTGTCACGGCTTTCTGCCGTGACAGGGGGAGGGGCTGGATTCCCCTCTCCCCGCTCCGATCTGCCAGCGCTGGCTGACGGAACGGACGGGGGAGGGGGCGGGTACAGCTGGCTCTGCCTCTAGATAGGCAGAGCGAGCTGTCACTCACGCAGCTGGGCGGATCCCGTCATCTAAGTCGGGATCCGCTCCTGCTGCGGCGTCTCAGTATACCGTGAGCTGTAGCTCGCGGTATACTGAGCTTAGGGTAACGGGAGGACGCTAGTTTGTGTCCTCCCGTTACCCTAAGGAGAACTATGGGGAAAAACACTGACCCCATAGTTCTCCTATAAGGGTCCCATAAGGTTTGTGATAGCTGCCTTCAAAATACAAAAAACTTGTAAACTCCAACTGATAGTAATATCAAAATCAAAAGTTCCCTTCTCTTTAATAGAGGTTATAGTAATTATAATAATTCCTATATTTGTTTAACCGGATAGAGCATAAAAGCCAAAGCTTTGTTTCCAGTGCACAAACACAAAACAGATGGTCTACCGTGCTTAAAGGGCTTGAAAAGAACAGTGAGGAATCCCAGCTGTTTTCTAGATATGAAAGAAGTTTGTCATCTTTCAGGACTTATAAAGGAATTTCGGAATTCAGCCTAAAAAGTACATTCCGTACACTTCCTCACCACTACCTCCAAGCATGATAAGGGACCGCTGAGATTCGGTGCATGCTCCTAAGTCATGCCTGTCATAGCGCAGCAAGAGATTGTCTTTATATAGTAACCTATTATCTTCAAGCTTATTGTGCAATTCATACTGATGTCTAAAATATCCTAAAAAAAAAACAACGCTCAGCAGATGGTTTACATTTGTCAAACTTTCCTGGTTTGGGGGGTTTACAGCCCAACCAACACAATTCAGGAATTTTAATGTAAAAAAACCCAATTGTACCTGCCTTATTGACTTCAGTCTGCTAAATTTTTGTTTATTCATTTTCTTCATTTATAACAACTGTCAGGAAAGTGTCTGTGTGTTCCCAGAGCAAATGAGCAAAGCCTTCTTTCATTTTATAGCCTTTGTTGTAACCAGATCAGCTGTTACAAAAAACCCAGAAGTGATATTTCATATATAGGTGGATGGTCTGCATAAGTGTGTACTAAGAATCCAGTGGGTTTTCTTTTTTTTGTGGTAGAGTATGTGAGGGGAATTTATCAAAACTGGAGCAGACAAATCTGTAGCTGTTGCCCATGGCAACCAATCAGGTTCTCTCTTCAGTTTGTTCAGTTAAAGGAGAACTATGGGGTTAAGGCTTTTCCCCATAGTTCTCCTTAGGGTAACGGGAGGACACAAACTAGCGTCCTAAGCTCAGTATACTGAGACGCCACAGTATACCGCCAACGCCGCAGCGGATCACGACAATTATGTCTGGATCCGCCCAGCTACGTGACTGACAGCTGGCTCTGCCTATCTAGAGGCAGAGCCAGCTGTACACGCCCCCTCCCCCGTCCGTTCTGCCAGTCAGCGCTGGCGGATCGGAGCGGGGGGAATCCAGCCCCTCCCCTGTCACGGCAGAGAGCCGTGACAGGATCGAGAGGTGAGCGAACGTCGGTATGTGCTCGCTCACCTCCCGATCTACTGACCCGACCTGTGACAGTTTCATTGTCACAGGTCGGCTAGAACTATGAGTTCCAGATTTTGTCTGCTCCAGTTTTGATAAATTCCCCTCTGTGTGTTTCTTCCAGTGTTATGAAAAATGTCAAGATGGATCCCCCCGGACGTAGACCTTGTATGACATACTGCAGAAACAGGATAAAAATTATTAAATAGGGATGATACGGAGAAATCTTACATTTTGTTTTTTAGATGCCCAGAGCAGCACCTTCCTGGAAAAGGAGCAACTGGGTCCTCCGACTTGTAAGTTTCAATTACAACCTGTATTAAACTTGAACATTTTTCCTTTTGCCAGCACAGGAGAGGCGCCAACTGCTTCTTCCATGATGGGAGAGATTCCATCTCAGAGGTGTGCACTCCAAAAACACTTCTTCTTACTCAGGAGTGGCCAATACAAAGGAGGAGGGTACTTCCTATGACCATACTGGTCAGACTGCGGGATGGTCTGAAAAGTCTAAACATCTATTACAGAGGAGAAAGTCTCAACACTAAGATAACTAGCTGCAGGACACCTGAAGGCTTCAATGAGCGCACAGTTAATCTGCAGGAACAGGTAATATGTAAGAGGACCATCATGTGTCACAAAGTGAGCCTGCCCATGCGCTTACAAACTTAAACAGAGACCTAAGGTCTGCATAGGGAAGTCTCCTGCTATCAAGTAGTGACCTGCTTTTTTAGTGTAAGGCATCTTGTCAATAATAGCAACGTCATACAAAGAAAAAAGTGGGTAGGGACCTTTAAGGGAACAAAACCCAACGCTAAACACTAAACCGGTGTTAAGCAGTTAGTAGGATACTCAAAGCGAGTGGTGAGTGGCCGGCTTGACCTTCAGAGAGGTGCTGGGGTGGTCAGGCTGAAATCCAATATTCACTGCATCGCTTTAGGAGGAGATCCTCAACCTGCAGGAGTTGTGTGCCGGCTGGAGAGGTTCAGAAGACAGTCTGACCCAGAGCTCATTTAGGGACTTCTTAATGGTACAGCAGCCCACCAGAGCCCAGCCTCTTAATATGTTTGCCTCTTCTCAGTTATTGCCTTGTTATATAAAGTAGGAACATCAGAGTGGATCACCAACCTTTGTGGCACTTGTGCATTTACATACAATTGTGCATTACTGCACTCAGATTTGCCCTCATACATTTTGTTAATGCAGTGGTTGTGCATACAAATGCAATTGCGTATAATCCATCACATCGCGGTGGTTGCGTACCTGCAACTGGGGTTACAATATTTAATGTTGTGTATGGATCCTACATGCACACAGTATTGCCAATTCTTATGACTGCATTACATATATTAAGAGAGTAATCACAGATTGTATTCCATTTATATTGAGGAACCTGGCCTTGGGGCAGCAGAGAGAGTAAATCCGGCCCTGGCTGCAGTATGACAATCTGACATGTTCTGGGGTGTCAATGCCCTTTGTGATGGTATAGCTTATGACATGTTGCATACAAACTAATATTTTATGCAGGTGAGGGTCTCATACTAGTCTAGTCCTACTAGTCCCCAGGGCATGCAAGTTTCTGCATGCTTTTAGGTGTGTTTTATATATGATATAATAAAGATTTATACACATTCTATGCTACAATTGGGTCATTTTGTTTATTGATTGGTTATTGATCCAAAATACAATAATTTAATTTTCTTATGGTTTTGGGTTGAGACATATGTTGGGTGTTGTCGTTTTTATTGCTATTATACAGGGCTTGAAAAATCCACTCGTCTGTGACGAGAGGACGGTGGAGCCCGACGAGCAGCTTCCCGGCCGGCCGTTGTAATTACACAGCCGGCCGGGAGCTTTACATTCAAGCGATCGGGTGTCTCTAGAGACGCTCGATCGCTTGTATTAGCAGCTGTCACTGCCGTTGCCGATTCCGAGATCCGCTGTGCCCGATGGGGCCGGGACCGGCACGGCTCTGTGACAGGAGATCAAAGGGAGTTCAGTATACAAACTCCCTTTGATCTCCTCTCAGTCCCCGAATGCAGGAAGTGATGTAGAATACATCACTTCCTGCATTCAGTGTCACTCTCCAGCTAGAGAAGCTGATGAAGCCGATCTCTGCTTCATCAGCTTCTCTGGGGGTCCCTAGGTGACATTAGGGGTCTTGGAGACCCCTGATGTCTCCATAAAGAGGACCTGTCATGTAAATTGGCTATTACATAGGGGGCTTCTTAGCCCCCCATGTAATAGCAATAAAGCTGTGTAAAAATTAAAGAATCATTAAAAAAATAAAGCATAACAAGAAAAAAAAATTTTTAAGTCCCTGCCCCCCACATACACACGCAGATGTGAGTCGGGTGCGCCTAAGTGCGAAAACGATTGCGCCTATTGTGCCGCACATGTTACATATCGCCGCAAACGTCGGAGTGAGATCAATAATTTTTGAGACATTAATAACTGATAATACTAAACTGATGAGCAGTAAAAGCGTTTTAATCGTCGCCTATGGGCGTTTTTTGTGCTTTTGTGGGCGCACGCAATTTTAAGGCTTGACATGTTTGGTGTCTATTTACCCGACGTGACACTGAGTTTTATGTTTTACTAAAAATATGGGTAAGAATAATTGTTTTATAACATAACGTAGGGTAACTTTGTTTTTTTTTTACATTTATGGTATTTTTTTCATTATATAGTTAAAAAAAATAACACCCCCCCCATGGTGATTATATACCTCCAAAAGAAAGCTCTATCTGTCCCCAAAAAATGTTAACATAAATTGGAAGGCTATAGTCCGGTCATGTTGACTGGTGAAATTGTTGACTGACTGGTGAGACACCATCAAATTTTTCAAGCCCTGGCTATATATAACCAAAAGTTGGTAATCCATGTATTTTTGAGTTTGGGACCACATTTTGTTTTGTTTTTGTGCTTTTCAACTGGAGTATGTGCTGGGTAACTTTTGTATTTCTTTTTACTAACCAATATGTATCTTTCCTTTTTGCTAGTTTTAAACTGATCTGAACGGCTGTCTATCTTATTTCACAAAAAGAATGAAAGCTGCCTATATGATTTAGGTGGTTTGACATGATTCTATAATGTTAAGGCCATAAAGCTCTATCCTTAGGGGCTGAAACCCCACTATATGTCGTTTGGTTTATGGACATGATTCTATAGACAAAGGCTGTTTCCTCTATCAATATCCACAGCTTTTGGACAACTCACCCTTCCAAGTACTTCAATGCAAGTTCTGCTGCAGAAGGCTTTTGCGGCTCTTCTTTTTTCTCTTCAACAAGACCTTCTTTCTCCTTTTTAATCCTCTTCTCCTCCTTCTTGCGCTCCTTTTTTAATTTTCTTTCCAGAACCCTAAGCTCCTCTGAAGTAAGGTCCTCTATGTCCAAATTGTCCTGCTCTTCCTCCTGTAATAGAATGGCACCTGTTAATCATAACCGTCATCATGAGGTTCAGGACTACTATACAACAAGACTTTCTTATCAGAATGTCAGTTCTTTTTTTATCAAACAATGCTACCACAACATTCACAAATAGCATTAACAACCCTGCAGTTACCGAATAATGGGGGGGCAATTGCCATTCCCCACCCAAGAATGTACTTTTTAGCAGCACAATTACAACAAATGGCGGGATGGGGGGAAAAATATGGGAAGATCCGGCCCAGGCAATTATACTTTCGGTATTCTCTAGATACTCTATTATATCACAGTTAGAAGTTAGAAGCACGTATTATTTCTACACGGTCGGTATATTGTACATTTTCCTTGATGGCCAGGGCAGGGGCGTATTTACCGCGAGGCAAAGTAGGCGTTTGCCTAGGGCGGCACCTTACTGGGGGGCGGCCGTAGTCAAACGCCTATGTTGTGAAGAGGAGGGGAGAGCTGGAGCCCGTCTGTGTGTAGGAGTGGAGGGCGGCTTGCCTGCTTGTGAAGAGAGTGGGAGGACGGATGGAGCCGGACAGCGCAGCCGACGGATGGGATCGTGACTCAGAAAACGAAAAGCAGCCGGCGGCCACTTACTCGATCTCACTGCTTCCTGGGTCACAGAGCCGCTGTGACCCAGGAAGCAGTGAGATCGATTAAGTGGCCGCCGGCTGCTTTTCGTTCTCGAGTCACAATCCCATCCGTCGGCTGCGCTGTCCGGCTCCATCCGTCCTCTTCACAAGCAGGCAAGCCGCCCTCCACGAGCAGGCAAGCATAAATACACCACTGGGCCAGGGTATGGAAAGTTATGAAGGAGGTCCTGGGACATGAGGGGTGTACTTCCCTTACACCTATTTGGTACAATCTGGAATTGATTGAGTTGGCTGACAAGTTGACAGACATTGATACCTGGATGGATAAAGGTTTACAATATGTTAAACAATTGATGGAAGGTGATGACCTGAAGACATTTCGAACTCTGAGGGAAGAGTTTGGTATCCCCAACTCTCATTTATTTAAATTCTTGCAATTACGACATGCCTTAGAGGCTCAGCGCCGAATATGTCCGTTGAGCCTTATGAATACCCTGCCGGTACATATAGTAGCAAAATCTAACTATAAAAAAGGGTTTATATCTAGAGTATATGGTATGTTATAAAATATACACTATAAATATGTAGTAGGGAGTTTTTTTTGTTATTGTTGTTTTGACATAATATGGGAGTAAACACCTAAATAATATACAAAATTAATTAATATGGAACACTAAATACGGAGGTAGACAATATCACGATATAAACGGGGAGGGTGAAGCAAGTTAGATAGGCTATGTGGGAAGTTAATTTAAGATTTGGTAAATATAATATGAAGACCGTTCAGGGTTGACCATGAAATGTAAATGTTAAAATATGGACTAAATTGCAAAAACAGCAGTGTCTTAAATGTGAGTTGTATGTATGTGGATGTATAATTATGTTGTTGTAAATTACATTATTAATTATGTGGTTGTAAATTATTATTGTTGATTGTCGGAAAAAAATCTGAATAAATTGGGGAAAAAAAAACAATGCTACCACCAAAAAGTTTGATAAATAAGGCCCAAAGTCTCAACAAACATACATATGCTCTAGAAAATGAAGGTTTCACAGAATAAATATATAAATTACTATTTGGATTGTCTGGCAATTCCCAGGAGCATCTGAAAGACAACAAGGATTCCGTTGGGAAGTATAGCTTTCCCTATGCTTCAGGTGCTTCGGCAGGAGAGCTGCAGCTCTCTTACACACAAGCCACACTGGCTTCCCCTCCTCTCCCCTGTCCATTCACAGAGTGCCTTTTATTTTGTGAATGCGTTCACAGAAAACAAAATGTTCTGTGAATGGACGAGAGGAGGGACAGAGAACAACATTGCAGCTTGTTTGTTGGATTGCCAGAAGTATAGGAAAAGTGAAACTTCCGAGTATGAATAAAAGTGTAAATTGTAAATAATAGCCAGCGATCCAGACAGGGGCATACACCTCATTACAAATATTTGCTACACAGCAGATCATAAAACTTTCTTTCTGGGGTTCTTCTTTAAATAAAAAAGCAAACATTGGGGGCATGGCCAACTTCCTTCTGCTGAAAAGGCTGTGTTTTTGCTAAACTCCCTGCACAGATTCACGCTCGAGCAGAACACAAGGGGCTTGGACAACCACCCACCTGCCAAGTTTGTCGGTTACCTGCAACTCTACCATGTCCCAAAAGAGAAAGGAGCGGGAACGGCCCAGAAAACTCACAGAATCCTTTCCTCTGTCAGACATGCGGCCCATCCAAGATGGCAGTAAGGCAGATCCCAGGCCTCACCATCCAGCTGCTCCTCTACAGAAAGAGATACCCCAGCAACAGCTTGGACACAGGGCCACAGACAACAACCCTTGCTCGCGGAGGTACTCCCTGCCTTCAAAACCAGTGAGCTAATTGTAGATGGCATGCATGGAATACCAAAGCCCTCTCACCTTCCAGGTAAGCTACCCAGAGATATCCTGGCACATATTTATTTCTATCCTGTGAGAAAACCTCTAGACATATTCAGAAAATCTCATACCAACTCACAGGCATTAGTTTGCATGCCAACCTGTCTCAGCACACATTCCTGCTCAGGAAAAAGGAAGTCTTTCTGCGCCAACAGAATCCCCTATCTCTGGGGTTACCCTGTCAAACGTATTGCGATGTGCAATGGCAAAACTTACATTATTAAATAGCGGAAGGTGGCCTGGCATTACTACTACAAAAATTGGGTAATTCTTCCTGTTGCCTCCTGACATCACAATTACACCAAATGGGAGTGGAAAAAGCACACCCAAATCTAAGAAAAACGGTTGGGACACTTAAGACCCTTCTGTTAGCTACTCATCAGCGCCACAAGATATGCTCCGGCATGCCTTGAACTAAATTCAACTGAACAGTCACATTTTACTTCCATGATGTTTTCCCCAAGAATAACCCTGGTATTATACCATCCTGGTTTCATTGTTTGAAATGTTCCCTTTTTTACTTCTAGCACCGCGCAAGCTGTTTTTACTCTTCTCATTCGCAGATGTTTGTGTGTTAACCTTTCTCCTCTGCAGGAGATGAACGCTCTACATCCCTTCCATGAACAACTCAACACAGTCTGTCCTGGTACGCTACATTTCCCTCTTCTCTTATTGGATATGTGATTTATATATCCTTCTCTTATTATAGTCTATATCAAACCTTGGGAAATATCTTCAGTAGGGACTTCCGCCTTTACAATCCCAATTCTGAATCACAGCAACCCTAAACTTTCAGAATGTCTTTCATTCTCCAACTTGGAATTTCAAATGACATCAATGACTGCTAATGGAACAATCCCTACATAAAGATCCATGTTGTGGAAAGACGCTAAGCTCACTCAATGTGATATATCAAGCACTCAGGAAATTAATTTGAATATTCACAGGACCCTGAAAATAGCACACAAAGACACATCTACAGTATCCAGCCCAGGCTGGACAAATCTCGCTGAGACATAGGAGCCAACAAAATATAGCCAGTTGCCATGGCGATCTGCATTTCCCTATGTTATTTAACTGACATGTTTACACACATTTACAACCACTTAGTAAAGTGTGCGTGTAAACCAGACCCATACAAATCCTGATCACTATTGTCCTTTTTCTTTGGACATTTAAACATAGTTTCTTAATAGTAAATGCACACACACACCTGATACATGCACGTTACAGATCCATACACTATCCCCACAGAAACTGTATGTGCCTAATGCATAGTGTTCCCTACGCACACATGTAACTGATACATAATTCCCAGTGTGCACAGACATAAGTGTATCCGATGCATGGTGTCCCTTGCGCAGACACACACACATGTATCTGATGCATAGTCTCACGGGACGGGCCCACCGATGGTGACTCGTTAACTGGAGCGGGGTCATTGTTTGACGGATGAGGAGGCAGGGAGGACACTTACTTTGGGCTGATAAAACACTCCTGTGAAACAATTGTCACAACATGTAATACCACTGCCTGCCACTGGAAGGCGACTCACCCAAAATTAGCTTGCTGAACACACACACAGATACAAATCTTACATGCAATCTGGTGCACTCTAAGGCCCTGTTCACATTGAGCGGTTCGCAAATCGCGCGATTGTCGCACGATTTGCATTTTGCGCGATATCGCGTGATTTGTCGCACGATATTGCGCAAATGCTTGCATTGAGCAAGCTTGAATCGTGGCTAAATCCGCTCCAAAAAGGGTCCTGCTGTAGCAACACACGACCCGCGACAGCAGGACCATTTGCCCCATTGAGAAGCATTGGAGAGCGATATCGTTACCGCGCGATAAATCGCTCAATGTGAACGGGGCCTGTGGGCTGTGCAGCAGCCAAGTGATTACTACACACTTCTGCGATTCCTCCACACAACTTACTGTAGTCTGCCACCACCTGCAGTTTGTCCCTTACTGGTCTGCTAGGAAACCAAACACACACAGATACCTGTCTGGCAGATCTGCAATCACACAAGGTAATTTCATATAGATTAACAGTAAGGATACAACAGTGTGTACAGACACTGATAACAATGACCAATCTCTCCATAAGTGCGCCTTGTAGTTTATTACACATGGGGCCACTTACTAATTTTATAGTTTAATATTCCTAGGTGGGCAGTGCATAAGACATATGTACAAAAAGTAAAAAGAAAATGAAATACAAAAACTTTGGTTATTGGTTATAAAATAAAATAGGAGGAAAAAAAAAAGCTTTGCCAGTGGGAAATATTGTTTATCCTGCTGGTGGGAGAACGCCGGACATCTGTAAACGCTGTGTCTTTGGATACAATGTTTATAATTCAGGCTACCCAGTTTGGGATATGGATGGGGGACGGACTCTAGCCCTTTGACCAATCACCTCAGTAGGTGTCACCCTACCTGCAGGGAGATGTTTTGCCCTCTAAAGTGGCCATAGGTTATTTGGGCCCGCCGGTTCTGATGCCTGGACTGAGGTTAGGATTTCCGACACAAGCACATCAGCCCAATCACAACAAGTCCACTTATTGCATGGCTACCTCAAGCAGGTCCCATATAATTATTTTGTCGGTCTCTAGATGATTGTATAGACCCAAAACTTACAATTTTATATGGGCATGCAGCTCGTAATATGTACTATCAGAGGGAATCAGTTTCATCTCCCTATGACTGATAAGTTGGATTTTTATTAGAGATGAAACATACATTCCTCTGATCTATGAAAAGGACAAACATTACCCAGTGTATAGCAGCCCTTGTCTCCTGCTGGGGGGACACAGATGTCCACTCTTATCTGCCCAAGATCCTAGAAAGTGTGAGATCCTTCCATCTCCAGGCTCAAGCTGTCTATTCAAATTCTAATGGTGTTTATCTGTCTCCTCTTGTTCTACTGATCAGTGAAGTTATTCAATAGCTTGTGATATTGACTCCCCTGTATACTTTGATACGACGCATAGTGTCCCCTGCGCACACATGTATCTGATGCACACAGGTATCTGCTGCATAGTGTCCCACAGAGGACATATGCATCAGTGCTGCATAGTGTCCTCGGGGTGCACACAGGTAAATGATGCATATGTCCTTTGTGCACACACAAGTAACCGAAGCAGTGTCCCCTGCGTGTGCACACACACATAAGTGATGCATAGTGTACCCTACATGCACAAACACATAACTGATGCATAGATTCCCCTGTGAACAAAAATGCAACTGATGCAGTGTCCCCTACATGCCCACACACATGTAAATGAGTAACACATAATAACAATTGCCTTGTGTTTAGACATTCAACCACACAAAGATACACTCACACCAAGACACACACAAACAAATGAGGTAGCACTTGATGTGTTGATCATCTGCCATTTTTACTCCATACACCTAGTAGTGACTAATGAAATCGAGGTCAATGAGGCCGCATAGAGAGACTTCAAGGACCAGGTCACCAGACGGCATTTTTTCGTTTCCATGATGATGCGGGATTTGTCCTGCTGTGATCTAGCCAGTACTGCCTTGAAAAAAAGAGTAGTCATGATCGCCATCAAGAACACACTCCCTTATAATTCTTTGATGACAGTTTTGGACACAGTGGGCAGATATACTATTCTAATCTGCAATATAGATAATGTTCTCTACACTCTGGGAAATGTTCATATCCCCAAATACAGACAATTCTACTTTTTAAACAAATGTAATGTGTGGAGATTTTGGTCAAACAGTATTTATTAAAGATTTCAAAAATAACAAATGCAGTACAATTACAGTAGCACGTGTGAGCACCAAATGTAAGTATACGCAGGCAGAAACATTAATGGAAACCTTTGTGGAACACAAAAGCCCAATAATATAAGTGGAATGAAAATACACGCTCAGTAACAGCAACGTTGGTATCAAATCATGAGAGATCTGTAAAGAATAAATCAAGGCAACTGGACTTGCTGTATTTTTCTTGAAGACGTTTCGCTGGTCCTCCGACCAGCTTTCTCAATTCAGAATGACTTGTACAAAAATTATCTTACCTGATGTCACAACCACAAAACTAACCCCATTCTTATTTTTGTTGTCAGATGTTATTTTACCCAAGCAGGAGTACTTAAGTATAGCTTACTTTGAACAACACAATAGTCATCCACAGATATCAGTACCAATGCTATCCTGGTGCTTTCTTACCACTCTCTCCCCTAACAAAAAGTATTACCTTATTCTATTACTTCTTACATTCCAAACTGACCTTTCTTAAATCTGTACCTTTACTGCGCTGGAAGAAAACATTTTACCCATTACAATACCTGAGCAATGAGATCCAACCTCAAAACCTCAACCACTGGGCATTATCATAAAAATTAAGTTCCACTGGTGCCCCATGCCATATAAATTAGCAACATCTTCTGTCTTCTATTGGAACTATAAGAAAATGTGCAACTCCTGTATCTATTGAAGATCAGTGTGTCATTTTTAATTCATTAATCAGCATATTTCTTAATCCAAAGACAAAATCCATAACACGCATACTTGCGCTTAATCATATAGCATCCGTCTTTCGGTCTTCCCTTGTAACCTGTGCTATAGAGAGGCAGTGCCACCCTCCTTCATGCTTTTTCCACAAGTAAAAATGTAGGGAGCTACTGGTTTCTCGATATCTTCTACACCAACGTTTGCCCACCTTGGAATAGAAAAGGTCCTTCCCATGCTCAGAACATTAATCATGCGTATACTTTTTGCTGTCAGATTACAGATTGCCAGAAAATAGACAAATAATGTTCTTGAAGTTATATGGAATGTTAATACACAATTAGGGGAATTTACCAAAACTGGAGCAGACAAAATCTGGAGCAGCTGTGCATGGCATCTAATTAGCTTATCTCTCTCATTTTCAAAACTTAACTGAACAAACTGTGCAGAGAAGCTGATTGGTTAGTATATACAACTGCTCCAGATTTTGAAAAATTCCCCTCATGCATAGTTACATAGTTACATAGTATTTGAGGTTGAATAAAGACATTAGTCCATCAAGTCCAACCTATTAGGATCTCATTCTAGGAGTACCCGTACCCCTGTATATTACGGTCCCTTAAGAAATCGTCCAAAAGTTTCTTGAACAATTCCACATTATTTGCTGAAATCACCGCCTGTGGCAGTGAGTTCCAGACCCTAACTGATCTTACTGTGAAGAACCCCCTTCGCACCTTGTGCTGGAATTTTTTTTCCACCAATTTTAGGTTATGGCCTCTAGTTTTTGTAACGGAGTTAATTTTAAACAGTTTATCGCTAATGTTGCTACCACCATTAAACATTTTGTACATGGAAATCATATCCCCCCTTAATCTCCTCACCTCTAATGTGAACATGTTTGAGATATTATAAACATACAGAATGGGTCAACATTACAAGTTGCACAAAGAATGGAACATCCATGGATTCTTTATCCAGGAAGCCGTGTGCTCCTAGCATAAATCTGTCATATGAGAATAGACTCCTTTGTCCTTACTGATCTTATATTCTATACTCTGTTTTCTTGTTAGCAATTCTCAATATTTGCCTAAAATACCATTTAAAGTGATGTCATTTTACTTATATACAACTCCTAGCAACTGTGGCTGGTTTTTAACTTTGTACAATGAAATTGAATTGATACTGACTTTCCTTCTTCTTATGTTTGCTGATGGATCCTTCTGCATACATATATCTGAGATAGTACCTTTATCATATTAATGTGCTTTTCCAATCTTAAAAGTTTATAGTGGAATCTGAAGACGGTTGAGGATTCCAAATTCCACGGGAAGATAATCCAACACTGTGCAGGAACATCTTGTGAGTAGAACTTGGGGTTTTTCTGCAACATCCCACTTGAAAGGTCAGTGTCATCACCCTTTGCTTGGCACAGAGGGCAGAAGCCAGGGTGTAATGTGAGAGTATTTTTCTCATAAAGTTCAATTTCAATTGCCTTTTTGCATTTAACTCATTGTTTTTACATGGGGGAAGGGATATAAAAGACAAGCGAATCTTGCATTTTCAGTACTTCCAGCATCTTGCCACATGATTCTGTAATATACAATCTATCTCTCCTGCACCAATGTGTGTCATAAAGGCTGTAGAAGATCCTGAGAGAGGACAGCACTCAGAAAACAGAAACCAGGGAACACATGGCATGCCAATTCTGAGGCTCAGATTCAGCATAATTTAGGCTTTTATAATATCGCCAAATATAGAGATTTAGTTATAAGCAAAACCAGCTTGCAAGTTAAATGACAGGATGGAAATTAGAGTAAGTATGCTGCATAGATTTATGGTTTCCATACAGGTAAACCTGCCAGTTCTACAACCCAACTCATCCAGAAAAACCTGGTCCTATTAAACTAATTTTACACTTCATGCATTTCAATTATGTTGTATGTAAATACATTCTTTAACAAATTAATTCCACCCACTGACTGTGGGTCACTGCTAGTGACGTGAGGCTTTAAAGTATTTAAGCGTGGCAGACCTGCTACATAAAAATTGAGAGACAGGTGTGGGCCTATTACATTTTATTTTACGTTTTTTACACAGAGTGTGATTCATTAATCTGCCACTGTCAAGGTTGCCGCAAATTCAGTTTGAACTCAGGGCAGGAATGTCATATAGTTGAACATATTATTACACACTAAGCTTTCCTAATTTAGCAATGACGTGGGTGTATATAAGTGGTAGGCGGATAGTATAACGATGCTGACAAGGGCTGCAAGAATAAAACATTGAGTACGAGTTTCAGCAATTATGAGTTCAGGATAGTGTGACATATTTTATCTTTTTACCTACAAGCCTGTTTCCGCCAACACAACTATTCAGCCCAGATCAACTTTAGGTTTGATGCTTGTTATAATGTGTTTTTTATTTAAAATGCATAAAAAATACACATGCCCTTTACAAGGGTATAGCAGCCTAACTGGTTTCATGCCACGGATGGAAGTCAGGCCCAAGGAACAAAGTAAAACCAGTTCAGCACTGACATACAGAGGAAGATTTTCAGGCTGACAAAGGTAATAGCTGGCATGCTTTGGCTATTGCTCAAGTGTAAGACTTTTCCTTTTAATACATTAAATTGCTAACCAGATGATGCAAACAAATAAAGAGATTCAATAGGTACTGTATATTCCTGTATATATTCCTTCAGTGTATGCAGAAAAAAAACCCACAAATTTTAAAGACCTTCTACATGATAGAAATAAAATATATGAAATGTAACACTTACAGGGTTGTCTGGACACATTAACAAAGCACAGATATTTGAAAACTACGCTCATTAAATTTTACTTGATTTACAAACTGGAAAATACAAGCTGAATGATCTTAAAAGGAGAACAATGAGGTTAAGTCTTTTCCCCATAGTTCTCCTTAGGGTAACGGGAGGACACAAACTAGCGTCCTCCCGGCGCCGCAGTATACCGCGAGCTGCTGCTCGCGGAATAATATGACGCCGCAGCTGAAGCGGATCCCGACAATTATGTCTGGATCCGCCCAGCTGCGTGACTGACAGCTGGCTCTGCCTATCCAGAGGCAGAGCCAGCTGTACCCGCCCCCTTCCCCGTCCGTTCTGCCAGTCAGCGCTGGCGGATAGGAGCGGGGAGGGGGGAATCCAGCCCCTCCCCTGTCACGACAGAGAGCAGTGACAGGATCGAGAGGTGAGCGAACGCCGGTATGTGTTCGCTCACCTCCCGATCTACTGAGCCGACCTGTGACAGTCTAATTGTCACAGGTCGGCTAGAACTATGAGGTGAATGAAAAGCACTCACCTCATAGTTCTCCTTTAATCATAGGAACCTTACACCTTTTTTAAAGCCCATCTTTGGTCCCCCCCTAATCCACCTGGCTCCTCTTTCAGGAGTGAAACTGGTGATCCAGCACTGCAATCTGTGCCCACGCTGACTACTACGCTCATTGTGACGTGAGTTTTCTGCAGCCTGAGGGGACCCTGCTGCTGGACAGCTAATGCAACATGGGGACCAAAAGAAGGACCCTCCTCTTGTGCAGTCCAGAAAATAGGAGATTAAAGACCAGTGCCTCACATTACCATAGATTTAGGTAAGTAAAACAGCTTTTTTACAATAGTAGTATAGGGAGGGGGTCCACAATCCCAGAAATTAGCTTTCTAATAGGTGGCGGTTGATGAAAATCACATGACTCATTACTAGTGGTTGCTAAAAATAGATTACAAGTCTCGTTCTATTTAAGTCACCTTCTATGCTTCAACTGACTAACACACACTTCAGTGGGCTAGAATTTTCTTCAGCCTACAGCTATAGCCGTGGGGTTTCTATTTGCCATTCTATTAAATATGTTTAACAGTGGTTTCATATCTAGTGGAGTATATCTCAACATACAGTGCCACAAACCATCCCATCAGAGAGCAGAACTAAAGATCTAGGCAGTCAAAGTATGCAAATATAGGTTTTTCCTGTAAGAGTCAAGCCGCTGACTCTGTGACGTCCCTGATGGTGAATGAGGATACCCATCACATTAAAGAACTGATGGAATAGCTCCGAAGCGGGTAGGCACAAGCTTAACTTACACAGGCTTGTGACAGTTTCAACTTAAAATGAACACTGTAGGCTGAATTCTAAGAAAAGGGTTAGAACAGTCTGAAAATAGTCAAAACTGGCATAACAAACATGGGAAAATATTTTATTTAGTTAAATAAAACCAATGAATTAATATAATTTTTTTTAAAAATGCAATGTGCCCCTAATCTCAGGGTGCTTCAGCCTATGGCTTTATCATCCATAATGGCGTATACATAAATGATTGGACAGATACATTCCATCTGCTGATATTAGGAACATGGATGAGGATGATGATGGAAAATCTGGCAAATAAAATGTCACAATTGCTCACGTATACAGTCATCACCGGGAGCTACAGCACACCTTGCGCTCGTATCAGACAGGTCTGTATCAGTCAGTGATTCAGCACTCATCTGAGGTCTTCCTCACCACTAACAAAAGCTAAAGAACGTCTTTAGTTAATTGGAGGGGGGAGCCGATATCAGGAAAGCCGATAATGTACAAAACACTCATGTGAATCCAGCTGTTTTGTTTAGTACAATCTTAGCAGGCATCAGGCATGTTCTTAAAGAGAACTAAAGTTTTTTTCGTTGCTGTTAAACTGCTAGCAAGTAGGTTTTTACAGCAAAGCAGACTCTGTATGTCTTTTCTGCAATACAAAACACGTTCCCTGCTTGCTAACAACATTTCCTAATTGTATACTGACAGCCACAAGTGTACAGCTTAGTGTACAATCTTGGCATGCCATGGGTGCCAGGACACAGTAACCCCCATGTGCATGCACTAGCGTTAGCCAATAGAGGCAGCTGAATACTCTGAAAGAAGACTGGGTGAAGATGGCAGTGACGGAGCAACAAGGGGAAGTGCGGATGTCCCACTACTGGAAGAGGGCACTTTGGGAAGTAAGTCGGCCATGATGTGCAAATATGCTATGCATATGTGCACAATATGTAAAGAGGCTTCTGGGCCAAAACCTATTTAGTTTGAACTTAAGCAGGTCAGTATGATGATGCCACTAACCAACGCTTTGTAGACTTCTATCAAGGTAAGCACGCACTGAGAGAAACACAGAGGCAGCCATTGATGACCTGCTGAAAATGCAAGCTGCCTAATCTCACTAGCCTGAGTCATTGACCTAGAAAAAAATGGGCCAGTGGTGCAGAAAGTATTACACAGGAAACTG
>NW_017306271.1:553478-582749 GCF_000935625.1 Nanorana parkeri | reverse complement strand
ATTCACAGCGAAACCTGGCCCCCCCCCCCCCCCAAAAAAAAAGCAGGCAAATGGCTAGCCCCCAGAATTACCTGTTGTATACCTGCATCTGATCTTTCCCCTATTAGTAACTTACCATGCCTTGTTCTGCACTGTCTCTGTGTGGAGGTTGTCATCTTGGGAAAGGCAGGGCTTTCTCATGCCAGAGCCTCCAAGCAAGGAAAGCAGTAAGCAACACAGTAGTAACATCACTAAATCTTACTCCAAAATTCCTGAGATTATCAGTCAGAGGAAGCAGGAAATCTGCTTGAAAAGTAAACAGCCAGCGATGGCTGTTTACATGCAAGTGTTACGGCATCTGTAGAGACGCCCCCCCTCCCCAGATCCTGAGCTCTGCTGTGCCCGTTGCGGGCTGGTACCGGCACATCGACTTGGTGAACAGAAATCAGAGGGAGCTCAGTACATGATCTCCCTCTGATCTCATCCACGTTCTCTGAATGCAGGAAGTGATGTAAATGACATCACGTCTGCATTCAGGTGTCAGTCCTGGCTACAGAAGCCAGTGAAGCAGATCTTTGCTTCATCAGCTTCTTTGGGGGTCCCTAGGTGACATTAGGGGTCTTAGAGAACACTCCATAAACAGGACCTGTCACTGTATATTGGCTATCACATAGGGGGCTTCTTAGCGCCCTATGTGATAGCAATAAAGTTGAGATAAAAAAAAGTTTAAAAATATACATATAAAAAAAAAAAAAAAATGTTTTAAAGTCCCCCTGCCCCCGTATACACACGCAAACATGCGTTGGGTGCGCCTACATGCGAAAACGACGATTGCACCCATTGAGCTGCATGTATTACATATCACTGCGAACGCCAGAGTGTGAGCAATAATTCTAGGGTCATCAATCACTGATAACACTAAAATGATGAGCAGTAAAAGCTTTTAAAGCGTTGCCTATGGCCAATTTTGGGTTTAGAAGTTTTTTGCAATTTCGCAGGCACGCGCAATTTTAAAGCTTGACATGTTTGGTGTCTATTTACCCGACGTGACCCCGTCTTTAAAATTTTACCAAAAAATTGGGTAATAGTAAATGTTTTATAACAAAGTAGGGAACACTTTTTTTTTCAAATTTTTGAGTACTTTTTTCTTAATATAGTAAAAAATAAAAGTCCAAGTGGTGATTAAATACCACCAAAATAAAGCTCTCTCCGTCCCAAAAAAAGTTTCATTTCAGTACAGCGTTGCATGAGTGAATAAATATGTAAAAGTACCACAGCACTGAAAACAGAAAAATGCCTGGACAGGAAGGGGGTGTAAACACCCCGGTCACCAGGTGGTTAAAGCTGCTGAACCAGCATGACAGCCAGGCAGCTAGCATTTACAAAAATAAATATTTAGCCATGTTTTTGCAATACAGGTTTCCTTTAATCAGGTTTAGCATGTGTTATGCACCTTGGGTTCAGAGCCCTAAATTGCAAAGGGCCTGAAACATATACAACTGCTAAAATGTTTTTGTATATACAACACACTTGTTTATACATTCGACGATCTAAGTAATTCTGTATCACAAATTAAGGAGGTAGAGGCCAGCTGTTACAGTTTAAGACAGAAATACACCCCAAAACATGTTTCTATTTGTGAAAGCCTTGACTGCAATGATTAATGAGATGTTGTCTAATGAGAGTTCAGTTTTCGGTGTGCACCAGGAAAAAAAAAACACTCATATTTCATTCTAGCAAAGGAAGGGTTGAGAATAAATAACGCAATATAAGCAAGTCAGTCGTTTGAAGTAAGAAGAAGAAAAAAACGTGTTTCTTGTAGAAATAATGTAAACATCACCGCTGAGAGTGTAGAGGAGGTCGAAGATAAATTACTTTGGAATGACTTATAGGTAAACATCACACTCAGACAATAACAATTACATCCTGAGTGGAGGAATTAAAGGCAGCCATTCTTCTGGGTTGAAGCAACAGGCAGCCTATCAATACTCTAAAAACTATTGAAGTCACTACAATGATGGTGGATTTCGTATTAAAAGAGATTTCTGAAAATGGGAAATCAATATCGGATTGGCGCCAACCTATGCAGTAACATGAAGCAGGTCTCGTTAGTTACATTATTGATTGGACTAGTGTAACCAATGTAGGACAGTATAGTTTTATTCATTTAAAGTCTACACAACCCTGTAAAAATGCCAGGTGTTTGAGATGTAAAAAAATCAGACCACTTAGATGAAGATAAACCACTTCAGAAAGTTGACCACCTTTATCGTGACCTATAATCTGTACAATTTAACTAAAAACAAACAAATCTTTAAAAGGAGGAAAAAATAACATTAACGTGGTTGCATAAATAAGCAAAACTTTAAACTAATACTTTGTTGAAGGAACCTTTTGATTTTATGACAGCATTCAGTCTTTTGCAGCCCTCTACAGGTCACCCTATAGATTTTCAATTGGATTCAGGTCCATGCTCTGGTTGGGCCATTCCAAATCTTTGATCTTCTTCTGAGGAAGCCATTCTTTTGTCGATTTGGAGTTATGTTTTGGGTCATTGGCACGCTGGTGACATTCCTCTTCATCTTCAGCTTTTTAGCAGAGGCCTGAAGGTTTTGTGCCAAAATTGACTGATATTGGAACGGTTTATAAATCACCTCCACCTTGACTAAAGTCCCAGTTCCAGCTGAAGAAAAACAGCCCCAAAGCATAATGCTGCCACCACCATCCTCCGCTGTGGGTATGGTGTTCTTTTGGTGATACGCAGTGTTGTTTCTGCGCCAAACATTATTTTTGGAATTATGGCCAACAAGTTCAAACTTGGTCTCATCAGACCATAACATATTTTTCCCCACATGCTTTTCTCAGACTTGATATAGTTTTTTGCAAAATGCAGTTGGGCTTGGATGGTTTTCTTAATAATAAAAGGCTTCCATCTCGCCATCCTACCCCACAGCCCAGACATACGAAGAATACGGGAGATTGTTGTCACATGTAGTACTCAACCAGTACTTGTCAGAAATTCCTGCAGCTCCTTTAATGTTATTAAAGGTCTCTTTGCAGCATTCTTTTTGAAGGAACGCCCAGTTACATAGTAGTTACATAGTATTTGAGGTTGAATAAAGACATTAGTCCATCAAGTCCAACCTATTAAAAGGTTCTTGGTAATGCCCCAGTTGTGCCATATTTTCTTCACTTGTTGATGATCTTCTTCACAGTGTTTCATGGTAGATCTAATGCCTTGGAATTTTTTTTGCACCTTTTTCCTGTTTGATTTCTTAAAACAATGTGATCCCTTTGATGCTTTGCAAGCTCTTCATGGGCCATGCCTTTTGCTGTAAGAGGCAAATGTTAGAAAAATCCTACACGAAGAGGTGAACTTTTTATTATGGGCTAATCAAAGTCACTTTAATTGATGGCAGGTGTGTACTGACTACTATTTAACATCAGTTTGAATGTGATTGGTTAATTCTGAACACAGCCACATCCCTAATTATAAGAGGGTGTGTACACTTATGCAGCCACATTATTTTTATGTTTTCCCCATACCAAACAATCTCACTTTGGCTTTTAATTGAATTGTACAGCTTATAGGTCACAATAAAGGTGGAACAAATTCTGACGTGATTTATCCTGGTCTGATTTTTCTTTACATCTCATAAACCTGGCATTTCTACAGGGGTGTGTTGACTTTTTATATCCACTGTAGCACCAACAGTCATAAGCACTTGTATAGAGACCATTAAAGCTAAACCCCCGAAAAACAGCTAAATACAGTTGAAATACTAATAAAGTGCACAAATGGCAACAAGCTCTCTTGCCGTGATAGCCCTGGAGGATTCTAACAAAATGTTAATGAGATAGTACTTAAAGCATGACAGGATATCTAAATATTTAATACTATATACCATGTCTGGTGGAATTGTCCTAAGGTCCACAAATTGTGGATATGCATGTACAATCTCCTTCGGTCCATACTTTAGTGTGACTTGAAATATGATCCCTGGGAGGCCCTTCTGTATAGGAAGGTATCATACCTTACTAACCATGAACGCTGATTGTCCAACCATTTTTCCTAGCCACTAGACAGACAATTGCTAGATCTTGGCTGCAACCCACCTTGAGCTTTGAGGAAGTTAAGCAGGGAATGACAAGTATTATGATTAATAAGAAGGTCACGGCTATCCTAAACGATACCTATTCCAAATTTCTGATGACGTATTCCCTTTGGGTGGGCTATCAAAAACCTGTTGGGTTTGCCCAGCCCAATACCCCTACTACGTCTGTAATTAGGCCTGTGTTTCCAGGCAGTTCTGCTCCTGGTGGTACTCTACCCTCCCGCCTCCTCTTTCTTTCCCTCATCTTTTTTCACCCTTTGGGCACTCTCTTTTTTTCTGCTTTATCTTCGTTCATGTGTTTGTCTTTTTCTTTCTTCCTAATCTTTATCTGGTACCTCACCTTCAAAACGACTGCACTGAATGGTGTGTAAGGGTGTTTGGAGGGCTGACGGGTGCTTTTGTGCCCACTCCCCCTGTCCCTTTGCCTCACCCAGTGTGGCCCTTGGTACCTGACCTTAGTTTCAGTGTTAAAACTTGCCTGTAAACTACAACTTGGTTCTGAATCATCCCAAACCTTTGAATGGCCTTGGCTGTTATGCCCTTTGTCTATTTTGCTCATATCTATGGAATGTAGTGACAGATTGCAAAGCCTTGGGTTGTGCTGTACTGTAAACTTGTTATGACTTTGTTTTGCTGTTTTCTTTGTACTCTCTATTTTTATTTGTTAGAAAATAATAAAATCTTTGTAACAAAGATACATATGAAGTGTCTTATCTGACAAAGGATTTTTCAAATTCTATCCAACCAGCCTTGTGATACATGACCCCCACAGCCAGCCAAAAATCTTGCAGACTACACTGCTGCTAATATACAGCCTGACCCAAAAAAAGCGGCAGCACATTGAACAGGTCATCCTTGTGTTCTCTTCTCCGACAAGCATACTAGTGCTTAACGTCCCTCAGGAATAATGAGTAATGCTGTGCAGAGGATTACAGAAGACCCGATTCAGGAGCTTATGCTAGCCCTATGCAAAATATATTTATAATTTGTTAATAAACACACAATTAGCATAAAAAGTGTGTTTGTACTGTGCCTAGGGCTCTGTTGCTTAAAAAAAAGTTCCTCACAATATATATTGTTTATACTCACCTGTCTTGCCGCCAGTGGCGTAACTAGTGACCTCAGGGCCCCATGCAAGAATCCATGAAGGGGGCGCCCCCCCTAAGAAGAAACGCATTAGATTTTTTTTTATGCGTTTAAACAAAATTTAGACAAGGAAAGAAAAAAAAAACCACTGTCCTCTTTCATCTCCCCATTATCTCCCCCCTTCATGTCCCCATCGTTCCGCTCCCGGACCCCATGTCACCTTCCTTGATACTTCCAGCTCCCAGTCTCCCCCTTCGCGTCCGCAGCAGCTCTATTCGGCACTCGGCGGCAGTTCTGTGTGATGAGGGGGCGGGGATTACATCGCTCCCTCTCATTGGCTGCTGCCCGGCTGGATGATGCTTCACGCTGCACCCGGAACAAGATGAGGGGAGCAGCGTGAAGCATATAGGGCCCAGGACGGGAGGAAGAGGTCTCGGGACTGGTAATCAGCGGTCACCAGTGGCCCCTTCCTCCTGTCCTGGGCCCCCTCCAAGTGGCCGAACTCCAGGACCCGGTCGCGGTCGCGACCTCTGCGACCCTGGTAGTTGCGCCACTGCTTGCCGCTCTTTTTTGGAATCTTCTCCTCTTTTGTAGCGTTTTTGGGAAATACCCTCACATCTGACACTTCTGGGTGTGTTGAATTTCTGCTGCACCCCTGCATGCCGCGGTTCCATCTGCTGACCACTAAGTCATTACAGGACACGGTAATAACATTAGAGGTCAGTAGACTGAACCACACTGTGTGATGAGGGAAGGAAGGGTCTGATGTGAAAATTCTTGGGGTAGCTGTAGCTCTTACATTGAAGGAACATAGCAGGCATGGGCAACGGGACAGGTGAGTAAAAACAATCTTTAAATGTGGGGAACGTTTCATTTTTAAAGGCAGCAGATTTGCTTTAAACCATTCACTTCAGCCCCTGCTATAGGGAACTTACAATCCAATACCCTCACCCCAGTCAAACACACACAGTAGGAACACTTTTGGAATTTGAATAACTTTCTAGTATGGTTTTGGTAACCTACACAAACAAAAGGAGAACAAAACAAACTGTGGCTGAAAGGCGGAGATCCAACCATGTTGTTAGAAGAACATATTTCATGCTGATTTTCTGTTTTTATTGAAGCACCCTAAGAACCCATTCACATTGAGTCATTTGTAGCGTGTTTTCCACTCAAAAATCGCTCAAATATGAAGCTCAATGTAGTTCTTCCAATGCATTTCAATGGTGATGTTCACATCTTGAAGCTCGAAAATGAGCTATTTTATTTATTTATTGCTTCTCGGGCCTTTTGGCTAAGATCGAGTGTATCTGTTTTTATCAGTTTTCAGAGGGGAACAGCATGGACTGTCCTGGGGCGGAATGTTGCTAAGTACTCTCTGAAGTGAAGGTGGGTGTTTGAGGCGGTTCCCTACGGAGCAGGGGGAGCTTCCTCAGCACTAATGCCTCCTGATAGGGATAAGTGCTGCACCTCTGGTCTGGCTAGGGGGTTCGGGAGGTGCAGAGGCCCGTGGTGCTGTGGTCCCTGGTGGTGGCGTGCCAGAAAATCACTTGGATGTGGGACCCCACTGTGATTCACTGTCACTAGGTCACGGCACTTCTTGCATTATCTGCACTACGCCTTATGGCTAGCTCGGGGCAATATTTTTTGTGTGCACTTTTTCATGCACGATTAAGCACTTTTTTGACTTCACAGAAGATGGGAGGGTGCGGGGACCTTCCTGATGTCGAGGGGGGGGGGTTCTGTGGCCTCTACGGGCTCCCCTGCCTCCCCCCAACCCGGGGGTCTCTCTCCGGGAGAGCCCCCACCTAGTACTCGGTGGACCTGTTTTGGCACGTCCATGAGGAGAGGGGTCCACCGGCCTTCGGGTGGGTGGACCTAAATTGTTCTTGTCCCTGTCATGAAATCTAGGCCAATTCTCTTCGAAGAAGGTCCAAAGCACCCTCGTGCACTTTTTTTTTTGTGTGCTGTAATTTCACGGTTTACTTGTTTTGTTCACAGGGGTGAAGTTTGTCTTCGATGCATGCATCACAGACCTTCAAAGAAAAATGAGCTATGTTATGGTGGATGTTGTGCTTCTTGGTCCCAATAGACTTCAATAGTGTAGCTCATTACCTGCGTTTGTGCGTGACACTGTAGCACGATGTCGCGCCACACAATTGTCACTTTTGCCAAGAAATTACACTCTCCACAGAAGCAGGAAACAGGAAGAGGAATTATGTCACATCAAAGACCGCTTTTGATTCGATACAGCCCAATGTATCAGCTACAAAGTCCCTGTGGTAAATTGCCAAAAGAAGCGCTACGTATGTGCACTGTTGCTCAAAGAAGCTCAATGTCGCTCTGCCCAAATCAGCACTGAAAAAGCGTTCATTTTGTTGTAGCTCAGTGTGAATGGGGTCTAAATGACACACTGAGTTGAGAGCGTCACTAGATCTTGAAGGTCTTTAGATTTTTGATGATGCTTCATAGAGATAATGGATCTTAGTTTATATCAAAAGTAGGCTGCTCCTAAATCATAGGCACCCTACTAGGGGGCCTTGGATAAAACCTGAAAAGGGGGATTAACTTGTAAAAATGGTAGAGTGCCAAAAGGATGAGTCAGTGAGACAATCAGATGTAAGTTATTTGTTTCTAACAGGACACAGACAGACAAACACCTGATAGGTGTTCTAATCTCCACAAAGCAAAAAAAAACCAAAACGTTTTGGCTTCAGTTGCACTTATCCAATCTTTTAAAGAGAGCCCATCAACCATTTATTATAATTTTTTTTTTTTAAAAGGTACAGTCTAAAAGCAGTCACAACAAGATGCCTGGTAGTACTTTTGATGGTCAGAAAGCTTAGTCTGCATGATGGGTTTCAAATTGTCATTAAGGCTGAGTTCACATGGATGGCAGCCACCACCGCACACTGAAAAGAGATCCGTGGTGGATAACTTTTCATAGGGAGGTTAAGCAGCACTTGCTAAGTATTTAGGATTGCATTTTGGAAGCACCACCTGCCAAAAACGGCATGCTGTTGCTGCACCACAGCACAAAGCTTTGTTGCCGTGGTAATGTATTATAGCACTGTTTGGCTGCAATGGTGCCATTGCAGCAAGTGACCGGAAGCTCAGAAAACTGCAGAGAAACTGCCTGGTTTTGCAGCCCAAGTGAAAGAGGCCATTTGACTTTGGCACTAAATTCCAACTATCTAACAGCAGGTAGATGGGGCATGGCCTTGAAATCAGGAAAAGTAAAACCAGGCTCAGAGGGGTTTCTGGTTAATAAAGGCAATACAAAACTTACAGGTACACTTTAAAAGAAACATGTAGTGAGAGATATATGCAAGCTGACCTCTCCATCTGAATATTTGCGTTTCTTGACTGTCATGGGCACCCACTGCAGCAAACAAATTCTGGATTACTGACCTAAACAAGTATGGCGATCAGGAGTTCTGGCTTTGGTTGCTTAGTGTTTATTCTGGGTCTCTGGCATGAGATCAGCATAGCAACCTGGCAATAGCCTTTTAAGTAAGAAGTCATCAATGTCAGCCTTTCTATTTCTCTCAGTACAGGTTTCATTTACTGGTGTCCAGATTTTAAAATACTAGGATGTATACATTTTGCTGCGTTATGTGCCTGAAATATTAGCAATGTACAAAAGATCTTTAGCAAATTTCCTGATGCTATGTAAATAAGTTCCCCTTGTGGTTCTCCCTCAAACTCTGTGTGACCTTCTACATGTCCTCTGCAACATAGCTTTGCTGAAAATCTTGGCGGCACATGACCAGTAAAACTCATTACCAGAAAAGAAGGATTTAAATGTACACGTGCACACTGTAATGTAACTCGGGAATAGGATATATAAGAACAATAGCTGTGACCTCATATATGTTGTGTGCATGTCTTAAAGCAAAGCCACAAGTGTGAAAACTGGCAATCTAGCCAGCATTTAATGAGCAGCAACATCCAATTGGAGACCCTCACAAGCTGCATTTAACAAGATGAGGAACCCGGATCTACTTCCAAAAGACCCAAGTTCTGTCTCTCACTGCAGAGCTCTGCACAGCATTTGAAAGCTGGTTACGCACCAAGAGAATGGGCAGGACGTTGAATCTGTTATTTTGGAAATTGTCCCAGATACGTTTGCTTTCCCTTGGTGAAAAAAAAAACCACATGCATACTCTTGTTATTGCAAAATGTGGGATTTAAATTTTATTAGGTATTTAAATTATTGGGAAAAGAGAAAAATTATTTATTTTCAAACCACATTGGGGAAAAAGGAATGATGAGGAGAGAAGCAACACAAATATACTGTGCCTGACCTATTACTGACTCAGTTTATTGGCAGTGAGTTGTCTATGAATGCTAAGTGCCAGTGACACATTTAAACATTAAGAAAGATGATGATGTTCTAAGTTGTTTTTTTATGTGTGCTGCTCCATTTTTCAGACCTTGACAAGTTTACAAGGATTTAGAAAGCATTATGGCAGAATTTAATGATTAACAGAAAGAAACTATTTTTAATTTAGCTAAAATTAATGTTTCAGTCATAAGAGAAAATGTAGCTTTTAACCTGACTCTTGGGACATAGCTGACCAGCTGTACTCTTCATGCTATCATTAATTTTCTGCACATGGTTGTTATAGGCGTGCACAGGGTGTGTGTTAGGTGTGCCTGGACACACCCTAATCACACTGAGCGTAACATCTAAACCAAAAGCAGAGGGCGCCATATTTTTAGACACTGAGCTGGTGGAGAGATCACAAAGATCTCTCTGTGACCGGCTCAGCGATACAGAGCGCAGCAGAACTTGGCACTTACATTCCTCATATAATAGGCACAGTCCTCGGTGCATGGGAAGCTTATATATATATATATATATTATACATACATATATATATATATATATATGTGTGTGTTTGTACTTTTGTGTGCACACCCTAATGCAATAGGCTGCGCATCCCTATGCTGGTTGTACTGCTAGCCAAACTATAGTCGCTGGTATCCTTCCAATAGGAATAGTCCTGAATCTGATTCTGTGAAAATGCAGTCCCATTTGTTTCCTCCTGGTAAACCCACTGCAATCTAACCAACACACACACTGGAGCATGAAATAGCCCACTATATGCTGACAGCACCGAGACGTGCTGCGGCCGGCAAAGACCCCTACAATAGTGTCGGAATCTATCCCTCCACCTGATTGACAGTTGGCTCTGGCTTTCTAGAGGAAGAGCCAGCTGTGCCCGCCCCCACATCCCTCCAGTCAGCATTGGAGGAACGTAGAGGGGGAATCCCTGTGGGGTGTATTAACTGACAGTCACTGCTCTCTGCAGGGAGAAGATCAGGAACTGTGCGATCAGCAGTATGTGCTTTTGATCTATTGAGCGGACATCTTCAGTGTCACATGTTGGCTCTAATTATGGGGATGGGAGTATTTCACTTTCCCCATAATTCTCCTTTAATATGGTCAGGAAATTACAAGAAATTGTCCCAAGGGGGTCACAGAATTATTCACTCTTGCTGAGTGTATCTAATTGCTTTAGTTGGAGTTGGGCTTAAAGTTTCTCTTTTAGGCCATGCACTTTTTGAAACATCTTGGGGCCCTAAATCTCAGCATGTTCTAAAATTAAAGAAATATGACCATATTTTTTAATCATGCTAATATTTTTGAGTGTTGGGAGGAATCTCTTGCTATCCTTTTTGATAGACCCAACATGATCTGTAGTTAGCTCATTAGTTAATGGTAAGGCAGCTCAAACATGCACAGTCTCCAAAGGGAGGTACTGGGTGCAACTCAGGGACAGTGAAAAGAAGAGTGCCAGACAAAAATGGCTGTTAAGAGTCCATAAACAATTTTAATAACCTTGTTGATCTGGTTGACTAATCAACACATTAAACTGTTTTATGGACTCTAACATCCGTTTTGGTCTGGCATGCTTTTCGGACCATACAGTTTAAAACCTTGCTTAACACCCCACAGGACTAAGGGTGTGGAGCACTTGGTGCTAATGCTGATCTATAGCCATTCTCATTCAGCTTGATATTATTTATTCTGTGTGCCCCTCCCCTTCTGCCAGCCATACTACAGTGTATTTTACTTTACATAGTTTAAGTTGGATTATAGTTTTACATTACATCTAGGTCGCAAGATATCCAAAAGAGGTCTAAAAATCTCACAAGTCACAGTCCAGATGACAGAAATGAAGAAACATTGTGCAGAGTGACAGAAGTAGCATGATGGAGGATGATGTATGATGCCTGCATGTTTGATCTGTGGCTAAGTGGGAGTCCGGCAATAAAGTACTGCTACTCCAGAGGACTGATGTGACAGGATAGGGATCTACTCAGTTTGGCTCATATTTGTCTCTGGACTTGTTAACTGCTTAGTCCTCAGTTCTCATTGACCTCGGAGCACCTAGGATATAGGCCTGGCATGTACACTGTGTATGGTGGGTTTGTTGTTTGAGCTACTCGCCCTTTAGACGGACTGCAGATGGGAAAAAGCTGGTGCTGGATGTGAAGGGACTATGTCTGTGTGGAGAGAACCCACTGCACCTTCTCTGGCTCTAGTGTAAAGTGAGTATCTTCGGAAGACAGACAAAAAAGCCCAGACCCACCTGCTGCTATGCTGAGACAGGCAGAACAGAGTACTAGCTGGCAGCTTGCGTTGTTGCAAATTGCACTGCTTGGCCCCAGCGTGTGTCTACTTCCAGAGATAAGTGCTGTCCATTCACAAGCCACAAATTAGTACTCTATTCTCCCTCCCCAGAATAGCAAGGGGGTGGGTCTGGGCTCAGTCACCTGTCCTCCAGTGTACAAGGAAGATGGTAGAGCTGCAGATATTATAAGCCCCCTCTCCTCTGTTTGCGTTGTCTGCCACATCTCCACTTTGTGTGCTGCCTGTCACTGGCCCTCTCTTCTGTGCACACTGTCATTCCCAGCTCATTAAAAATTAGTCTCCTTCTGAGCAGTATGGTTGAACAGTGGTGGAGGTAAAGAGGCACTGTTGACATTGCAAGCTCAACAGCCATAGCACGGATCAGAAGAGGACTATGTGCTCCATCCACTTGGTCCACTTGGAGGCATCCACAAGGATTTAAAAATGATGGCCATGCTTCTTCTTTAAAATTGTAACCAGAGACTACAAGCTTGCTGTGGGACCTGTCCCTTCCAGCAAAAAGCAGGTCATACTGCAACCATATAAGTAAGAAACATATTGGATGTACAGGCATTGGGGCGTTTCTGCAATTCAGCAGTTTCAGATGATAAAGAAAGACAAAGTCTTTCTATGGTGCAGAAAAAAAACTTGTGCTATATAAATTATTTTGTTATGACTCATTCCTATTAGGGGTGCGGATATTACCGATTAATCGTTAATTATTTTGATCCATCAAAGTTCTTTTGATCCGTACTCACCTCTCCGCCGGCTTCCGTCGGAGATCCGGTGGCGTCACCGGACTCCTCCCCCCCTCCCCGAGTGGCTCGGTCGGCTAACGAAGGGAAGGGGGAGGAGTCAGGTGATGTAGTTGTCCGTGACGTCACCGGACTCCTCCCCCTCGTTACCTGACGGGATCACTTGGGCCGGTGAGTCTCCTACTTCATTAGTGCATACTCATAAGACAAAAACACAAGGCAGGTTTGAAAAACATGTCTGATTGCTATCGTTTTGCCTGAGATAAGCCTTCACCAGTGGTGCCTGCATGTGCCTTTCCTGCTACTATGGTCCTTCATCATAGGCCTGAACTGAGCATTCTTGTTTATGAAGCCCAGAGGCTGACCACTATGCCTGAGGTTGCTTGCATCATACCCAAATTTCCAACCACCATCTGAAGTTTATATGCAGCTCAGACAATATAAAGGGTAATTGACCACAGTAATTTGTAAGCTGATTACTTGGAATACCAGACTGAGCAGAAATGTTTATTTATTCATAGATTGTATTCCAATATCCAGTATCCCAGTATATACATAGTGCCCACATATTCAGTATTACAGAGAACAATGAGACATAATCGGATGTGTGGACAATGTGTACATACTACAAGGCAGCTAAAATAAAAATTAAATAATATGTGTCATGTAAAATCTACTACCCTGTTAGAAATCTACTATCTGCTACCCTGGTGAGACCCACTCAGAGCCCTGGTGAGTCCCCAGAGAGCCGTGGTGAGACCCCACAAAGCCATGGTGAGACCCCATGGAGCCCTGGTGAGACCAGGGCTCTGTGGGATCTTGCCAGGGCTCTGTGGGATCTTGCCAGGGCTCAGTGGGTCTAACAAGGCTGGTTAGACCCCACAGAGCCCTGCTACCCTGGTGGGGCCCCCTCAAAGCTCTGGTGAGACCCCACCAGGGCTCTTTGGCGTCTCACCAAGGCCCTGAGGGGACCCCCACATAGCTCTGGTGAGACCCTACAGAGCCCTGGTTAAAGCAGGGCTTGGTAGGGTCTCACCAGGGCTCTGTGGGATCTTGCCAGGGCTCTGTGGGATCTTGCCAGGGCTCAGTGGGTCTAACAAGGCTGGTTAGACCCCACAGAGCCCTGCTACCCTGGTGGGGCCCCCTCAAAGCTCTGGTGAGACCCCACCAGGGCTCTTTGGCGTCTCACCAAGGCCCTGAGGGGACCCCCACATAGCTCTGGTGAGACCCCACCAGGGCTCTTTGGCGTCTCACCAAGGCCCTGAGGGGACCCCCACATAGCTCTGGTGAGACCCCCCTCTGTATGTGCGTTATAATTAATCGAAATTAGTCGATTAATCGATTTTAAAAAAATTCGATTAATCGAACAGGAACATTTTAAATCATTGCCAGCCCTAATTCCTATGGGTCAAAAAAAAATATGTCATCACTCCTAAACATGTTGAATGTAAAAAAAAAACAAAAAAAAACACTTCGTGCAGCAGTGCACAGATATAAACTAGTCGAATGGCAAACTGCACAACTAAGCACACAGATGTATAGATCCATAGTTATTTAAACATGAACAAGTTTGCCAAATTTACTCTAAGTCATCTACCATGACTGTCTAGCATGCTGCACGCATTCTCAAGGGGTGGAATTAATATGGAAAAGTTAAATAAAGACAAATATATCTGAAGTGGAAAAATGATAGCGAGATTCCCATGTAATATTAATATGGGCAGATCCAAAGTCCACACCTACTCATAAAAAGCTAACCTCTAAAAATAGCCCATCACCCAATGCTAAATTACATATGCATGGAAATAAATAGGCCAGGGCTGCAAGTGCATTACACAACATGACACAACAATCTGCCATGCAGGGTGGTGATATCGTAACAAGCCATTAATCTGTTCTGCCAGGCGGGCTGCTAATAACAGCCTGGCTATGAGAAGCATGCTTCCTCTGTAATTAGCTGTCAGAGCAGAGTTTAAGCATCTCCAACAAACATGTGCTGGAGAGATCGGAAGAAGACAAGATGTCAGCTGGCAGAGCGCTCCAATTTCTTAAAGGGCAACGCTAGTATTTGCTGTGTTACAGCATTCACTGCCAAGATAAGCCACCCACAAGTTGATCCAGCGATGGTCCTCTTCTGGCCTGAATTAACTTCCTATGTCTCTGCCCCCTGGCCTTGGACTAACAGGAGAATGCCGTAGAGAGAGGCATCCTCATTACATCTAGCAATAAGGATCTACCGACCGCTGTGGACAGAAATATGGAAAGGTGAAGAGGACCTGTGATGTCAAAAGATGACAGTTACACCATAGACCCCCATGTAATGCCTTGGAGTACCTACTTTTCTTGGTAGTGATTTTGAATAGGGGGATCTTGGCCCCTTCTTCGGGACGCAGAAGCGATCTGGCGACAGGTAAGTCGCCAGGATCGCTTCTGTTGTAAAGCTGACAGTCGGCTCTACAAGTTTAAACAGAGTCCCGGCGGCAGAAGTCGCCGGGAGTCTGTTTAAACAGCCCCGATGCTGGCGACGTACACTGTACGTCGTCAGTCACGAAGGGGTTAATTCACAGACAAGACAGAACCAGAAAATTAACCAATGAAAAGCTGCAGCTTAAAATACAAATTATATCATTAACTATGGGCCCTATGAGTTGAAACAGCAGGTAGATCCTAAGATCAGAGGAAATATCTCTATGAATAGTGGTGAGCTTTTCCTCCATGTCATACTATGACTGTAATCAAATTACTGTTGAACTCACAGGTCTGAGCAAAACAAATTTGCAATGAACCACATGTTACATACTATGGGGTGCATGTTTTTGTTACTGGAATTTTTGAGGGCGTCTTTGATGCTTAGGTGTTGCTCACTCCAACATCAGAAAAACCTAAAATTGATAACATACATAATAAACTCTATAATATACAAAGGTTTGGATTTACCATTAGGCACAAAAGGCTTGTGTCGAAGGCCCTATTCACACAAGTGCAAAATATTGTAGATTTCCCAACACGGTATAATGCATGACATGAGGATTGGCATTCTTTTCTATGGATCCATTCACACGTGTGCTGCTTTGCAAAATATAGTACAGGTGTGTGTTTTTTGGTGCATCAAGAAAAATGGCAATCAGGAACGGGCAATATTGCCTCCTAAATGTTGGGCAGCTTCTGCTCTACCATCCCTGTGGAAATAGACCACCACAAAATGCTTTTTAAAGGGTGAAGGAGCCTGCCACCTGTCTTACACTGTTGCCTTTTAATGCATGTGTTTCAACGCACTAAAATATATGTGCCATGGTGTTATTTATTATTAAAGAAGAACTTCACCCTTATCTTTAAAATGACAACAAAAACACCTTTAGAAACGATTAGTAATGACAATCTACAAACAGATATTTATAGATAAGTGCCGGCTTTTTATTCTTTGCATACCTTATTTTTCTTTTCCTCCCTATTCTTCTCACAGTGGCCATTTTACTAAGGGCAAATCAATTAATTTCCCTTTATTTCCTGGAACTCTGGCACATGTGACTAGGACATGTGACCATGCACATCAACTCCGGAGAAAAATGCCTTTCCCTGAGAACTCACAAGATTTTGCAGGTTACAGAACAGATTTCCCAGCAATGCACTGCGATGTAACCTTCCCAGGGTATATCTCTTAAGTAGACACTGCATGAATTTCAAACAAACAAAATCAATTTAGACTTTCTAATAGTTGATGGGGTCAAATCGATGATGAATTTCAACCGCAGAGGTGAAAATACTTGAAGAAGCATGTTGGAAATTTATTCTTGATCGAGCAAAATTATAACACTAAATGTGGTTTTCGTTTGGGAAACTCGATTCATTTGAAAATCGAATGTTAAATCAAACCGAAAATCAAATGGAATTTTGAACGACATTCATCAACTCTCTGATTGCATTATCGAACATTTTTCATATGAATGTTTGCTCGAAAATCTACCAGTGTATACCCCACCTAAGGCATGGGCTACATCACTAATGCATAAGAGGACAAAGTAGAAAAACAGTGTCACCCCTTCACCCTAAGTGGAATGTCTCTTTAAGTTTAGTGTTGCTGGAACTGTAACCAGTGTGGCTGATTTCTAGTCTGTGGTCATTTGGTCATTCCTAGGTGTTCTGTTAATGTCTGCACTTACCTGTAGTGGGATGTGACCCTGCCACAGAGTGGGGCAGCCAATGGGAGAGCATTAGGAGTGTTTAGGCCTCGCCAGCCAATTACTAGGAATTCCATGCCCGTGGTGCATGCTGGGGAAGTGCATAAATACTCAATGCTAAGTGCACAGGGCAGTCTGCCCCCTGGCCTAGCCTGGGGGTAGGATGTACAAGGTTGGAAAAGTTGACTAGGCCTCAAGCCTGCAGGAGGCCAGATGCGGACCCAGGAGGCGTCTGGAACTATCTGGGAATGAGAACCAGAGGAGCCCTTTGTCTGCTAGAGGTGCCAGGATGGCATGGACGTCAGGCACAAGTCTGGTGCCTCTCCCAGTGAAGATCTCAAGTACATCCTCTATCCAGCTATGGTTTCTTCTGCTCAACTAAAGTATTCCTGCACTGTGGAAGCTGGAAAGGAACGGTGAGTTTGCAGTCTATCTTAGTCCATGGATGTCTGTAGCCCTATACCCTCTCTCCCAGTTTTGGCTGTCCTACAATAAAGCATTGAAAACGTAAACTGAAAACGACAAACGCGCATATTCAATACGCCTAGGTGTGAACCCAGCCTTAGGGGGAGCTACAACTGTAATTGTAAGAAAAAGTAAAATATATTTGTTTAACCAGTGAGTGTATGATGATTTCATGGCATGAGGTAATTTTTTTGTGGAAGGGGTTAAAGGTCCACTTTAAGGGGGAAGGAGGAGAGAGCTGTGAGATAAAGCTCAAACAATGCCTTCACCAAGCAAAGTGCTCAGCTGTCTGCAGGAACCACTAGAATTGGTGCCAAAAATGGCCACATTATATCTGTGGGATCCGTTACAGTAACGATTTCAGGATTAGCAAACAAAAGTTCCTGTTTCCTGGTCATTGGATTTTTACTTCACCAGGACTGACTTCACTGAGGCGGAAAAGATTTTACAGGTAGGCAGTGACCTCCTTTCTTGGTTTTTACATTGCCTCTTTAAAAAGAAGAAGGGAATGAGAATGTGTGTAATTATTATTACTCCGGGATCTTCAATGCCTTTTGTCTGCGGGATTTCACAAACATCTATCTTTTCACAGCACATTGTGCAGGAATGGAAAAGTTGCTGACTGAAGTGGCTTTGCGGTTGAAGTTATGCACTGCTCCGTAATCCACACAAAAGGACTGGAAAACAGTTATTCCGCATGAGGTTGTGCCAGAATAAACATCACGATTGTATACATAACACGAGCGCTGTTACATCTTCTTAACTGACTCTAAACATCAAACGCTGCACCCCTCTGGAGAGCTGGAATAATAATAATATTGATAATGCTTCCTTTCTGTGTGTCAGGGACTCTGGGATGAGGTGACACCCCTCTCTGTGATATATTTAATACACTCAATGGGGCAGCACTTGCCAAAAAAGCAGACACAGGAGAGGTTTAACATTTAAGGACCCTTGTTTGGGGATTAACAAAGCTTGGGTGGTCTTAGATGAAAGTCAGGCATCTGTCACGTTTCTGCTGTTGTGGAACTAGCTGTCCCAGCAAAGGCATTATAACTTGTGGGGCTTGCAAGACGTAAAAAACAGTAGCAATGCTAGTGAGTATATTAAAGCACTGCAATTTATAAAATTACAATCTTATTACAAACTGCAAGGCCTCAAAATAGTTATATACATGATATGATCCACATTTTATTTTGGATAAGTCAGTGCACTGTGCCAAACAGAAAAAAAGGAGAGTGGAAGCTGCCAGGTCTTGTTGTCTTGTGCGGTGGAAAAAGGTTTGCTCTGATCCCTCCTCCTTAGTAGTGATGAGCGGGGGGGGCTTGGTGTGAACCCAGTTCTCCTGAGTTCGCCCAAGCCTGCGCAAAACTGTGATAACCACCCTTCCCCATCCTGACCTAATCAGTTGCAGCAGGGGCATTCACCTCTCCACAGCTACACATCACAAAGTGGCAGGGAATCCCCCTGACGCAACTGACTGGGCAAGGAGGGGGTATGTCTGTCTCAGTTTTGCGTGGGCTTGGGTAAACAGGGTTTGCACCAAGCCCCTACACTCCATTTAACTGGCAAGTGTGAATAACTTATGTTGTACTTTTGGGTATGGAAAAGCACATGATTCACTCCATGGGACAGCACTGGACCAATCACCAAACTCCATGCTCATGAGTAAGCTATAACGCGTAGCTTACAAAAGGCAGCTCCTTCTGCTTCCAACATCTAAACACAACAGTGGAGGAGAAAAGGTAAGGTATAAGCTGCAGAAGAGGAGAAAAAAGTGAAATCTTGCGTTGCTCTGCATGGGCAAAGCATGGGTTCACTGTAGCTAGAGTAGCACACACCATACTTGACTGCATGTATGAAGTTAACTAAGCTTCAAATCATCTAGCCTCTTTCCACACTTTGATAAATTAGACCCAAAATTTATGTTGAGCACATAAACTATGTTTATATCAGTAGGGTTATATGCTAGAGAGGTTGAGCAGATTGCCAAGGATTAACATTACGACTAAAGATTTGTGTTTGACTTGTTAGTTCCAATTTTATAACTGTTGACACAGATCTCCATACATGTCAACCACCAATGGACTCATATTATATTGTATCATAATAATGGAGGAGACAAAGACAGGTTTGAAGAAATACCTTCCCTTAAAGGGCAAGTGAATCAGTTATTCCTTGGGCGTATCCTTGACATCCCAGGCATGTAGCCAAAGTGCTTTACACATATAAACAGATATCACCCCCATGCGAGACACAAGCTTACATGCTTGTAAAAGGCCAACACATATGATACACAGAGCTCCAGACATTTGTTCTAAAAGTGCCAGGAGACAAGGGTTACTCCTTGTGATGGAGGGGTCCGCAATAAAGTATTTGATCCATAGTGACATCAAAGTCACTGCCAACAGAGGACAGAGAGTGACTCCAGTTAATTAAAACGAAGACCTAAGTATGGAGTCCAACTGTCTGTCAGTAAAATCCCTAAAGGTAAGAACACCATCAACCCGTTTGGTGGTATGCTTTTTATGGTTTATGACTGGAGTATCTACAGTGGGCAAGGACTACTTAGCAAAATATTCCCTTTCAAATGGAAAAAGCTCCTGCACATTGTTATGAGGGACCCATAGTTCTATAGTTTGTTTCCAGTCCTTGGAGAGTTTTAAATACCAAGTGATATGGGAAAGTCTTTGCAGCAGAAAGCACTTTAATCCAAATAAAACTTACTGCATCAATCAGGTTAGGAAAAACACCTTGAAAATCTCATGCTCAAGTCTCACCAGGAGTAGACTGTAAGGAATCTGAATCTATGTCAGAGATGGGAGATGAGATAGGGGTCTCAGGTTCACCTAAAGATGGAGGCACAGGAGGGTAAGAATTCGACTGTGCCATAGATGATGTTGTAAGGAGACGGTTCCAATTAATTGTGAACAAACTGACCAAAAAAATCAGAAGTGGACACAGGGAAGGTCTCTGCCTCACTTACTGCAGGTGGTTGGAGGTGACAAAGTCACTATAGCAGGGCAGTGGAGTAATACGGGAGAAGTCTATGGGGCTTTTCTCCCTGAGTCTTGTGGCCAGATGATGAGGTAGACACGGCTAATAGAAGTCTAAGGGGCTCTACCACACAGGAACAGCAGACAGCGAGAAAAGTTCGGTGCGGAATATAAACAATCCCCGAAAGCGACGGACGCAGGATCTCAGAAAGAATAAGTGCACTGTAAAGGGCAGGATTTTTTTAGAGAAAGTGCATTTATTCTTTTACAGTTATTGCATTAGGATGGCGATAGTGGGAATTTTATAATTGCACGCATAGGAATGAACTGTGAGTTAACTCCCAGTGCTTCAGCCCAACCGGCTTTACTTATGTGAGTCCTCAGAGATTGGGTCACACGAGAGGTTATGTATGGTTCTGGACCTGGAAATTGCCACAATTCAGAGCCAATGTCACAACTTCAGGCTAGCCTCACAATCCTCCAGTCCAGCAGGGTCTGGGTGCAGCCTCCTAAGCTGTTGTTGATGATACCTTGATCCAGATAACTGATACGTAGAGACCAGATCAAGTGCTTCTGAACTTTTGATTGAAATCAATTAATAAAAAAATATTTAGTGTCACGAGTATCCTGAATGAATCAAAAATAAAATGAGAATGAAAAGGCTAGTTAAACTTTTTCTCAGTAGAGTTGAGGAAAAGATGTCCAATCCTCCTAGAATAAAAATAACAAAAAACAAAAGCATGATGGTTAGAAATAGGATTATATGGGGCTGACTTGACGTTTTTTGATTGCCAATGTCCCAACCTCCTGTAAGCAGCAGTATAACCCGACTGTTTGAGAATTCCCCACATTCCTGCGTCCCCCCATGAACGATAAAGAAAAAGGTTTTGCCCATAGATACACTTTTAATTACTGAAACAAATTGGAGTTTTACTTTAAAGGCTTACAAATTCCCCGTGACCTGGAGTATTTAATATCACAATAATGTCACTGGTAAACACAGTGTGACATTTTCTGGAAAGTGCATGACTGATGTACGACAGCAGCAGGGCAAGTGATGCCGTGTGATAAAAATAAGCACGCAACCCTCCTCTATTCCATATCAGAAACGACTTCCCATTAAACTAGTAAACACACAAAAAAATCATTGTAACCATTACTAAACGGAAGATATTACTCAAAAGGGGAAGTAAGCGAAAACAGCAGTGACGTTCCTGAAAAACAAAGGAACAGCCTTGAGTTGCAGAGCCGTAGGCGCTTGTCTAAAGAGATCTGCGTTAGATTCAGAGATTGCTGTGTCTTTGACACTACCAAAATAGGCCACTCATAGCAACAGAAATGGATTCTAAAAGGCTGCCCTGTACACTCCATGCAAAAAGAAAATGCAGCATGTACCATAAACAGTTGGCATCATGTTTACTTACCTTTCCAGAGGGCCCTTGCTTTGTTGCTCCTCAGTCACTATAGGAATCCAACACTTCCAGGTACTGGTACTTGCTCCCCCCATTGTGCACTGTGGCTTCCCCCTTATGGCTCATATGTTCTGTAGTCATGCACAAGCTGGTAAGTAGAACGTCATAGTGCAGCAGGAGTTTGATACAGTGGAAACTGTAGAATGTGAACTTTGTTTACAAGTGACCCTGTGTTGCTACTGACACTTTAATACTTGTTCTTGTTTTTTTACATTTTTATGCTTTAGTGCATCTAAATGCTGCCGACCTCCTGCAGCCGCTTTGTATCCACTTCATGTCTTTATGTGTGGTGACAACAGTGGGCCACGTCAGTATTGTATACAGCACTGTACATAAGTTTTAGGCACTTATGAAATCATGCTGTAAAGAGAGAATGCTTTTACAAAAATCTATTGAAAGTGAAAAATAATTAAATGAAAAGTTTTATTAATTACCAAAATCTACTTAGTGCATAAACAGAAAAAAAACCTAAATCAAATCCATATTTGGTATGTCCACCCTTTGACTTTAAAATGGCATCAATTCTCATACACCTTACAACGCCCATACACCTTACAACCATCGCAAGACTTTTGGACAGGCAGATCGTACTTGCGATCATCACAAGCCCGCCCCGCTGGGGGACGGGCTTCCGATGACTGCAATGCTTAAGGGCAGGCCACAAACCCGCCTACACTAGAAATGGTTGCGCGCCTTCCATACACCTGCCGATTATCGTATGATCGCGGGATTTCCCGCGATTATCGTACGATAATCGGCAGGTGTATGGGCACCTTTAGGATTTTGCAGGCATAAAGTCCATTGCATGGTTTAACAATTATACCAAACGATCAGATAACATATAGGTTAAAATACAATAATGAAATCAAACCGAATGAGCTGTGTAGGACGAATGAAACTGAGTGAGAAAAAGCAATGATCTACTAAAGCTGGCCATACACCTTACAACCAACGCACGACTTTCGTCATTAAAATTTTGTACAACCTGCCCATCTTGGACAGGCAGATCATACTTGCGATTAAGAAGAAAGTCGTACGTCCTTACAGTAGATGCAGTCGCATGCTGCCCAAACACCTGCCGATTATCCTACGATCGCAGGATCACCCGCGATTATCGTACGATAATCGGCAAATGTATGGGCACCTTAACAAAGATGACAACAATTCAATGTACAAATCTGAAGCAATGGCAAGACTGAGCACAGCAACAAGGTACAGGGTGGTCCTACTACATCAAGAACTTCTCTCACGGATAGAAATTTCAAGGAAGAGAGGTGTTTCCAGATGTGCTGTCTAAGCTCTTCTTAAGAAGCACAAAGAAACAGGCAATGCTGAAGACCGAAAAAAGCAGTGATCGCCTAAGGAAATGAAGGAAAAATCATGCTGACTTGTCTTTCCAACTGGAAGACGTCCAGTGGCACCTTCAGCTCAGACTTGGCATAAGCCAGTGGGACCCTGGTACACCATCTACATTCAGAAGTGGTCTTTATGTAGGACTTTCAGCTAAAAAGTCATACCTCCGACATGGAAACAAAATCAAGACACGCATATGCACAAGAACTGGTGTGCTGAAAAATGGCAGCAAGTGTTTAGGGCCATTGAGTCCAAATTTGAAATATTTGTCTGTAAATGAAGCCAGTTTGCTTAACAAGGGCCTGGAAAGCAGTACAAGGATACGTGTCTAAGTGTCTGCTGGCAACAGTGAAGCATAGTGGAGGATTCATGCAGGTTTGTGGCTGCATTTCCGCACATAGTTGGGGATTTGGTCAGAATGAATGGTCTTCCTAATGCTGAAAAGTTCAGCCAGATACCTATCCATCATGCAGTACCCTCAGCAAGGAGTCTGATCTGTCCCTAATTCATTCTGCAGCAAAGCAAATGATACCAAACATATGGCCAGAGCAGAACAAGGAGTCCTGGAAGAGATGGTATGGCTCCTACAGAGTTATAATCTCAACAACAAGAGACAGAAGGAACTGAGACCGGCTAAATCCAGAAAAGAACTGTTGTCAGTTTTCCGCAACAACCTATCTGTGTGCAAGTGTAGCTAGGAGAATTGATGCTGTTTTAACCCTATCACTGCCTCCAACATGATCAATACAACAGGATGCCCATTATAGGTTAGCTTTTGGCTCTGAGAGACTAAAGTTGTACGGTTTTAGCCCTCCCCTAGGCCCCTCCTCACATTGAAGTTCCTTGTAACCTTAAAACTTGCTGCAACCATAACTCTAAGAGTAACTAAAAAAAGTTATCTGGAAAAGGCTTACCTATCCTTTGGCCCACGCAGGCATTCTTTACTGTCTTGAAGAGATACCATTAGCTGAAGAATCTTCTGCATCCTTCACACTTCCAGGTGTGTTGGGTGTTTGGTCTCCCACTAAGCAATATGGTTCCATCCACCAGCTCCTATTATGATGCAGGGGACAGCCAGCTGTATCTTTTCCAAACAGCAAGAATTGGTTGCGCAGGCAGCGGGACAGGTTTAAAAGAAAAAACTACTCTTTCAGGTACCATTTTTTAAAATTTCCTGTAGGTGGCGACAGGGTCTCTTTAAGTACCCTTAACCCCAAGTGTGAATACTTATATGTCCTGTGCTAGGATCCCCCTCTGCCAAAAACAGATTGTTGCCAGAAAACTTAGACCATTTTGTCTCTAAGGGTGGTCATACACCCTGATATGATATGATTATACAGTCGAACATTCAATCAGCCTACAAAAACTGAATAAAAATCACAAACAAAGGTTTCACTAGTGAGCATTCAATTGATTTGGACTCTACTAAGACGATCGGCTGAGGCAGAATTTTGTTGATCACTTCTGATCAAATAACTCTAAGTGTAAGGAGAACCAATCATAATTCAGATTGATTTTGTTAGACTATTCACATAGTTTATTGTTTGATATTTTTTAAATGGATGAATAAAATATCTTTCATACATAAATCAATCTCTACCTGTATGGCCACCTTAAGACACCAACATTGAATAAATTCTCTATTAGTGCCTATAGAGAACAAGACAAGTTACTTTTTTCTTTTTCACAAGTGAGAATGATCAGCTATTGGTTGCAAAGAAAATTGGAAAATCTATGTGCCTTATAATCATTACTAATGACTGGAAATGCTTGTTATTCTACCTATACACAGTCTCATTGTTGGAAACTGTTGGAGCACCAGATACACAAAATCAGCCAATGTGTGCTCTGTCATGACAGCTTCCATCTATTACTATCAGTTCTGAGCAGACTTAGTTTAGTGCATAGAAATTTAGTACTAGGGGGAAAATGTTGCTTCCCCGTGGTCCTTTCTGTCTGGCAGAGGGTTGCAAAATTGCAGCACACTCATGCAGATGCTGCTCCTGGGGTGGTGGTGACAGCCTTGGCACTGGAGGTTCAACATCATTGCCCCAGATTGCACATCTAGAGCCTCCCTAATTTAGCTGCATCCAGGGTTGAAGGGGTTATGAAGGCACAGCACACTGTACCCTAGTACACAGCGTACCAAGTACTGTGTACTTCAGAGGCAGATGTGTTCTTACACATGGTATCTGCTGGGGCAGCAATGAAAGTCAATCCCTGAAGCCTGATGGCATCCCTGATGCTATGCTCTTGTATAGATACAGTACAATTCACAACATCATTTATTGCAAATTAGGATTAGGAGACATTCACGCACACTAGGGGACGCTGATGCAAGCAATCATGGGATGTCTAGGAGAGCAGTGTACATAACCATGATAATACGTGCACTGCTCAATGCTCAAACCAGAAGTCCAGGACTGGAGCTCCCAAAGTTGGCGGCAGGGCCGGCCTTAGGGGTGTGCGAGCCGTGCGGCCGCACAGGGCGCCTAAAGGCCTAAGGCCGGCCCTGGTTGGTGGGGCAGTAAATAAAATCAGCAAATTAAAAAACCCCTTTGGCAAGCTCCATTATCAGAATAAAATATACGGTGGGCGTTTATATATTGAACCTAACTTGCTATTTTTATTTTACATCAGGGTTTAGTGATGCTATAGGATTATTTCCTGTTTATATTATTTATTTATTTTGAGAAACCCACAGCACTGCATTCCCAAGGAACAAATACATTGGTTGCCCATTTTTAGGCCTTTGTTTAAAATGTTATCTCAGCGAAGCCCTGAAAGGTAACCAGGCCAGCATGACATGAATTATGGCGTTTTGTATGCTTGGTTAAACAGGCTTTCTTTGTGTAAGGACTGGAGAAATAAAAAAAAAATAGGAAAGGAAAGAACTGTTTGCAGAACAGGAATCAGGGTGCTTGCCGTGACGAGATGACCATCATTCTGAGTGTGTTACCTGAAGATGTTCAGCAGGGCCAACATTTGTAGTCCCAATATTCATGTTTAAACAGAGAAAAGGAAAGTAAAGCACTTGTAGACTGACAGCTCTCTCTGTCTTTCCAGGAACACTTTCCCTCCGACTCATGCGTGCAATGTTTGAAAAGGACCTTTTCCTACTGCCAGGAAGTACAAAAGCCCTCTACTTATTAAAGCTGACGTCTTGCAGAAACCCGTTTGAGGTTTCTTTGCTTGACTCGTTTATGCAGATTGTTTTTTTCTAAATTACACATTTTATCATAAATTTCATGAAAGCCTCTTTACTACTGAAGGTACTCTATGTTTATGCACTGCAAAATACTAAAAGCAGAACTCTTAGCATACATTAAACCACTCTTTTATTTAATTGTGTGTTCCGTAAAAAGTCATTACATTTTAAGTGATATTAAATTCAAATGTTTTGAAGCTATTTCAAATGATTAAATCTCTTACAACGGATGCTGCTCCTTGATGTTTTAAAGTTTTACTTTCCTGCAGAATCAGCTGGTCCCGTGAGCACTCGCCCTGACATCCTGTTATAGGGTCCCGTGGAGTCGCCTTTGTCTGTGCTAGTATGGTGTGCGTGTCTCCACAAACATACAGGCACAAAAAGGCAAGACACTCCCCTGCTCCCCCTTCATCCCTTCTCTAAACGAATAGATGGACAGCTGCTGGAGACTGTTCTCTCCCTTGTGATCTTGTACTGGACAGAAAGATCAGGGAAGCTGAGTTGAGAGAGTTGGAGCTGTTATGAAACATGATGGCTGTAAGTGCTTGAACAAAAATGTAAAGAAATGATTGGCTGGGAAATGTATACTTGTTTGATCTAGATTCATTATTGAAAATTACTTTAACTATGAAAGGAAATTCATTGTAATTCTTTAGAATTGGAATGCTCTGCAAATATTTAACAATCGAGATGAAACTCCTAGTGCAGTTAAGGAAGGATATTACCAAGGATGCTACATTTGCAAATGCACAAATGTACACTTTGACTTCAAACTCTGAGCAGATTTCTGGAAGCAACAACAGGGGTATAAAGATTTTGAAAAATCTTGGATGGTATTGCTATGACTGCAAAGAACTATTTATTTTTTCTTAAGTTACAGAGAAATGTCTGGGTGTTAATGCCTGGCTGCAGACTGAAATAGAAAGGTTATTTTTTTCTTCATAAAGTTTTATTAACTTTTTATCTATACCCAGGAGCGTAACTAGAAATCGCAGGGCCCCATAGCAAACTTTGAGTTTGTGATTCCTGTGATTTCTGGTTACGCTCCTTGCAGGGCTCACCTGAGAGTGGCCCTGCAGAGCCCAACATAGACTATGGTGGGCTCTACAGGGTCAGAGGGGGGCTGGTCACACCCCTGCACGCCTCCTACCTGTCAGCCCCGATACACTGTCAGCCTTCTCCACCTCAGTTGCCGGTGGGTCCCGCCTCTTCTACTGTCGCCGGGCCTGGCCTCTTCCTCCACCACAGCCAGGCCCCCGCCTGCTATGCTGCTGCCACCACCGGGCTCGGGTGGTGGCAGCGGGCAGTCCTCCTCACAGCCACCAGCAGCCCGCACGGTATCAGGGGGGCCCCTTTGTTCCTCATCCTGGCTGGGCCCCCCTGCGCCCGGGTCCCGTAGTGGCCACCTGGGTAGCTATGGCGATAGTTTCGCCACTGTCTATATCAAGAAAAGATTGTATACCAAAGTCAATGCAATTTCTGTCCACCCTGCTTGCCCAGAAGGAGCACTGAGCAAGACACAGTGGACTCCACTACACTGGATGAAAACCACCTCCTTGCTTTTGTTCATTAAAATAGAAATGGCAAAATCCAAATGCGCATCTGCCACTTCCGAGTCCTGTAGTCTTATGCCAAAGTCAAAATGTAAAATGACAGGAAAAAAATGACAGGAAATGTGAACAGCTTCAAGGTGAGGAATAGCTGGTCCAATTTTGCCTAAAGTAATAGTGTATCTGCACATGCTGTCACAATGGTAGTGAAAACCAAGACTGTGTAGAGACACAGAGAAGATGACATCAGGGGCACAGTGTGCCAAGAGTGGTAACACTGAGAAGAGGTGAAACAATGTTGCACTCTCAAGGGTTCCAAAATGTTCAGGCTTGCCAGGGTAAAGCAGCAATCAGGTGCATGGCAAGAATGAAGCTTCCAAACTGCTCGGAAATGTGAAACAGCTTTGCTGGTTAAAATAACAATGGTTATAGCCCCAGTCCTGCTATACCATAGAGGATATGGATACAGGAGACCCGTCTGAGGATGTTAGTTGATGGCATTCTCACAGCTGTGGAGCAAACATCCCTTACATATCTGGGTATCAAGCTACCAGCAAATCTCTCAGATCTATACGTATCGAACCACCAGAAACTACTAGCCAAAATCCAAACAGACCTTCAGTACCGGGACAGACCTGCATTTTCTTCTTTTGTCCAGGCAGCCATTTTGAAAATTAATGCCATCCCCCCATCTTTTATATGTATTCCAAACCATCCCATTAACCTCTCTAGTACTCTTTTTGTCCCGACTCAAGCCCAATTTTGCAGATTTCTTTGGAACAATAAACTGGGCAGGATTAGTATCACCACACGCACAGCTGCTAAATATTTAGAAGGCACTGCTGCGCATGCATGGCTGCTATGGAAGCACCGGCTCATCTTAATAATGCAACCGCTATCAGAGGGAAACTCACACGCCATCTTGGGGAACTCCAAGGGGGTAAGTTATTGTTTAAATGCTGGCCCTGTCCAAATAACATTTCTGAATAAAGCTAACATGATTTGTCTTCAAAGGAGAACTATGAGGTGAGTGATTTTTCACTCAACCTCATAGTTCGAGCCGACGTGTGACAATGAAACTGTCACACGTCGGCTCAAAAGATTGGGAAGTGAGCGAACACATATCCTTGTTCGCTCACTTCTCGATCATGTCCCTGCAGAGAGCTGTGACTGTCACTCATGGCTCCCTGCAGGGATTCCCCCCCACCCTCCCCGATCCTCCAGCGCTGACTGGCGGGACTGACGGGGGAGGGGGCGGGTACAGCTGGCTCAGCCCTTAGATAGGCAGATGCAGCTGTCACTCACACAGCTGGGTAGATCTCGACAGTAATGTTGGGATCCGTCCCGGCTGCGGCGGTCTAAGTATACCGCAAGCTGTAGCTCGCGGTATACTGAGCTTTGGGTCACGGGAGGACGCTAGTTTGTGTTCTCCCGTGACCCTTAGGAGAACTATGGGGAAAAACACTTACCC
>NW_017306271.1:513889-552729 GCF_000935625.1 Nanorana parkeri | reverse complement strand
CGAGCCGACGTGTGACAATGAAACTGTCACACGTCGGCTCAAAAGATTGGGAAGTGAGCGAACACATATCCTTGTTCGCTCACTTCTCGATCATGTCCCTGCAGAGAGCTGTGACTGTCACTCATGGCTCCCTGCAGGGATTCCCCCCCACCCTCCCCGATCCTGCAGCGCTCACTGGCGGGACTGACGGGGGAGGGGGCGGGTACAGCTGGCTCAGCCCTTAGATAGGCAGATGCAGCTGTCACTCACACAGCTGGGTAGATCTCGACAGTAATGTTGGGATCCGTCCCGGCTGCGGCGGTCTAAGTATACCGCAAGCTGTAGCTCGCGGTATACTGAGCTTTGGGTCACGGGAGGACGCTAGTTTGTGTTCTCCCGTGACCCTTAGGAGAACTATGGGGAAAAACACTTACCCTATAGTTCTCCTCTAATTAACTAATCTAATGCTTATCTAATATAGTTTTATTAACCTGACATTTCAGCATGAAACTAAGGGGGAAACAAAAACATAATTTTACTTCCTGTATTCTTCTTTCAATATAACTATAGTATGAAGTGAAAATTACAGCGAGCAAAGGTTCCTAGAATACTTCCAGTCAGAGGTACAGCCAGGGAAACTTTTTCGTGCCTGTGTCAGGCTATAAAACCGCAGGAATAGCTCCAGCTTTGTGGGCTGCCCTTTATCTGGACATCACTCAAACTTATCACATGACAGCTTGCTGGATAGGATCAACGGTGTCACAGGAGACAAAGCCAAACACACTGATGGATCTGACAGGCTTATATGGTGCTGGGTTTCTATAGGACGGCAGCAGCTGAGGGTGAAATTACCAATGTAAGCCTCTATTTTCAAGTTATAATGAAAATAAAACTGTGAACTCATGAGTGGGATTAACTGTAGTTATAATATATGGATTATAATACAAAGCACATGTATGCCTGAATAACAGTTCATGTTAAAACTGCTAAAGTGAAGCTGGGCTAAAATATGTAAAACCTGAATTAAGGAAAAGTGGAGATGTTGTCTGTGTCAGCCAATCAGATTAAAGATACACTTTAGTCAAGTAGAACATTTAGTAAAATGGAAACCTTTAACCTGCCCAAAGCAGTTTCATAGTACATCAGACCACCTTGCTGTGTACAATGTTCTGCACCGGTAACTTTGTGAACTGAAAACACCTTATCCTAAATCCGTGAAATTTTAGTCCAGGGATTCTCAACCCCAACCAGCAAAATCTCTCTGCTAGCTCTGCATGTCTCTACTCACTTCTATCTGTAGCAGACATCTAAAGAGAGAGAGATGTAGATCTGAGGTTGCACATCACAGAATGAATGATAAAGGCCTTTGGTTCCACCCAAAAGATACTGTACAGGACCTGTGCAATTTGGCTGAAGGTATTAAGATTGCTACCCATCTATTTTTCAGCAAGACAGTTCGCTATCTGGTTCTTTTACAATCACTTGCACTGTCTGTTCTTAGAAGGGCAGGAATTGGGCGTCATTTTTTAAATCCTCTCTGAGGCTGATGTTGCTACCGCTGCCTTTTAGCTACTTTATGTCTGCAGCCCACCCTCTGCATCTAGTTAGGCTCAATCACTCAGTGACCCATCATTTACCTGCATACCGTTCCTCATTTATTTGGTTTTGCTTGGATCAAAGAGCAGTAAACACAGGCAAGAGTTCAAGGGAAACTTAAAACAAATTGTAACTAAAATATAACATTGACTTTAAAGGAAAACTATGATGCGAGTGCTTTTTACAATGAGACTGTCACAGGTCGGCTCAGTAGATCGGGAAGTGAGCGAACACATACCAGCGTTCGCTCACTTCTCGATCCTGTCACGGCTCTCTGCCCTGACAGGGGAGGGCCTGGATTCCCCCCTCCCCGCTCCTCCAGCGCTGACTGGCGGAACGGACGAGGGAAAGGGGCGTGTACAGCTGACTCTGCCCCCAGATAGGCAGAGCCAGCTGTCACTCACGCAGCCGGGCGGATCCAGACATAAATGTCGGGATCCGCTTCAGCTGCGGTGTGTCAGTATACCGCGAGCTGTAGCTCGCGGTATACTGCGGCGTCTCAGTATACCGCGAGCTATAGCTCGCGGTATACTGAGCTTAGGGTGACGGGAGGACGCTAGTTTGTGTCCTCCCGTTACCCTAAGGAGAACTATGGGGAAAAGCCTTAACCCCATAGTTCTCCTTTAAGATTTGGGCACACTTGCAATGTTTCATAGACAGTATTGGCGAGTAACTGAGATTTTTTTTCTTGCCTGAGCGTGTTACCTATTGTAAGATTACAGTAAACCACCTAAACTATAGTAGGGGCCAACCCCACTCCAGCTACTTACCTACTCCAAGCATTAGAGCATCTTCAACACTGGCCATGGCTGCACAATGTGCCCTTATAAACTTTAATAGGGTCCAAGTGCAGGTTACACGGAAACCACAACAGATATAATGACTGATGACACTACAACCTAAACCTCCTGAGTGTCTCCAGGTTACGGAAGTTCATGAGAAAGCACACTGAAAGTACATTTGTCCTCTACGTCATTTGCACATTGCCTCCTGCAGGGCAGTGGGATTCACCACAACTCAAGTGCAGATTACATTCAAGCCACAAAAGATATAATGACTGATGACAGTACAACCTAAATGTTGTATGGAACACAGGGAACCCCTTAAGATGCTGCACAATTTTTCATTGGGTTTAGAGAACATCATTGTGTACTGATAATGGTAAACATGACATACAACCCCTGGCTAAAGTGCAGCCAGCAGTTGGCTTGCAAGGAGCAAAATCTATGTTACAAAGGAAAAGAATGCAGTGTTTTTACACTAGCTACTATGTCCTGAAATGCTTTTGGTCGGTGTGCTGGAATCTTAGGTTTACTTGTAGCCTTGCTTTGACATGTAACTTCGCATCATGAAATAGTTCTTAAAATTGCTTTTCATTGTTATATTTGCCTTAGAGTTATAGCAGGTTGGCACGGTCAATAAGTTCAAGCTCCCTCACCCTATTTTTCATGCATCTACCATTACATCTGCTGGACCTAATAAAAAAACATACAATTAGACATGTCATGTACTGCATAATAAGCCATAATGCTCCGTTCACACATTAGCGGTTTTAGTTATTTTTTCCTATGCGTGTTGTTCACACTAGGGCAGCGTCCGCTCGGTACGAACAGGTACGTCCCACAAAAAAGTCCAATCGCGATTTTCTGGGCGGATTCCGTGCATTCCGTTTATAGTAATAGCCACAAAACGTGCTGAATCCCTGTGTATGTTAACATTTGCACGTTTACGTGCCACTCGGTTTTCTGCGAGTAAAGTGCTACAGCTATCTGTGAATGGAGACCAAGGGTCCACTAAAGCATAAGACCCCATTCACACTGAGCTACAACAAAAAAAGCGCTTTTCAGTGCTGATTTGAGCAGAGCGACTTTGAAAGACATTGAGCTTCTTTGCGCTACAGTGCACATTTTGATGCGCTACGTAGCGCTTCTTTTGGCAGTTTACCACAGGGACTTTGTAGCTGCTACATTGAGCTGTATCCAATCAAAAGCGATCTTTGATGTGACATAATTCCTCTTTCTGTTTCCTGCTTCTGTGGAGAGTGTAATTTCTGGCCAAAAGTGACACTTGTGTAGCGCACTGTCACACAAAAACACTGGTAATGAGCTACACCATTGAAGTCTATTGGGGCCAAGAAGAGCAACATCTACCAAAAAATAGCTCATGTTCGAGCTACAAGCTACAGGTGACACTGAGCTTCAAGATGTGAACATCTCCATTGAAATGCATTGGAAGAGCTACATTGAGCTTCATATTTGAGTGATTTTTGAGCAGAAAGCGCGCTACAAAACGCTCAGTGTGAATGGGGTCTTACGCATTTGAAAAGCATGCATTAAAGATGCTATCACAAACATCTGCTGATTTTACCATGACGCATGTACATCATCAGGGGGCAGCTGCAAGAACCCATAAGAAACAGCCAGCTCCAAATGACATCAGAGAAGAGGATGGTGGCGCAGGACCAGGTGAGCAGCAGCAGATCCCTACAGAACACCGCTGAATTTGTTGGCCATGTGAGTATATTTTTTTGTGCATAACTCTAGAAAAAATTAAAATAAAAGGGAAAAAATACTGGGAGGACGGAAGTGAAGTTCCTGTTTGGATCTGAGGTTCTAGCAGGTCTCTATTCGATAACATACCAATTTATGAGAAAAAAAAAGGCTCTCCAGGGCAGCACAGTGGCTTAATGGTTAGCACCCCTGGCTTGCAGCACTGGCTATATAAATACCTGTAATAAATAAATGTATAAATAACTATTTTGTAGCAGAAAAACTAAAAACAATCTACACATGCATAATATCTTGTTGCGTGACGTGAATGTTCGGATGAGAAAATTATTATTGTGTGAAAAAATAAAAGCTGTTAAAATAACATTCACAGCTGCAGACGTTACCCTAAATAGAATGCAAGCTGCAATCTGGTTTATACCTTTCATTTACATCATCCTTGTAGAAAAATGTGAATGAGCTAACTCTAGCGTAAGGTCCGTGCAAGCGTCTATGTTACGGGATCCACTGGGATCCCTGTATTCCAGGGACAAGTATGACTACAAGAGGACCACTCCTACACAGGTTAGAACTATAAGCATCCAGAGCAGTTTTGGGAGGGTCCCAGCCAAAGTCCCTCCTTGACTTCACCTCTGCAAACCCACTGAAAGAAAATATGGGACTCCCTCCCACCCCTCTGCTGCTGAGAGCTGTAACAGAGCGTAGGCAGGGTGCCAGTCAGCATGACCACAGTGTGCATTGACTTTGTTTAATGAAAGCCAGGAAAGAACACATTACACAGTGTTTCTTTAGAGAGCCAGCTAGCCTTCAGTGATTGCAATCAATAAAAACACTCTGCAAAGGGGCCCACAGGGGGAGAGAAAGAGAGACACAGTTTGAGAGAGGGAGAGCTCTCTCTGCTGAGTTTGCCTGCCACTCTCCCTTCCCCCCTCCAACAAAAACAAGTGGAACTTTAGAAGTCAGAAGACAAACTGGTCGGCTTTGAAAGGACAGCACAGCTCTGTGCATCTCCCAACGGAAAGGACTATCCTAACCCTACATCCACCATTCATTCGCCTCCACGAATTCGTTGTGCCCAAGATGTGAAGCTCCCAACAAGTGCACCATCCACAACGCAACATCAGAGCTCTTCCCAGAAAAGCAGACGTTCGGAGGAAGCCATGGGATGGGATCCAGTAAAACAATTGCAGGATGGGTAATACCGGCACTCCTGATTGTCCAAGAAACAAGGTGATCTATTGCTATTTATCAGAGGCAGCACTGGGTCCCTACCAATCAGCTGTATGTGAGAGGTAAGCTGAGCTGCATGCTAGCTATAATGCATCATGCCTGTGTTTACATTCGCTGTGTCACATGTATTCATTCATGCCAACAAACTGCTAATATGCTGGAGGCTAAAATGTTATTAAATGGAGATTCTAGGGGTTTCTGCTCATCTAACAACAATCTGCTTCCCATCACGTGCAAAAAAACAACTACTGCTATGCTGCATGTGGGCAGTGGAATTTGGCATCGCTTGAGCCAAGGCATTCGTCACTGTAGTACTACAAATCCCGTTATGGGAATGATTATTATTATTATTATTATAATACAGTATTTATATAGCAAGAACAGTTTGTATAGCACTTTACAATATAAGAAGGACATTACAGTTACAATACAAATCAAGACAAGATGGTAAGGAGGGCACTGTCCTTGAGAGCTTACAATCTAAAAGAATGATATTGCACAAAAGTATCGAATGCCTAAGGTTAGTCATATGTTACCTGATTTTTGCAAGTGACCTGCATATAATAAATCATCTAGAACTGATCTGCGTAGGAGATTTAGCACAGCTGACTCGAAACACATAGATATTTTCTACCAGTAAAGAAGAACGGTCCATTCACACATATGCCTTTTCGCATGTGTTCAAGTATGTGCAGAGGTTTTCTATTGTTTTTAATGGTGTTAGTTCACATATATGCTGCGCGTTGACATGTACTGGCCAAAAAAAAAAAGTCTGTTTTCTTTAACCATTGATGGGCATTAGATGGGCTTTGGATAAGACTGGCAATGCATCAAAAGTGCACACTGCAAATGCATTATAATAAATCCAGCCTACTCATTTTACTGTACACATGTGGATGGAAAGCGGTGGTCTTCATAGTCATAGGCAAGATCTGCCAGTCTGTGGGTTTTGCTGCACTGGTAAAGTGCTAACTATGCAACCAAGACTTGTCACTATGCCCCGCCATTGACCATTGCTTCCACAGCTTGCTCAATTAAATGTTCCTTGTTTCACAGGTCTCAGAGGATCATGATCATCCTGACTGATTCTAGGTTTGTAAAGAGAAATTGGAAGTGTTAGTTTACAAAAGTCAACTAAATTATGCATTGGACACCAAGCAGGGCATGACAAGACCTGAAACATTGAATTCAGAGTGCCATTAGACCACTCCGAGTCACAAGACAGTGCTGGCCAAGCTTGTGGCCACTTGTTCTTTCCAAGTGACTGTTCCAACATCAACAATAAAAACTTTCTCTCTGAGAAATCACTCGTTCACACACTACATACTACCACATATCAGAAAGGTGCTTCCATCTACAAGGAATGCATACTGTGCACAATTGTTCGGTTATTGTAATTTGGCAAAATACAGGTGATGCGATCGATCTCTCCAGCAATGCTATACTGTTGTGAGGATGGCTTTAACAGAAATTCACATGATTTCTTTAATGAACAACTGTCATGAAATCCCATCTCTAAGGTTCTCTACCAATGAAAGATAAAAAAAATATATATATTTTATGTTCAATATATAAATGTTGGCGGGTTTTACTAGATGTACTTATTTTGCCCTCTTAGAGCCTACTGAAAGAGCAAGCCAGGGGCTATTCAAAGGACTGTTGTGGAGATGTTTGCACTGTGTTTAGCTTCAGTTTCAGGCACCAGGGGGTGGGGAGCGAAGCCGGTGACATGCACGCACATTGACTGAAGTTTTTCATGTCACTAGTGTGGGCTTAAAGCCCTCCCCTGAGTGGGAAGGAGCAGCAACGCAAGCAGGTCCTCTGCTTGTTATTGTAAGATTGGGGAAAAGGAGTGCGCCCATGATGTGAAAAAAAAATGAGAAGACATGGGCCAAAATTCTCAGAGACTGTATTCATTTTGAGTGTCTGCCAGGTTGTAATTTGTTACACATGCTTACACTGGAAATACTCTGTATCGTTCTCTTCATTCTTAAATTACACTGCCTTGCATGCAAAACACACCATGCGTGACTGACATTAGTCACATATTAGGCCGCAGTCACACTATTGGCACGGAGCTGTGTTAATGTACATTGCACACAAAAAAGTGGAATGCTATTAAACATGGTATTCACACAATAAATAAATTCAGTCTTCTAAGTGCAACAAACTTTAAAAAGCAAAATGAAAAGCAGATAAATGTATTTTCGGTCAAATTATATAGCAGCAAATAAATGTTAAGGGCACGCATGTGTATCTAATCCTGCATCCAACACTATATATATATATACACACACACACACATACATACATACATATGTATATATATCAGGGTTGGTCTATCCTACCCGCCAGGAAAAGCCTTATACATGTTCAGACTGATGCACCACTACAATGTCCCTTTCCTGAAAGTGTTATGTGAAGAAACTGTATTAGGGCTCATTCACATTTGTACACCATGCATCTCCGTGTAGAGACCTGCTCCTGGGAAGGACAGGTGTTGTGCGCAATTGCATGCAACTGCCTGTGTATCCCTATAGGAGGACGCAGCTGCATGCGGCAACACGCCTACCCGAACTTGCACATCCATGCAGCTCTGGGTGCAGACAGTGTGTGTTCAACTGCAGGCACCTGGACCTGCACACATGTTTAGACCTAGTACTTGGCAGGATTCAAAACCGCCTCTGATGAGTGGAAGGGTTGCAGTGTGAATGAATCCTAAAGCTGGCCATACACCTATACATGCCAACTACTTCCTTTGGTATCTGTGTGGACTAAGCCTTAAACTGGCCATACACCTATAGATTATCTGTAGATTTTCTATGGTCAGATGGAAAAAGTGCAACAGATTCCTCCATCTACGCTAAACTGTGTGGATAGAGGAATCTCCCGTTGGGCCAAGATTCAGTATCTTGCTAGTCGCCCCCGCTGGCTCTCACAATACCTGAACAATGCCTGCATCCAATCAGAATGTTCAAGTATTTTGACAGCCAGCGGGGCCGACAAGCAAGATACTGAAGCTTGGCCCAGTGGGAGATTCGTCCATCCACAGAGTTTAGCGTAGATGGAGGAATCTGTTGCACTTTTTCCATCTGACCATAGAAAACCTGCAGATAATCTAAAGGTGTATGGCCAGCTTAACTGATGTGAACTGACATATGAAATGTTAACTGATGTAAACATATGTAAGGGCAGATACATTTGAATCAGAAAAACTTCAACAACTTAGGTGAAAACAAAATGCTTTTTTGCTACTCCCTTTGAGCTTATTCATTCAGTTGCAGTAACCATTACATAAATGGTTATGGTTAAATAAATAAATAAATGTATGGATATGTTAGCCATATCCATACCTGCATTGTAAGTGTGCACAGCATACTGCACAGTAATGCACCACAAATGTGTGAATGGACCCTTAGGCTTAAACCACACTTATGTATTTAATGCGATTTCCTATTAAAAATATGAAAGCATAACAAATGCATGCCAATGTGCATTGTATGCATATTAAATTCTGCAACACACTTTGATGGTTTCTTTTAAACCCAACCTTTTTAATTTCTTTTTAAAGTCATACAATTGTTGAACAAACTTATAGTCTTAAATTATATGTGTTGATGAATTCAATGAAAAGCATTTGGCTAAAAAAAAAAGCCTACATGTGCTTCTACATGGTAAGAAAAAACACCTGTGTGTGTAAACGAAGCCTTATATATGCATACAGTATATGTGTGGGTTGCCAATTTATTCACATAAAATACCAAGCCATTCATAGTATTTCCTGCCCAAATGCAGCTAACAATCTGACCCCAAAACACACACAATGGCCAGGTCTGGCCACATTACATCGCAAAGGGAGGAGCTTGAACATGAAACGTGTATATAATTCTTGTGCAATAAAAAGGATATCAGGGGTCACCTTGGTATTTCATCATATCTAAAAAACACACACCGTGAACTGACATTGAACATCCTTGCAATTTACCGAGCATTATTTCACAAAACCTCCCACACATTATTTAACCAAAAGATCTATAATCACACACAGTAACCTGGTACATTGACAGCAAACAACGAGAACAAATCCATTTCCGCAAGTGGTCTATCCTAACAGATATAGGAAATGATTGTGTGTCCTTGACAGAAATGTCACTTTGGCACAGGGGAAGAAGGAACCATTTGGTGTCACCACCCTGAGGTCAGTAAAACGAAGCTTTGGTTTACACAGTTGTCTGAATTCCAGTAGGTCCCTTTAATAGCTGGAGATTGGTGTTTATAAAAACATTCTTTGAAGAAGTAGTTGAGATTCACAGCAAGAATACAGATCATAACTGTAATCTTAATTCATACCCACAAAATATAGGACCTGAAATAATCGGTCATATCCACTGTCCCACATTTGGAACGAAATCCTTCTGTCCCTCTTTCCTCAGTTGCCCCTAATTTTGGTCTGATGTACAGTTATGTATGAAAGGTTCTATTTATCTACTAAAAGAAGTTTGCATGTTCTTGTGCTTGCATGGGTTTCCTCCGGGTACTCCGGCTTCCTCCCACACCTCAAAGACATGCTGATAGGTTAATTCGCTGCTCGCTGCTGTCCAAAGTGGCCCATTATGCGTGTGCACTAGGGACCTTAGATTGTAAGCCCCATGAGGGCGTGGACTGATATGAATGTGCAACTATGTAAAGCACTGCACAAATTGTCAGTGCTTTATAAATACCAATAGTAATTCATTAAATAAGTAATATTATGTACGAAAACCTTTAACTCATCTCTTAATTGTCAAGTTTGCTATTTTGAAGTGGCAGAATACAGGAAAAGTAACAATGCTGGGATTTACCAATCATTTTTGGCATATCTGGTCCTCATAACTAGGGGGTGGCCCAAATACATGGTGCCGGAAGGTGTCCCTCTTTCTCTCTCAGTCGGGAGACATGTAGCTAATCATAACATTGACCACACAGTACAATCTGATTAAACAATCATTCAGACTGACTAACAATTATGAAGACCTACCTAAAAGAACCCATTTAGTAGAGGGGTGAAGAAAAGAATAGGGGATTCAGGAGCCAGCAGGATTTTTTTAGGAGCCAACTTCATTGACAACAACTAGAGAAAACCTAAAGATAGGCACCTTTTGATCAAATTAACACTATTTTTAGAGAACTTATTTGGCGGCATAGGCCAGACTGAGACTGGAAGTTTTGCACAGGCCTAAACTCTTAGGGGGCCTTGTCCTCCCTAACCCCTGGTGGTACTTCATAGCCTCACAAATTTTATTTTTTTTGAGCCCGTGGACGTGCATCATAAAACAAACTTCCCCCTGTGAACAAAAAAAGTGAACCGTGAAATCACAGCACACAAAAACGTGCACAAGGGTGCTTGGTCCTTCAATAAAGAAGGGACCTCGAATTCCCGACCCCCGGGGCGCAAGGCTCCTGACAGGGGTTGAGATACTTTGGTCCACCAGCCCGAAGACTGGCGGACCCCGATCCTTCGGGGACCGGCCGAAACAGGTCCCACCCAGTACTAGGTAGGGAGCTCTCCCGAAGAGAGACTCCCTGGTTCGGGAGAAGGCAGATAACCCTATATTAGGGCACAGAACCTCCTCCCCAGCATCGGGAATAGGCCCCGAAGGAACCTGCACCCTAAGCAATCTGTGGGTCAAATAGGAAAAATAAAAAAGTGCCAATCGTGCATGAGGTGCAATAAATAGGAATAGTGCCAGTGCCATAAGGCCTGTCCAAGAGGCGTTGTGCAGAAATTGCAAGGTGGTGTGTGAACAAGTGCACAGTGAGTCAAAGTGGGTCTCCCACACCCAAGTGACTTTCTGAGCACCCCTGGGACGCCACCCCCAGGGGGCACAACACCACGGGCTCTGCCGCCTCCCAACCCTCTAGCCTCGACCAAGCTTCGCAGCCATTCCCATCAGAAGGTAGTGCCGTCCGGGGTCCATCCCTACCACCGGTGACAAGCCCAGCATCACTGGGCCAGAATCTAACCGGGAGGGACTGTACCCCATCTGACAACCACCAATTACGCCGGTAAATACTAAGCCACCATCCTAATCACTTCAGAAGCAGTGGTGTCGTTCTTCCACCGGCAACTGATAAGAACAGATACTACACTTGATCTTAGCCAAAAGGCCGAGTGCAGCACTTAGCAGGGAGGGGTACATCCACAATCCTTCAATATCGTACTCTATCTATTTGAGGGGTTCGACCCGGTGAGGTATCTGGAGAGTGATTTTTATGTTAAGATATATCCCAGGTTCCCTACAGTAAAATTAGTTGGTCAGGTGTGGAATGCGGCTAAAAACCTGCTGCGCGTATCTGGCCCCACAGGCTACACGCCTCTATAGAGGAATGGCAACCTACCTGAACTTCTTCCCCTAGAGGGGTTTCATTCCTGGCGCAAAGCAGGTATTTATACTGTCAAACAGCTATATCAGGAAGGTGCTCTTTGCTCCTTTCACTGCCTTCAGACTGAATTTAATTTGCATAAAAACTGCTTTTTTGGGTTCTTCCGGGTGTGTCATGCACTTCGTTCGCAATTCCCCCAAGGGGCTCCAAACTTCTGTTCTACACCAATTTTTGACACGTTGCTGTCTTCTGTACAAACTAAGGGGCTGATTTCTTTTGTATATTCTCAGTTTATGGTCAAATCTGCATCCCAATGTTCATTGCAGTGCAGAAAGGGCTGGGAGGATGATCTAGGCTCTCTCGATGATGACATTTGGGATGAGGTCCTGGAAAATATTTCTCAGGTATCCCTTTCAGCCACTCACAGACTGACGCAATTGTTTGTGGTCCATAGGATATATCGCACTCCGGAATTCCTTTTTAGGATCGGCTATCGTGATGACCCCTTCTGCCCTAAATGCGGATTCCATCAAGGATCCCTGATCCACCTGTTGTGGCGATGCCCTAAGCTGGTGCGCTATTGGCGGGGGGGCGTTCGCACTCTCAATTCTGTTTTTAACGTCCAGACGGTTCCCTCCCCCCAGCTGTGCCTTTTGGGTGTACTTGATGATCCACTCTTCGACTCCCCTTTATTGCTGGCCCTCAGAAGAGCACTATTTACCGCCACCCGCCTTATTGTGCGTAAGTGGATCTCACCGTCCCCTCCTACATTGGCTGACTGGTTGGTGGAAATGGATAGAATCAAGGAATTTGAACGGGTCACCTATCAGTCGAGGGGCTCAGAGCACCGTTTCTATTCAATTTGGTCTAACTGGCTGTCTTTCCGCCCCGCGGGGTTGTCTATTTGATTCCCCTCACACAAGACGTTGGCACTGAATGCACTCATCTCTCATAATGCAAGTGCAACCCTGTTAGCCCAACTGCATCAGGAGACCCAGTAGTACCTAGATACTCTTTTTCTTTGTGCTTAGTTAAGTAAGAAATAGTAAAGAACAAAGTGATAGGCATATCCCTGTGGTAGGGGTTAATTACTGTTTTTAATTTTTTGTTTTTGTTTTTCTTGTGGTGATTGTTGATTTCTTTAGACCGATCTACCTGTTCGTTTGATTTCCATGCATATAACTGCAGAGATATGGGACTGTAAGATCTTGTCTCGTACATGTGTTATTTTGTGTGTGTGTAAACATTTAAATGTCAATAAATACTATCTGATTTAAAAAAAAAGATAGGCACCAGCTGTAAATTTGAAGGAGCATTGCTGGGATTTGTCCAACCCTGACTCAGTATACAGGTGAAACTCGACAAATGAGATGCAAAATTTGCTCTCATCAGAAAAGAGGACTTTGGACCACTGAGCAACAGACCAGGTCTGTTTTTCTTTAGCCCAGGTAAGACGCTTCTGACGTTGTTTGTTGTAGAATATTGCACCTTTTCACAATATTCTACAATTGTGGATTTTGGGTTTTCATGAACTGTAAGCCATAATCATCACAATTATGACAAATCACGGCTTGAACTATCTTGCTTTGCATGTAATGAGTCTATCTCATATATTAGTTTCACCTTTTAAGTTGCATTAGTGAAATAAATGAACTTTTGCACGATATTCTAATTATTCGAGTTTCACCTGTATATACAAGCCGGCAAGCCTTCACACTACATAATTGTTGGTAAATCAAAAGTAGATTGTACAATCAATTTGGAAAGCGAGTGGCTAGGTTAAGGGGCTCTCCTATCATTTAAACACTCCCCATATATATGACCTACATATATATATGACCTACTGTTATATAGCATAACGTCTCAATGGTACTATTGTTTTACTGAGGTTTACACTGTTTTAGGTGTAGGTATTCAGATGCAGCGCTACTCATATTCAAATTGACAAAGAGTATAAAGCAAAAGGTAGCAACCCAAAGGAACCTTTATCAGTGGGCCTATTCTATGACTCTAACAATTGAATGTCATGGATTACTGCACACAACTGCACTTTGCATTGGATTTTTAAATAAGCCCAGCTGAGTGTGACTATATCACAAGTTATGAGCCGCTGTACTGGTTTTCACCTGCAGCAAAGCTCTAGGAAAGGTCTGACAATCAGGTTTCTTCATTAAAGCAGAACGCATTAGCTCATAGAAATGGAACAGAATTCTTGCTGAAGGCCTGACTTCATCACCCTAAAAGCAGAATGATCGGTACTGGTTTATGCATATCTTTGTTTACCAAGCAGGGCAAATTAAAAGCTTAATTTTAAGGCTGGAATGGGCAGCATCTAACACTTACAAGTGTATGTAAACCTGAACAATGACCTTCTATTATTTGCTCCCTTTCAGTCTGTTAAATATACCAGTGATAACTTTTTGGTATATCTATTTGATAAGAACAAAAAAAATCCTACCAGAAATCTTGTGAGCTGAGCTTAGCTGAACTTCCTATACGCTGTGTCTCTGCTGCACTCTTATGTGACATTGTCTTCAGCTATTTCTGTAATCTACAGAACACCCCCACGATGTTATGGAGAGGAGAGGTGCTCTTTAGTCCAAACACACTTCCTGTCCTAGGGTGACAATGCTGTTCATCTATAGACCAGCCTGGCACAGTTGTCCCCCTACCCAAAGCATTTCCATCACTCCTTTAGATATGCATGACCCATAACCTAGTTCAAATTTGTGTAGCACGGATGGACCGCAAAAATACACTCGGAATGCCTACTTTTTATAAAACATTGCAGCCTATCTCCCTTCCCCCAACCCCAATATGCTTAACACGCTTTCTGTACATGTGTCCATGCATTTTATAAAAGGCATGTAAAGTGTGTGTGTGTGTGTGTGTGTGTGTGTGTGTGTGTGTATATATATTGTTCTTGCTCTGTAAAGCACAGTATTTGTCTAAAAAAAAAAAGGAAAAAATATAATAGAAAATAATCCATCTGGGTTTTCCCTGAGGTCTTCACAAGTCTCAAAATTGCACAGCAACACCTGCCGTTTCCTTGCACACCAATGTATACAGTACATATTACTGTACATTGGGGGCGTATGGTGGATGCGCTCCAGACTTTTTATTGCACGATGACTTCATTTTTGTTTATTAGAATCTGGCCTTCATGCAAGTGAACATACAGCCAGCACCAAAATGAAATTGGACAGTGTGCAAATTATGTGCTGTTTACACAGTTGGTATGATCTAGTCACCCAAACTGACCTTTAGAAACTTCATATTTAAGATAAAACACTTTTAAGATAAATGCACTTTTGTAGGGGAAAAAAAATCATCTTTATGTCAATATATACTGTACATTGCAAGGATTTTATCTCTGTTTCTATTCTGTAGATTCTGAGGCAAACCATTTCCAAAACTTCCTTAAAAGTGCTGAGTAGGAGGGTATGTCTGAAATCACATGATTAGTCCCACTGTGGTTAAAGGAGAAACACGGTATCAACAGAACCAATGTGGGCTTATCTCCTGTGTTCCGGTCAAAAGAGAAAGGCTCACTGCAGTAAATATAAGGGTAGTACTGAGGATGCGTGAAACTTTACCTATAGTCTTGTAAAGATTTATGGAAAGCAGTGAACCAATCAAAGGGGTTCAGTACAAAGTACTGTTACCATGGTTGCAAGGAGATTACATTTTATTTTTTTTGTCAGTTTTAGAAAATCATAGCTGGATTTTGACTGAAATTAGAAATAAAAAAAAAGAACTTTAGCAACATAAAATGACAAAATGGCTTTTGGAGCAATTATAAATGAATTGCATAACGTATATAGTTTATACACTGAGTGGCCAGATTATTATAACCACCTGACGTTTGTAGGCTAATTAGCTATAATTTGGCGCTGAAGTTGCTAGAGGGCCAGACCATTATAAATAGGGAAGCAGGTTGTTTACCACGACAGTAGAAGTGATTTTTTTTTCTGAAGATACGGGTAAACAACGCGATTTAACAGCCTTTGAACGTGGGATGATTGTTGGCGCTTGGAGCCATGGAGCGAGTATCAGCAAAACAGCAGAATTCGTTAAATGTTCAAGAGCAGCTGTTGTTAAAGTGTTTAAAGACTGGACTGTCAGCCGAAAATCTGGTTCTGAACGTGCGAATTGTGGCCGTCAGCGACTAGTCAATGTTAGGGCAGAACGGAGAGTGGCAAGACTGGTACAAGACAACAGAAGGGCAACAGTGCAGTGTCAGATTCCTCGCATCACCTTTCAACATCTCGTGGAGTCACGAGGCGGCCCAACTAAGTCATCTCGTGGCCCAACGAAATACTGATGGGGTGGTCATAATAATCTGGCCACTCAGTGTATATATCAAATCATTTAATCTACTTTTAAATGCAACAAGGTAAAATTAAACTAAATTAGAATTATTATTATTACAAGCCTCCTATAAAGGCAGATATATAGCCTGCATTTTGGCCAATTCCTGCTGACGAGACAGAGCAGAATCAGCAGTGGGATGACCTCATCAGTGACTTTCTCTTCCTTCACTGTCCAATCAGCAGGCTGGAGTGAGTTCTTGATGCAGTGGTGATCAAGGACATGGCTATACTGTATTGGGTGTTCCTATATATTAATTTCATCTGTGAATTCAGCTGTTGCCTTGAGTTTGGCTTAGGGCTCATTCAGACGGGCGTCACGCTCATAAAGAAACCCTATTCCGGAAGTTAAATGTGCACAGCAGCCTGTTGTTCCCTTCAGGAGGATGTGGCTGCATGCAAGTTCAAGTGGTCACATGCACACCCGAACCTGCACATTCGTACAGGTCCGGGCGCCTCCACTTGGACACAGACAGTGTGCATCCATGGGCAGCTGCGTTTTCCCATATGGAAGAAAAGGATGCTGCAAGCAATTACACACAGCACCTGTCCCTTACGTGATCGGGTCTTTTTTATGCGCGTGCATGCTGTACAGACATGTACACCCATCTGAATGAGCCCTTAAAGGTTTAGGAACAACCTTTGCTATCCCCAGAGTTGAAGATTTCTGGAATTCTATGGGTACATCTCAAACAGTACATGCAAGATAACCTAAGAATATTTCAAGCTAGAGCTCAGCAAGAAAAGTATTTCAGGGCTGTGATTTCTGCCAGAGAGGGTGTTACTGGCTGAACAATGAGGTGTACAGCCACCGGTTTTTTTTACTCTATTAAATTATTATTCAATGTAATAGTTTTTGGGCTTTCAAATCTCCAGAAACTGCTATATTTTTTACTTTGTTCCATGTGGTAGTGATGCTAGCTTCTCCTAGAAAATCAATAATAAAAGTAATGTGTACATAGAATGAAGGTTTGTTTGGGGCCATATGGTTAAACAGTAACTCCAAAAAAAGTAAACTATCCAGGTAACAATGATATAGTACTAGAGTCCGAAAGATCTAAATCCAATCACTAAAACCACAAACCATCCATAATATGTTAGTGTACTATAAAAAGTCATGTTAATCTTTTAAATCCACAGCATTCATTGAAATAATACCTGGTACTCCTCTCATTAAAGACCTTATTCATGTGTGATAGAGTGACAATGCAGGAAATTAATTCTCACCCTATCACATGCACTTGCAGTGGAGCCCTTAAAGGACCATACCAAAACTCAGTGCACAGATATGTTCCATCATTGTCACCAATGCATCACCATCAGGAACCCCATTTGGAGCAATGGCATGCAGCCACCGCTGGAGTGCATGTGTGTGGACAAGTAGTAGCTGCAACAATAAGATGGAAACAAAAAGTCTATTGAAAACGATGCACAAGTGCATGTCTATGAGCTAGTGGACTCATTGAAAACAATGTGTGGCCTAGTATCCTAGCTCAACAGTTGTAACGCTGAAGGGTGATTGTAGTAGCTAATCAACTATTTCTAACAGTTACTCTATAAATGTATGTTTTAGGTCCAAGGCAATGGGTTGTGTGGGCAGCCCATTCAAAAAGAGTTGAAGTGCATGCTTTACCGCACCAGATCAATGTGAACCTGGTCATAAACATAATTACAATAATTTGGCAGACCGTGCATATATAAAACTGTGAAAGTAAAAAATAATTTAACAAACAATGCAGTAATATCTTAAAACATGTGCTCAATGAAAAGACACTACACATTCATAACTTATCTTTATCTAATGAACAATTGCTTTTATTCTTCTTCCAAAGAGAAAAGATTCAATTCCACCTGAGACAATCAATATAGGCTATACCCATGAAAGCCCCTCTATGAGTTATATTTACTTAAGGAAAAACTTGGGAATTTCACTACGTGATGTTTGAGTATCTATATTACGTTTCCTGAGAGGGTGCCAAAGAAACCTCAAACTTGAAAGTCTTCCAAGAAAAACCTAAGCTTTTTTTCTTTTCTTTGCTATATAAAGTTTAAAAAAATGTACTGGAATGTACAAAGAGGTTAATTGCACAAGAAAACTGATATGTGAAACACTAGGGATTCCACTTTTATAATTATAACTGTACTAGAAGTCTGCTTTTCATTTATAAAATAAAGAAGAACAGCTTGTGGATAGCTGGTTACCTATTATCTGTAAGCAGGGTGGATTGAAATAGAATCTAATCCATCATTTTGACATTGTATATGTTTATATAAGCAAAAGGACTGATCGTCTACAGAAGACACTTCATGCGTGACAATTCTTAAGCCTCCAGCAGGGGCACTAAAAACATGGGAACAATTACTACTTTACAATGGCGTCTTCAGGCAGGCCAGCACCAAATTCTTCATTATGTGATTGCTAAATTATGACAAGTAGGGTTTTACATGGGTTTTTTTTTCTTGATTGCAATAAACAATCCAAAATTGCCCCACCCAACACTTTGACTTTGCAACAAATGATACTGAACTGCTACATGAGTTGCAAGGGCCTTTTAATGGCCACCACTAAATTCTGCAGGCCTCTGGTGAAGCGTATGCAAACCCAGATGCCAATGTTTACATTTCTCAGCGGACTAAGGTTACCTTCACACAGGCACAAGATGAAGAAGAGCATCTAATGCCCATGTTGTGCAGGCTCCACTTGGTTGACACTGCAAATTATCTGCCCACTGGGCAAAAGCATTAAATGCAATAGGATAGAATGGGCAAAGCTCCACTGAGAACTACAGTACCTCTGAAGCTCAAAGGTTCAGTTCACCCAAAACAGATACTTTCAGTTAAACCACTGGACCATTTCTTGTATACATTGGACATTTTGCTGGTGAGATAACTGCGCTTGAATTTATGGACCTCACTTCTGCTTTGGCCATTACGAGGCGGTCCCACTCTCCCTCTTGGATTTTATTTTTAATATAGTGGAGAATGCAGCAGACGTTGCTGGAACAAGCAAAGGAAGGGGGGACTCCCAAATCTTCCCAGTGGATGAGAGTCAGGAACATAAAACACAGAAAACAGGGGCTGATTGAGGCTTCATCCATAACTAAAATATCTCTTTTGGGGTGGACAGACCTTTTAAATTTAATGGAGATGATTTTCCAGGGTGATATTTCTCTTATGCATAAATGCATGCAGATTTTTATCAACATCAAAAAACCCAGGACTTCTGGTTCTTGTCTTGGTTCTTCAATTTGATTCCCAATCCTCATTACAAACACAATACTTCTAAATGGTTTCTTTAGAATTTTCTAGCAGCCTAGCAGAATTCAGCTGCAATGATTTTTGGTGGTCCATTGTGCTGCTGCTCTTGTTCAATCACTAGCTACTGCAATTCAGTTTCATGGACTGAATCAATATCGATGAGCCTGCGGCATATAATTTACCTGGAAACTTCCATTGCAGCATCTTGAGGCAATCTGTCGCTGTGATTTTCCGAATACTCAGAAGACTGCTAGCCCACAGACAAAACGGTCATGCATTAGAGTAGCACACTAAGAGTACGTGAATCAGCTTTTTATCTATACTGCAATCACATGGCATCATTATGGCATGAACACTTTGCTGCTGGGTCATTGGATAACATAAACAGGCAATGTAGACTTTATTTCCACACTTAATGGTGGAAAACTGATGGCAATACAGAAGAGTATCCTCAGTAAACGCTTTCATTGGCCTCATGCTGTGGAAAGACAGAAGCAGAGTCTTTAATGCAATCCTTTGATCACTTAAAATAGCTTCTGCCCACAAAAACCATATATTTAAAGGAAATAAAGAAAGCTTGGTTTACAGCAAAACCTTTTAGCTCTCTAGGTCCAGTTTGCATGTTAATGAAAAGGGGTATGTGTTCTTGAAAAATAATCTGGTTAAAGAATAACTTTATTCAATAAACTAAATCATGCTTTACTGTTCCTTCAACCGTTAAAGCCCAATGAAATTGCTGATGTAAAAGAGCTAATAACATTCGCAAACACGCACATGGCTGGACGTAGACACGGCAATAGATTAAAAAAAATAATTGGACAGATTTTTAAAATTGTATTCTATTGCTAATAATACCCCTGAAAAAATTAGTGTTGGGAACTGCATCTGTTTCAAATGCAGACAGCTGAGCTGCCCCTGTCGGCTCCGGATTCCTTTGGCCGAAGCTCTGACTGTTCTGAGCTCCGACCGAAAGCAGGGATGTATTAGTGAGGTCTGCAGACCTCACTAGTCACCCCTAGATAACCGGGGATCGATCCTCCTCAAGCCTCCTCCCTGCAAAGCCGTGAACAGGTGAGGGGGCTCCGCGGGGGGGGAGTGTATTATTATTTTGTGTGTGGGGGGTTAATAAGGAGAAGGGGGAGTGTTTTATTTTCATTATTTTATATGTTTGGGGGTATTAATGAGGGAGAATCTCACAAGATCTCAGGGAAAGGCATTTTCCTCCCCTGAGATGATGTGCATGGTCACATGTCCTAGTCACATGTGCCAGAGGTCCAGGAAGTAAAGGGAGATGGATTTATTTCCCCTTAGTAAAAATGGCCACTGTGAGAATAATAGGGAGGAAAAGAAACATACGGTATTTAAAGAATAAAAAGCTGGCAATTGTCTATAAGCAGGGCTCGAAAAATCCACTCGTCTGTGACGAGCAGACAGTGGAGCCCGACGAGCAGCTTCCCGGCCGGCCGGGAGCTTAACACAGTCAAGCGATCGAGCGTCTCTATAGACGCTCGATCACTTGTATCAGCATCTGTGACTGCCGTGTTCGGTCCCGAGATCCGCTGTGCCCGATGCGGCCGGGACCGGCACGGCTCTGTGACAGGAGATCAAAGGGAGTTCAGTATACGAACTCCCTTTGATCTCGGTAGCAGCATTTGCCCTGTATTGTGCCACACATGTTACATATCGCTGCAAATGTCGCAATGAGAGCAATAGTTCTAGAGCCATTAATCACTGATAACACTAAAGTGATGAGCAGTAAAAGCATTTTAATCGTCGCGTTTGGGCGTTTTTTGCGCACGCAGTTTTAAGGTTTGACATGTTTGGTGTCTATTTACCCGACGTGACCCCGACTTTTATGTTTTACTAAAAATACGGGTAAGAATAAATGTTTTATAACATAACAGGGAAACTTTTTTTTTTTATATATATTTATGGTACTTTTTTCATTATATAGTAAAAAAAAATAACCTCCCCCCGTGGGGTCATAAAAGAAACCTCTATCTGTCCCCAAAATTTTTTTACATATATTGCAAGGCTATAGTCAGGTCATGCTGACTGGTGAAATTTTTGACTGACTGGTGAGACACCGCCAAATTTTTCAAGCCCTGTCTATAAGTATGTGTTTGTAGATTGTCATTACTAAACATTTCTAAAGGTGTGTTTGTTGTCATTTCAATGAGGGTAAAGTTCCTCTTTGAGATCAGAAACCAACTATGTTGTACCTTATGGAGCAAGTCATGATGGGGGGTCTGCAGTGTGTGAGGTCTGACAGCTGACAGGCAGCAACTGTCATACTTCAGGTTACCCCTGTTCCTTTAACTACCTCTATAACTGTAGTTCCCTCTGGACAAGGACATATCAGAACAGGAGTTGTATTGAGTTAAAAGTTTTACCAGTAGAGGACATGTTTTACTGTGCATTGCACACTTCCTATCTGTAGACAAAACAATTAACATTATATTTCAATACATAGCTGCTAATCCAAAACTAGACTTTTACATTTTGTATGCCATTCTGTTTTAAATGGCCAGTCTATCCTAAAAAGATATTTTAGATATTGATGGATGCTTGCTAGTAGACTCACCAACGATCTCTTGGGGACTATAGTGTGAGGCTTTGTGTTCCTGCTTGCCCTGATCACATGCTGTTATAGGAAGTAATAGAGAATCTCCTTAACGGGGATTCATAGCAATTAAAAAAATACAGAGATTCTATCTAATTTCCCTTTTATTTAAAATAAAGCACACAAAAAAAGTCTAACTGGAGCTTTGCAATCTTCACTAGATGATATAAAAGCTCAGTCATATTCACTAACATGACTAGTTTATTTTGAATTCCCTTTTTTTTTTGTCACAATGAGAATTCTTCATATTTCCCCTCCTCTTAATTTTTTAGGCTAAAATCATAGTCAGGTTCCCTATCAATTGTTTATCAGGAAAGTTACCATGTCAAAAAGCAACTTCTGTGAAATCAAACATATAACTACTAATGTAAGCACCAGTGCATAAATGAGTATATCAACTCAATTTATCGTAAAGTACTTGTACATGTTTAAATAAAAAGTCAACCAGTGCCCTCCTCCATCCCCTTCAATACATAGATCTGGGTCCCCGCTCCAGCAGGTCCGTAGCTATCTAGCTGCAGCCCAGCTGGTACAAATCTAGAGCCAAGATACCTGCACACTGACATCATCCTACACACTTAATGGGATGTACCCATATCACAGGAGCATTAAAGTCTATGGAACGTTTTTTACCAACCGGGCTGCAGACATAGTAGGAGGCTGTAGTCGTCAGGGGAGGGAAGTACAGACATGCAGGAAAAGGACCCCAGGTCTACGTATTGACGGGGGTAGGGAGACTGGTTGAACTTAAATTTTAACATGTACTTCAGCTTGGGTTTTAAAAACTCTATATCTACTGGATTTCAGTACGTTCTCACATGTGCTTCTTCGTAGGCATGCAGCCTCTTGTTTCATGATTCATGTTCAACATCCCTTCATCTAAAAGACGGGAAGTTGCACAGTGGAAATATCCAGCGTACACTTTCTCATGGTTTAACACCTGGCATGTCCAGATACCATTAATAATTTATGTATTTATTTTTTAATTTTGGCAGTGGGATAGCTTGGTGCATGGTAGCCATACCTTAATGGGAACAAAATGGGGTCTCGGGCATGTAGGATCCCTTAAATGTTCAGTAAAGTGCACCCTTAAGGTAAATGAACCTTCAGTAACGTAGATATTATTCCACAAACCAGCTCTTCCTGTAAATGCCTAACGTGCCAATTACCAGGCGTAGCCTGCATGTAGAAGAGCTATTTTTATCATTTCCTTTAGCTGGAGAACATTTTTACACAAGTGCTCCATGCAAAAAAAGGAAACAGGCTCTAAAAGTTATTGTCTGCATTTTATTATGATCGGAGAAACGTACATGCTGTACCTTGGCCGTGACCGTAGTGCAAGAAAAACATCATTATTTTCCTTTTCGTTTACAAGGCAGATGTTTCGGCCCAGCTGAACAAGCAAAAGAACAATCTCTCTTCCCTTTATAATATACACACTCCAAACGTTTGTATCCCCAAAGACACCTCTTTCAACACTTGCTTGAGTTTATTCAAAGAACCTTTTTCTCTATTGGCTTGCCAGGTCTACGGCTGTGTTTAAACGTGATCTTAAGAGCCCAAGTGTTTCTAAAAGTCGACATCATTTATTATACAAACATCGAACAAGAAAATCCTGCACTTTTACTACTGTATACAGAGCAAACACGTGGAGGATTCCAATTCAGCTCCAGTTAATGACGTGAGCTGTACTCTTTAACTTGTGCTATGTGAGGTGTTAAAATTCCAACGTAATACCAATTCCCGTACTGTGAGTGGGCAAACAGAGGAAATGGCAGTCTGTGTGTATATAAAGAAAGGTTCCCATTGGAAGGCGCTGGGAGTCATTTGTCAAAATATTATATAACAAATCTGAATTTACAGTTCTATATTCAGCAATGTACCTTGTAGTATAAACGGCACGATAATCAGATGTCAGCTACGAAGCTTTGATCTGTACACTAGTCAAGCAATAATGGAAATATTTCAGATGACTTACTGTTTATATGAGAAAGTATAATATTCCTTAGAGGGCAAACCCACCTAAAACGTATACTTTAGATTAAGAGGACAATGCGACAATGAGAACACCCTTTGTACAAGGTAGTCCCTTATATCATGTTGTTTAGTAAAAACTAAAGTGCTACTGGAGGCTGCATGTGGTCAGGCTTTATATGCAGAATTATGTTTCCACTGTACAGACCACCAAACAAAAAGAATGGAAAGAAGGTTTTACGTCACAAACTAAGTGTATATTCCGGCTCCTCTCAACATTCCCTCTACTGTCTTTCCTCTCTTTATGAATTCAGCTACAAATGTCTAGGAGTGGATAAAAGAGGGCATCAAACTCAGGCAACATTTATCATGGGCAGCACAGTGGCGTAGTGTCGCTTCTGCCTTGTGATGGTCCCTGCACAGGTGGTCCTTGGTTTGAATCCCAGCCAGGTCACCATCTACAAGGAGTTCTCCCTGTGCTTGCGTGGGTTTCCTCCCACACGCCAAAGACATGCTGGTAGGTGTCTAAAGCTGGCTCCTGTCTAAACTGTCCCTTGTATGTATGCATGTGAGATGGGGACCTTAGATTGTAAGCTCCTTAAGGGTAGGGACTGATGTGAATTTCCACTGTGTAAAGCGCTGCCAAAAACTGTTGGCGCTATATAAATACCAATAATAAAAAAATAAATCGTAATTTGGATGGTTGAGACTTGGGGCTGCCCTTTTAGTCCTGGACCACTAGTGCCTTACAGCAAATACACTCCCTGTTTAAATAACTAAAGTGCGGATTTACAATGGAGATTGGATATCACTACTGGGTCTCCTTTATACTCCACTAGGTTACACACACTGCGGATGGGTTTTGTGGTCCATTCATAAAATGTAAGCCATGATGTGGAGCCTGCTGTGCCCCACTAAGTTATTGCTGCTAAAAGCAGAACTTCGGGACAGGAAAATATTGTCTAAATATAAGAGTCATGTGTATTCTTACTTGAACCTTGGTGTGATTTGTGTATTTATTACAGATTTGTGTATAAATCAGTAATCAAGCGTGAAACGTTGCCATGCAGGAGATTCCTGTAATAAAGACCAGTCCCTGCTGCTATCTTTCCTTGTGCAGGGTGACTGGTCCTGTCTCGGCACCCTCCTGTAGTTTTCTGCAGGCAGCCTGTAGTGGGTGGGACCTACCTAGATTTCACATCTCTGTACAGGCTATATGCAACACAGTGATGATGTCACTGCTATGTTTACAAGGTAACATCTGTGTTTAGAAAGACATATGGTGCACGAGTGGATTTAAATCCATTGTGGCTATTGAGGATTATATTTAAATCAAAGTTTTTGTGTTTTGACGAGCTTTAACAAAGAAGATAGGCCTATGCAATTAAAGGAGGGCCAGTCATATGGCTTTGACTGGTTTATGTACTTTTACAGCCTTTTTTAAACACTCTTCCATTCATCACTGTGTGTTTTATAAATGTTTTTTTTTTTTTAAGCAGCGATATAGGCTGCTTGATAAATTGACCCCTAAGTATATTTTTATATTGCATTGATTTCAGGGTCAACTTCCAACAACAAAGCCACTTCAAGGGCAAAATAGGGTCACTTACTGTAGTTTCAGCACCTGTGAAAACTCTTTCAATGGCTGTTGCTGATATTCGAAACTACAAACTCAAGTGAACATATCTTTAATTATGTCCTTAATGTGACACTAAACTCAGGAGTTATATTCCAAAAAATGCTTTCAAATACCTTAACTATTAACAAAAATGTCGCTTATTTATGCATCACTCAGCTGCAGATCCTCAAATCATCTCTGAATTCATGCTGACACTGTCCTTCCTTCTGGGGGGTGGCTACTTTTGTTCCTCATGGCCCTGTATGTGTGTTGTAAAGTAGCCACAGCTCCAAACTTGCTCCTGTGATGGACTACAATCTCACATTTAGTTAGCTAATTTGTATTGAAGTTATAGTCTATCACGAGAGCGAGCGACTGACTGACAGGTAATAAGTATAACTCACTGTTGCAATTATGCACAACTAATCAAATACAATTACACCTACACAATACAGAGAAGATCATGCAATAGTTTAGTGATATGTGCAGGATAATGTTTCCAAAACTTACCTCTTAATGCATTCATTTGGGTCTTATCTGCCTGGAATTCAATCTTAATTGGCCAGCATAACCATATGGACGGAGGGGGTTCTACAATTCAAGTGTCTACAATTCAAAAAGGTGTTCAATATGTCTAACTTAACTTTTTGTTTAAGCTTACAGTAACAGATCATTATTTAGAATCAAAACCCCTCAATAAACAAAAAGGGTTAAGTTTTGCTAGTTATAAAAAAATAATAGATTCTAAAGGCTCATTTTCCCAAATTAAAGAAACAAGCATTCAGTTATCGTACCAAGAATGCTCCACCTGGAATTCTCACTCTGCATGAGGCTGTTATATCATATAACACAGGCAGATTTAGCCAGCATACATAGCAGAATGAGAGCAATAAACAGCATTTGGGACTGTCAGTTCCCAGTGCACAACAGGTGCTGGTTTATGAGACTTCTCTGCAGAGAAATCAAATAATTATTATTAAAGTACACAGTTAACTGATGAGGTCTGTTTTCTCACATACATAATTAAGAGACATCTGTATATCAACAAAATGAATGCAATACTGCAAAAACTGTTTATGCTATTTACTGAGCATGGATTGATGCTCTCCATTGACTAATGGAGACTTCTGATTGAACTTACTCGCCTAAGCAAGGAAGATGTAGCCCTTCACTGGCCCACCAAGCTCGCAGCCTCCTGGGATATATGAAATAGAAAAGTTTGTGAAAAGAACACTCAGATTTCTATGCCCAAACTCACAGGTCCTGTCCAAAAAGCCGGGTGCCAACCGACAAAGTCACTCCACGGCGTCACTAGTAATGTAGAGCCGCACTCAACAGCCAGGACCTCAATGTAAAAAAGTTTATTCCCGTGAGGTCTCTATGATTAAGCCTTTTTGGTGAAACATGCAAGAGCTTGTGGATCTAACTATGCTTGTAACGTTTTAGATTCCTGGGAATAAACTTTTTTAGATCGAGGTCCTGGCTGTTACATACACTGTACTCCTGGGATACATATCTAAGGAGGCTTCAGGACATGAGCAACAGTGTTTCATCGGGGAAGGGCGGGGGTGCTGGCTGTGAGTAAATAGGAAGTAACAGCAGGCTCCCAAATTTAAGTTATGATAGTGTGGGCAAAAAAAAGCTACAAAGACTTTGAGTACAAGGAACACAGCACTGGACTGGTAAGTCGGTAAATACTGTAATAATAGCTGCTGACTTATTTTTGGATAGCCATGTAATATGTAGTGAGATGGCCGACTAAACAATCCATTCAGTCAGATCTAATGGCTGATTTAATATGTAGTGAGATGGCCTACTAAACAATCCATTCAATCTATAGCCAGTAAGGTAGGCCCTCATATTACACAAATACTTGTATATCTAAAGGATGCATGGTTCTCAGAAGCACAGTGACCGTGCCGATTGATGCTGTTCAGCCTTTGTAAATACATATACGGATGCAGTAGTATTTTGTTCATTGGGAATATAGTTTCATGCCTTTTAACCTCAAAACAACCCTACTATCACAGGCAGTGGTCAGACCTTTCTGATGTCTTGTGAAAAGTAGAACATATATGGCTATCTTTGGAACCCAGCTGCTGTGACTCTAGAAGCCTCGTGAGCTGATAATTATTCCTGTCCATGTAGCATGTGACTACAATACAGTTATCAGCTGGAAGTCATGGGTTCAGAACCCATCTGTCTTCAGTACAATGTCATATACTAATAGAGTCCTGATCTTTACTTCCCGTAAGCATCTCCGTGCCAAGGTAAGGAAAAGGATGTGATGAAGGTTTTTCCTTAGACATATTCTGAACAGAGATTGCTTTGCATGTTCCCAAACATAAAGGCAATGAGTCAAGGGCGCTGTAGTTATTATACACACAGTCTGTATGCTGAGAGCTGCCTGCAAGCTCTGTTATTTGTACATTTGTAATAGCTACCAGCCCACACATACTGGAAGTGCACACAAGCACAGGAACAGGGCAGCTGGTTCACCAATGCTGGGGGAGGGCAAGCTTATATTCTCCAAGCCATCAAGCCTATTTAATGAGGCATAGCGCAATGTCTGCAGTGCAGGAACCTACAGTAACTAATCCGATAGGATAGTTCCAACATTTTGCTTCATTTGTCAATAAAAAGTGTACTGAGACGGATCAAAGGATGAAACATTTGCAAAAAAAATTTGGAAAGGCAACTTTTTTGTTTAACATCTTTTTTTACTGTTTTATAATCTAATTTTACTGTTTTTTTTATTACAATAAGTAATAAAGGTGTCCTTCAAATTTGACTATTTTTAAATAAAGTCCATGTCACTTTATGAAAAGGTAACACCGGTTGCAGCCATACCACTGCTTTGGAAAATAATATCCTGGCACATTTGTAAAGCACAGCATTATGCTTTACAAATCTGCTCCTCACTTTGCTTGCTTCTGGACTCGGAAGCAAGTAAAGCCCCTTTTATGCTAATCGGGGGGTGGGGGTGTCATGTGACAAGGTTTTCCTATACACAAGTGTTCTATGGAGCATTATGCAAAGAACAATCCATAGGACTTCTGGATTTTATGAAAAAAATTTAAAATGGGAGTAATTAATGTCCTGCCGATAGCAGTATCCACTCTCCATTATACATGGCGGCCCAAATTAAGTGGTGCAGAGGGGGCATCTTGCATCAGGCTCCATTTACAAAATATAGCTACATTCATTAATGTCCTGCCGATAGCAGTATCCACTCTCCATTATACATGGCGGCCCAAATTAAGTGGTGCAGAGGGGGCATCTTGCATCAGGCTCCATTTACAAAATATAGCTACATTCATTACTTCCTGGCCAGATGTTAGAGAAGAGCAGAGAGCAAAAAGAGCAGAGAGCAAGACTATGATATTTTTAGATAAAAATCCTCAGTATTGCTGCACTGAGAACTAGGTGGTGGTCCAAGAAACCCCTTCACTAGTCCACTTTTTTTTAATAATGCGATATTCAGCTTCTGAAGTGGGCTTATACTTAAATGGGGAAAGTGTCCAAATAACTCATCTACCAGCTTGATTGATGGAAGAAAATCTGAAATTTTTAAACTTTACCATGTCAGGAACTCCTCCATGAAGCAAAGTGTAAATTGTGATGACATTTACTGAAGCTCAGCAATGAAAAATTTATTTTTAGGCATTTTATAAATGCCCCCTGTGTAAATTTGATGAAACAATACACAGAACATGAAAAGCCATCTGTCTGTCTATATCGTCTATGTAGATGCAGCCTCTACACACAAAGGATGTCTTTCCTATCATTTGAACCATGCTGTTTTTCCTTCTAAATTATTGCCTTTTCATGTCTTCACTTTTACTTTCTATTCAGTCCAAAAGAATGAACACCAAAAAAAAAAAAAAGTCACCAGTTCTGGCATGTACTATACTAAGCAGGGCCAGAGTATCCAGAATTCCATGTATGTTTAAATACTTGTTCAGTCACTGGGAAACAGCATGTATTGTGTGGACAACATGGTTTGGGAAACAAGAAAAAGAAGTCATCCTTGTTTTCAGCACTGGTATAGAGTAACGGTTAGGATCCTGAAGTACAAATAGGAATTAGGTTAGGTGGCAGGCAAACAGTGCGGCTTTTGTAATTGTGCCAGAGGGGCAGTGCTGTTCTGCATTTAATCAGGACAAGGCTCCTTCCTCCTCATACATCCACTTTCCATACAATCTGCACATTGAGCTCTGTAAACTGGATACAAACTAGTGCTCAGTAACATGTAAAGGTCTCCCTGTTATCCCCTGTCAAAGGGAGTAGTGTTTTCCAGGCTGTCTCCATGAAGGACAGTTACTCAAGAGAAACTATTCATATGTAAATAAACAATATTCATTCGGCTGTACCAATAGGGGGGAATAAAATGTAATATTTCAGCTTATGGATAGATAATCTAAAGCGATCTTAAAGAACCAGTGTCTCTACAGAGGGCTTAATCTTCTTATATTCACCTTGCCTTTGCTCCCTCGCCCCTCCGTCATTGAAAACGGTGGTGTTGGCCACCAGGGGGATCAGTGACTTTATTCTTTATGGAATGTGACAGAAGTCAGGCATAGCACTTGGCTACTTAGCCTGAACAATGTCACAAGGACGGAGGACAAATGTTCCCCCCATTCTTGAAAGCTGTCTGCTACGGAGAAAGTGGCATTGGGGGAGCACAACAGGTTTTAGGGAATGGAAGACCGCAGAGACACTCCATGGGAAGGTGACAATGCCTCTAAGCATAGACTGATAGTGACCCTGTTATGGGAGAAGTATGAGTGTTGCCATTGCTGGCCAAATGCTACTCCCACCATCGAAATACTAAAGCCTGAGTATGGCAGTCAGGCAACTAGCATTTTCAAAGAGAGATGTCAGCAGTAGCAGCTTCCATGCTTCTTTCATTAAATGTGTTCTTTAAAGAATAAATGCACTACTCTAATAAATCCAGACAAGTCAATTAAGATTTGAACTAAAACATATCTTCTCTACTCTTTCAGGAGAGTCTTTTGAGGACAATACCGGGATCAAAACAAGTCATTCCAATTAAAATATTGTTCTATTTCCTAGATTATTTGTCGTCACAGGTCTCTTCAGAATTCTAGCAAAGAAGGCATCCTGCATCTCTTTAGGAATGCATATTGGAACAACTAGCACTGGGAAGGCTGGCAGAGATGAGCAGGAATAAGCACATCTAAAGAGATGATATGGATACCTTCTTTCATGCAACACAAGGAAGTAGTTCCTACCTGTCTCTCCTTTACTTGAAAAACATTTTCCCCAGCACATACTTCTAGACACTTCACAGAAGGCATGTGCTAGATAAAAACGATGACTAGGACTGCTTGCACTTAACAGGCAGCTATGACACACAAAGTAACAGCTTAATGTGAGCTCACAAATATCTATAATTTTCTGCATTTAAATAGTGCCAGCATAATATGCAAAATTTGCCTATTCTCCAAACCCTCTCAACCTATTGTCCTAGGCATAATTTCTTATTGACATTAAGTCCTAAAAAAAGTGAACCAACATCTAAATAAACGATGTTGTTTCAACCGAGGCAAAATACATATTCTTAGATTTCAGATGGAAGAAATGTTTATAATGGTGATGCTAAATGGTTATTTATCAAAATATCTGGAAACAGAACCGTTTGTGTTCAATTTGCTCAATAGTAATCAATTTGTTTTAAACATGAAAGAAAAGGAACAATCTATGATAGGGGCAAAGCAAATTCAGAAACAGATACAGCCAGCAATCATTGTCTAGATGGCTGACCACAGACAAGCAGATGTTTTATGGGCAAGTGGTAAGACAACTGTCCATGCTCTTACCCCCATGACTCAACCAACAGATAGATGCAGCACATACTCTCCAGTTCCTTTACTTTACAGTGGTCTCTTGGTCATGCAGAGATTTTCCAATCATAAGGGCAAAAACTCTGTTTATAAAGAAAGTGTTCTTTGGTTAACCAAACATAGCCCAACTGTCACAAATGATGGACATATCCTTTGGTGGGTATATAGCAACCTTTTGGTGTCTTATTAACAGATATTTCTCTTTAATTCCCTGCGTAAATACAGCTGTTCGGACAACAAAGGAAAGGTAAATGAAACACACATAAAGGTAGCCATAATGGCTCGAATTTCAGCCCATTCCTGCTAAATCAGACCAAATTTGAGCCGTGGGTGGCCCTGCCAGTTTCCACTCAGCTTCGATTCTTCAGTCAAAGTTTGTTGAGCTGGGTGAAAAGTTGTCAGCCAAACAGTGGTTGTATCCTATCAGATGCAAATTGCTGTTTGGCTACTCATTTGCGGATGGAAGCTTTCTGAATATAATACCCAGCGTGCAGATTCCTTCATCCATGCTGTTTTGTGTGGATGGACGAATCGATTCGATTTTTCTTGCATGTATGGACAGCTTTAAAAATGGTAAGTAACCCAAACAATGAACTTCTCTATTTGCTACCCTTTGGTCGTTCAAATATACCAATAAGTGCACTTTGTTATATTTGTTCGACAAGTACAAAAAGAAAAAAGAAATTTGGAGCTATCCTGTGACCTGTTCACGCTGCCCAGGTTATCCCAGTAAGTCGTATCAGCCCTCCCTGTTCTTATCTTACACTACAAAGTAACCCCCCGCCCCAGGAGATTGTATTCTACAATTTAGCAAAAGAGAATCGGGCAGGGATGACACAATTTCTTCCAAATTCATTCTAGAAACACTGTTGTCAACCCACACAGGAATGGAGAAATGTGTATATTTTGCTGTATGGCATACATTTTTTATTTTCCTTGCCCTAATATCCACTTTAGAAGGACCATCAACACTAACATGCAGCCCAATAAATTACCATATATCATGTAATAAAATTGATGGAAATCAATACTAATTACTCATAGCCCTCAATCCGCTTTGTACGGACACCACAGGTGGCATACACAGCCTAACAACAGCCTTTCTTGGAAGACCAATGAGCATTTTGGATGGCCAAAGCCAGTTAACGAACATTACTTTTTTGGCATGATGTTATGTGTGCCATTTTCTACAAAGAAAAGGACATTTTTCTCCTGGTGTTCATTCAACTCATCAACCCCTCAGCCAATTTGACGAGAGCTGAAGAAGAATCTGGTGATTCCAATGAGATATTTGCAATATGTGGCTAGCCTAAGGCTGAGGTATTGCAAGAACCAGATGCTAAGTGAATCTCCCACTATTGAAAAAATGAGGCGAGCTGGAATGTGCTTTAACTCTCCCAGAAAGGAAGCCCACCCAGGGGAGACTGTAAAGGAAGACTGCTGTGCACTGACACCATAGCCTGCCTTCACTTTCATGCATCACATTATGTAGTGCTGTTGATGCGGAACACTAGTGTAGATGGAGCCATTGGGATCGATGTGCTGCTTGTACACTGACACCAGGCAAGGACTTCCTTTTAGGGCTTGTTTACAAGCCTTTAGATAAATGAGACTAGATACTTTATGCATGAAATACTTCATTTACTCTGTTCATTGATTAATTAACTTCAGATTTCCAAGAACTCACAGAACATTTTTAAATTTCATTAAGCGGAATTTTTTTTTTGCGTCTGAAAAATCTTTCGTGCTACAGCTTGTTTTAACTAGAAAGGGCTAGAAAGAAGCAAACCAGATATGTGAATTAAAATGAGATCAAACAACTGTATAGTGTACCACATCTGCAAGAAACAATATTCCCATTCATATGTACTTGATTCTCATTTGGTTTAAGCTTGTGGAGACATTTACACACTTACGTAGTTAGGCTACAGAAAGACATGTCCTTGGACATAAACCAATAATTTAAAGTGCATCTAAACCCAAAACCAAAAAGGTTTGCAAAAATATGTTGCAGTTTACCAGTTTTTAAATGTGATGGTTGCATTCGTTTTTTTAGTCTTTTTTTCCCTTTATTTTCACCTGGTGATCAGTAACACATTTTCTGTGTTAGGGTGGCTCCACTGTATGGAGGAGCAACGGGCAACACTTGGACAGCAGAATTGTCTCCCTGCGAGGAGGGTAGTGTTAGACTAGTAGATTCAACTGGAATTGACTAACAAATTAAATCGGAACCCTTTTCCTTTTCCTGGGATAAAGGTTTTACATAAATGGATTAAAGCTGACCATTGTATGCACCCCTATGAGTGTTAAAGTGACATTAAAGTCACAATTCTTTTCCTCCCCCCGCCATGCTGTTTTTAAGGACTTAAATGATGCCTCTTGATCCGATCATCTTCTTCCTTCCACTTGTATTCAGCAATCCCTCCAGCGCTGGTGCCGCTCTTTGATCCAGCTCTGACTGCTGTGTCTTCTGTGTCCCATGGTGTCTGTCCAACGTGCACGCTCCTGGCTGCGTGCATTCACCTCCACTGTGTGTCTCCCCCCCGCCGAAGATCTCTACTGCACATGCGCCTGCCCCATCATCCTGCTTAGCCCCTCGAGAAGCTTCAGATCTTCAGACGGGAGCGAGCGGCGTTAACAGTGGTAAGTAATTGCCTTTTTGGTAACTTTTAAAAAAAAAATTAAATGTTTTTACATAGATCTACTGCTTACTAGCAGCAGATATATGCAAAAAAAGAAAAACAGTTTAATTATACTTTAAATGGACTGTCTCAACCCTCTATTAGTCCCTTTTGCTGGACAGCCTAGTCTGTTAAAGCAAGTTGAAAAAAAAAAGACTTGCCAGATCATCAGGTGAAAATAAAGGAAAACAAGCCTAAAAATAAGAAAAGTAATGCAGCCGCATTTAAAGTGGAACTAAACCCACCAATTTAACATCTCCCAAAAACAGTTACTTTTAAGGCATGCCAACTCTCAAGGTTGTCAGCGTGCTTATTTCAGCTCTCAACCAAACTTAGAAGCCTTCAAATGGCTGCTGTCATAGCTGATCAAATAGGCACCATGACCAATCCAAATGGAGCTCAAGTTGGCACCTTCCTTGGCTGCAAAGGATAAGAGGTTGTAGTTCCGCTTTTAGGGCTGCTGTAGACTTGGGCAATCCCGGTACGCACATCTCAGGACAGTGGCGGTGTGCGACTTCGTGACTGCGCAGTTTCGTGCATGATTGCCGCTCAGTCACGGATGTGACCCTGGCCTTAGGATTGGTAACCTGCAGTATATTACATTTTTGATTTTGGGTTTAGATACACTTTAAACACCTGACATATGATAGAGGGGAAGGTACGGAGAAAAAAACCCTCAGGAAACATAGTCCAATTTGCTCTAATAGGGAAAAAATCCTTCTGGATCTCCAAAGGCAAAGTGATATTCCCTGGATCAACAATCTACAGAGTTATTACTTCTGAATATTAAAGTGACACTAAATTCAGAAGTTAAATCTTAAAAATACATTCAATTACCTTAACTATTAACAAAAATGTATCTTATTTGTGTATCACTCAGTTGCAGATGCTCAAATCATCTCTGAATTGGTGCTGACACTGTCCTTCCTTCTGGGGGGTGATTACTTTTGTTCCTCATGGTCCCTGTGTGTGTTGTAAAATAGCCACCACTCCAAGCTCACTCTTGTGATGAACTACAATCTTATGTTTAGTTTACTATTTTGTATTGAGATTGTAGTCTTGAAAGCAAGCTTAGAGCGGTGACTACTTTACAACACACACAGGGACCATGCGGAGTTGGGGACAAAAGCAGAAGGAAGGACAGTGTCAGCATGATTGGAGGATCTACACCTGAGTGATTCACAAATAAGATACATTATTGTTAATAGTTAAGGTACCTGAATGTATTTTTAAGGTTTAACTTCTGAGTTTAGTGTCACTTTAATAGCCAGCTATAATTTGTATATTTAGACTTTTTTTTTTTTACAGCGTAGATAGAATTAGCCCCTGTGGAAGTCTATTTCACATTTTCACAGTTCTTACTGTAAATAAGCCTTATTGTAAGAGCGTGTGAGAGAACAACTTTGCACCAAGTTTGGCTGCTAATAGTCCTATTTATGTATTTATACAAGGATATCATATCCAGACTGAAATGCCTCTTCTTAAGGAAGAATAAATTCAGTTCAGTTAATCTTTCCTAAAAACTGACTGATAAGGAAATTCATTCTATGCCGGTTTATAGGCAATTTCTATTCTGTCTGAGACTTCTCTGTATAAGGACAGTGTCCTCTTTACTATACACATCTCTTTTAAATTACCTTATTAAAGGAACCTGTCATGGTAATATACACTGCCTGCCCCCTCCCAAAAAAGTCACCACCTGGATTTAGTTTTGTTATGATCTGGGGTTGCTTCAGTTGGTCAAGTCTAGGTTCAGCAACGTTATGTGCCCAAAAAATGAGGTCAGCTGCCTAGCTGAATATACTGAATGACTAGGATATTCCATCAATGGATTTTCTCATCCCTGATGGAACGGGCATATTCCAACATGACAATTGCAGCGGCTCAAATTATGAAAGAGTGGATCAGGGAGCATGAGGCATAATTTTCCCATATGGATTGGCCACCACAGAGTCCAGACTGTAACCCCTTTAAGAATCTTTGGGATGTGCTAGAGAAGACTTTACGCAGTGGTCCGACTCTCCCATCATCACTACAAGATCTTGTTGAAAAATGGATGCAACTCTGGATGGAAATAAATGTTGTGACATTGCATGAGCTTATTGATAGGATGCCACAGCGAATGCGTGCTGTAATCAAAGCTAAAGGCTGCCCAACAAAATATTAGTGTGTGATCTGTAGCAGCTGTGCATAGTGACTAGGGATGCACTGATACCGAGTATTTAGGCGAGTAGGTGCTCGCCCAAATGCTCCCGATATTTATCCTGATACCGGAACGTCTGTTATCAGGAAGCTGAGTGGCGAGTCTTTACACGCAGCCTGGCTGTTTGGCTGGGAAGCTGGCTCCATGCTCCGTCATCATCAGCCAGGAAGCCGGCTCCATGATCCCTCGCTACTTGGTGACGAGGAAGCATGGAGCCTGCTCCCGGCCAATCAGGAAGTCGGGCGGCATGTAATGACTTGCCACCCGGCTGCCTGATTGATCGGGAACCTGGCCAATTAGGAAGCCGAGCGGAGAGTCATTACTCTCCCCCCTGACTGGCTAGAAAGCCGGCTCCATGCTTCCTTGTCATGGGAGCATGGAGCCGACTTTCCGGCCAATCAGGAAGCCGGACTGCATATACTGACTCACCCCCCGGCTTCCTGATTGGTCAGGAAGCCGGCTCCATGCTTCCTCGTCACCTGGTGTGATTACACACTGCCCGGCTTCCTTAATGGGACTTCCAGTATCAGTATACAGCATCAGCAAGTACCGGGAAAAAAAATATCGGTACTCTTATTCGCTACCAGAAAACGGTATCGGTGCATCCCTAATAGTAACCAATCAGCTTCTACCTTCAGCTCGTTCAATTAGGCTTTGAAAATGAAAGCTAGAAGCTGATTGGCTGAAATGCACAGTTGCTCCAGATTCTGCCTGCTCAAGTATTAGTAAATTATCCTATTTGTGTATAGCCAGCTCTTATTATATCTGCCTCTATTTGCAGAAGCAAACCCAATTTTTTTTAGAGGAGGGACATAAAAATAGTAGGCATGGCTTGCCCAAATACGGGGTAAATGAACGAAGCATGTGATGAGAAGAGAGGGGCTTAAAACACCAAGAGTGAATATACTCCAATGCATAATTTCTATTATAAAGCAAATGTTTTTCACCTACAAGGATGATTTTTATGGTATAATAAAAGAGAGGCTACCAATGGTTTATGCCGACAATACACAGCACAGGCTGTATATATGTATAAAAAAAATCTTGGCACATGTAGACGCTGTAACCTTTCAGCCAGGTTTGTATGGTGAACAGTGTCTATTATTACGGTTACCTGTGTTATTAGATGACTCCTTCCCTCTATACTTACCTTTGATGTCTACACTCCACTTGGCTGACACCCAGCTGACGTCTATCACACCCACTCCAAAGCAACACAAGTGAAGGAGATATTGCTACATCTAGCCTGTCATTTAACCTCTATCTCAGTATATTACTGGCGACGTTTGAAGATAAGTGACAGACTCTCTCATTCCTAAAGAATTTTTGTTTTGTGAACACAATAAGACTTTATCTACTAATCATTCTTGCTAGGCAGGACCGTCTGGTTTAGCGGAGGCTCCAGACATTACATTACAATGGCTATATGATCCACACTGAGTAACCGCACAATCCCTCTGCTGTGTCTCATCTGCTCCAAGTGGTTCAGCAATTGACAGGAAAAACACACTGGGCATCATAATTGAAAATGTCTGAAAGAGGCACAGTCTCTTACCCCCAGGAAGAAGCTACTCCTTTTCATTTTCTAGTCTGCCCTAGGGGAAGCAAATTGGTTGTTATGGGCTATATACACAGTTCAGACATTGGTATACAAAAAGGCTACTGGCTTGACTTGCCTATGTATCAGTCTTAAAGGGAACACGTCAGAATAGAAAAAAAGGAAGCTGCTATTGCTAACTTGTTAAGGGTAATCTATGGTCAAAAATAAAATGTATTTCTATAATGGATTTTCATAAGTTCTATGCCACTCCTAATAACCATATAAATCTACAAGTTTGTAAATTTACTAATCGCATGTGCCCATAGGATGTACTTCCTCAATGCACTGACACCCTTGTGCCACAACTCTCACATAGCCTGCCTTCTGAACAATGTAACATTATCGTTGCTTGCTGAAAGCAATGCATGATGGCATATGTAGTTTTGAGAAATCAAGAGTTGTCGTTTTTGAATACCTGTAAAGAGAAATGTAAATATTCACCTTTCTTTTTGCCTTCACTGCTCTCCAATCTTGCAGAATGTTCTGTTGAAGTCTGAAGGAAACCGACACTTCCAGGAGTGTCGATCACCTGTGTTCCTCCACAGTACAGTAAACAGCAGTGACGTGATGATCAGCAGGAGCATTCAGTGAGAATTGGAGGGGACCAGAAAGGTCAACACCTTTGGAAGTGTTGGGTTCCCTTTGGACTTCAGCAGAAGATTTCTCAGGATTGGAGTGGAGTTTGGTGGCACAGGCAGCAGGAAAGGTGAGTATAAACAATGGACATCAAGTGTGCTCTCTACTCTAAGTCATAGCTTGAATTTTCAGACTAGCTTCTTGGACAAACGTCAATTCAAAAATGGACTTCGAGCAGGGAGGTTTGTTTCCTGAGGGGGCCACACACTGCTTGAATTTCAGCTAGATCAGCAGGTGTGGCTCCCTTGGTACACCCCTTGTTTGACAAAAGTCAATTTTTTTCAAAGTAGTCAGGCCAAAAATTATTGGCCAAACTGTGACTGCAGCCAATATCT
>NW_017306271.1:470681-513847 GCF_000935625.1 Nanorana parkeri | reverse complement strand
AACTTGTAGGCTGAATTTTAAAAAATCTTCTAGTGTATGGCCAGCTTTAGCCTAAGACAATGGAAGTAAAGCTAAATAAGGCGGAAATTACATTTTTAATTCTTTCTGAAAAGTAACAGAGATGCTACATAACTTGAAAATACCTTGATCTACTATGCAAAGATAGTGGAGTTTTCAGGGTTAAGAATGTTGTAAAACTTTCCTGTCTTTTAGTTAATATGTAAAGTTCCCTATTCTTCTGCATGCTTACACCACACCCCAAAAATATGTCAGTATCAACATACATTTAGACTGCCAAGGACAATACCTGACATACCAAGTGTCATTTCCAACACAATAAAGCGGAGGTATGAACAATACCAGGGGAAACTCACAGAGGAGGTCAGGCACTGTTCCTGCTTTAAACAACAGACATTGCACAATCTTATCGTGCTGCCTGCTAGCATTCTTACAATGCTTTGCATGCTTTACAAACTCAGCAGCGGATAGTTTTGAAATCCTGGGTTTCATAACCGATGAAAAAAATAAAAAAAATACAGAACATGATCTTGGGTCACAGAACAAAGTTATCTTCAATTTAGTCTAAATATTATCAATGTTTACTTAGATTTCATTGATTTACACACTGCTGTCAAATTCCTCAGCTCTATACTTTGTGTGTGTGTGTGTGTGTGTGTGTGTGTGTGTGTGTGTATATACCGTGTTTCCCCGAAAATAAGACACAGTCTTATTTTCCTTTTTGCACGAAAAAAGACACTATAGACTGGTGCCATATGACAAGAGCTGCCAAATAAGAGAGTGCTAAAGAATGTTACCAGAATAATTTATGGCACTGAATGCATCTAATTGATCCAAAACATTTAAGCATACATAGGACCATTTGGCTAACATCCATTAAAGGAGAACTATGAGGTGAGTGCTTTTCACTCACCTCATAGTTCTAGCCGACCTGTGACAATGAGACTGTCACAGGTCGGCTCAGTAGATCGGGAGGTGAGCGTACACCATAACATTGTGTTTCTTCTTAAGGTCACCACACACCCTACAATAATCGTACGATAATCGCGGGAAATCCCGTGATCGTACGATTATCTTAAGGTGTGTGGAACCGTGCGACCTCTACTACTGTAAGGTCGCACGACTTTAAACTTACGAACATGTTTCAAAACCCGCCGAGCATCGTACGATGTTCGGCGGGTGTGTAGCATGTTCGTAAGATAAAAGCCGGACGGGCCGGTGTGCGCAAGCGCACACTGCCCGTTCCGCATTGCGGTCATCGGAAGCCCGCCCCTCAGGGGGTGTGGCTTGCGATCATTGCAAGTACGATCTGCCTTTGCAATATAGGCAGATCGTACGTTTTTTTAAGTACCTTACAACCATCGGATGACAAAAGTCTTGCGATGGTTGTAAGGTGTGTGCCCAGCCTTATTCTGCCTTTGTTCAGAAAAAAAAAATCTTGATTACCCCATCAATGCTAAACAGTGTGGATAGGAGACTCTCTCCTGCTGGCTATAGTATTCTGGCATTTGGTTGCTGACAGAGTATAGGAATAGTGGCTGCAGTCATTATTCGGCTGGCCGTGCCACACACAACAACTTTTGTTGAATAGAGAGGTACCAACAGAGCGACACACTGCTCCAATTTTGGCAAAGTCAGCAGAATTTAGTCAAAATTCGAGCAGTGTATTGGTACCTTAAAAAAAGGAAAAACAAACAAGACGTCTTACGTACAGGTGACTGTCAGTCAAGTTTCGGGAGATTGCTAGAGGGGTTTAACTCACACTAAGCAAGGCATGCTTCACTGTATACTCTACATGTTTATTAGGTAGAAACCAAGCCGCAGTCATCTAAGGAGCTGTATTGTACAGGGACCAACCATGTGACCACACTCATCAAATTGGTCGAGTCCTATTCCCACTGCAGAACACAAGTTGCCGATCTAAGCTAGTTTGTATTGAAAGAAATGCCAAGAGAAGTAATATCAAATGTCTTCTTGGTGAACAAGTCTTTTCTAGAGAGCAGTGGTTTCCGAACAATGTACACCATACAAGCACATTTTTTGGCTTTCACTAAAATTGCCCTAGTGCTGGGGTATGCAACTTTGGCACTCCAGTTTTTGTGGAACTACAAGTCCCATGAGGCATTGCAAGACTGACAGCCACAGACATGACTCCCAGAGGCTGATGCATGATGGAATTTGTAGTTTCACGACAGCTGGAGCGCCGAGGTTGCCTTGTCCTGCCCTTGTGTGTGTTTGGGTCTCTATGGTAGGGGTGAACACCCTTTGCAACAACACTTTGGAATACATAGTCATTATAAGAAACAGTAATATTATAAAACAAAAGCTATATTCTGGTTGCTGTGGGTTACAACACATTACTCTGTCATGTTTCATGCATTTCTTTTAAGACAGATTATCATAAAAATGGTCAAATGATAATCAGTTGTCACTTAGATTTTGTGTGCTTTCTAGTAATGAAACATTGTAAGCATAGGAAGTATTTTTTGTTTTTTCCCCCTGGTTATCTATTCATTAGGGTCCCGTTCTGCAAAGCCTTTAAAAGGTCTTCATGTTGGCATAATACTGTGGTTTTTCAGGAAGGGTCACATGCTCCCCCCTCCTCTTTAAAGCAAACAAAAGCTTTTGGCTGGCTGGGGAAGCCTAAGGGCAACGATCAGGCACCACCATTAATGCCCCCTTAACCCTGCTGTCACAATCACTTAGAGCTATGATTAGGGGAGAGCTTGTTTTTGTAATAAAGCTGCTGGCCAATCGGAGCGGCCTGGCTAATGCCTGCAAGGATTTTGTGTGTATAGGAGGTCACGTGTGTACACAGTAAGTTTAGCAGTGCCAGGAGCTGGGCTCCAGTACCTGTCAGCACTCTCATTGTAAGCTGTATAATTCTATGCCTTCTCTGCTGAAGGATCTGAAGACCTTTGTGTTCTCCCCGTCTGATGTGCAAAATGTTCCTTTCGCCTGACCTGCAGGCAGCAGTCTCCTAGCTGGGAATGCCAGGTAAGTCGGACATTAATGTCCATCCTGGAATTGAGGCTGCTTGGGCACTGTAGGATGGTGACAATCAACAACTACTTTACTCAACCAACACATCTAAGCTACCATATACTGGTCCAGATTCAGCAGTTGCCCCTTTGACAGCATTGCTATACATTGACAGCATTGCTATACATTGACACAGCATTGCTACACAGAAAGTGTCTCAAGGGAATGGGTGAACAGAAGGAAGAACCTTTTTTCCCTTTAAACGAGGTCTATTGATGACCTACCATGCTGTATAGAATTTACATCATTTGTAGACTCCATGGGAGTATTGCCTACAGGTGGATGAACAGAAAATTGTCAGTATCTGGAACCCGGTCAGATTCCAGCTGTCATTCTTCTAGGGTAAAAAGGAAAGAAAGTACCTGATTGGTGGCCACACTGACACTTTTACGAGCTTTGTTGCATGGACGTGCTTGCAGAGAAAAGTAATAATCCCACATTTCGGGATTGAAAACATTGCTCCTTGACAGCAAAATTTACATTTGCCGATATACAGCTCTGGGTATTAGGAAATTAAGTCTTGCTTTGTCTGCAGAATTCTATAATCCTTATCTACAGCTGTCCTGGTTGCAGAGGAATTATTCGAATTATCAAACCGCAGCTGACTACAGACTTGTATTTTGTGAAGACTTTTATGTAATGTATTGAGGTGTACTTCTGATATTACATCAATACAGGACACAAAATCAGTGTTCTTTGCTGGTAGCTTCAGCCATGTTAACTCTGACCCTAAAATCCATGGAGTCAGCTTGTTTTTGCCCCTTCTCACCCTGCATGATGTACAAATCTCCCTGGATTTCTCCTATTCACCATGCATTCCCTCATATCAGTGTAGTTGGCAGGTGTCCTGTATTTTACAAGGTGGTCCTGACATGATCATACGCGTGAGTGCAGGAAAAGTGTATTTTTGCTGCTTTGGTTGTGGTTTCTAATCGACAATGTACATATAGACATAGCATAGTACTTCTACCTTTGTTATACACACCAGATACAAGTTGTTTGTCTTTTTATTTCTACATAAACCTGACTTAGTTCTGCTTTATGTATTCTGTATGCTGAGGGTAAATGTCATAATCTATTCTTTCTCAATATGTACAAACCACACAGTACCACTTCTCTTAAGCTGGCCGTACATATCAACAAAAGCCAACTTTTCAACTGACTTTTGGAAAAAGAGTCGGTCAGAAAATTCTTGGCTGAACAGTGACTGAGGTCAATAAGCTGTAGCAACCATTTTAGAATACAATAGCCCAGTAGGGGGATTTCCCTATCTACACTGTTAGTGTGGATAGGGCAATCAAGAGTTTTTTTTCTCCAACAATAAAAAAATCGTAGTGTATGGCTAGTTATATAATGTAAAGTGTAGTTCTCAGTCTGTTATAATGTCTGCAGGGTAACACTTTTCTTGTACCCTAAAAGTGATTCTTGATATCTGTTTGTATTTGCTAAGAGCTTTGCATTTCCTTTGCATGTCTGCTCAACATCTTCTTCGTCACTGTGCGCATTAGTAAGCCCCCCGTTTAAGCCACACCACTTTAACACTTTAGCCGCAACCATTATTTTCTGAAGGGCATGCCACTTCCCTATCACTCTATAAAAGGCTGTCCCCGGTTGACATCTGCGTCGTTTTATTAGGAGTCTATAGCTTCCTAGAAAGCTGGCAACATAACATGTGCCTGCAAGAATATTAGATCTGCCAACTAAGGTGGAGGCTTCCAGGCAGTCATTCTGATCCTGACAGTGAAGTGTGAACTTCTCTGCATGCTTTCTCATGTTCAGTAGCTTGACAGGTTCTTTGCTCCACATGAAAGATCCTGATTGGCTGCCTTGGATGACTGCTCAGTTGAGCTATGTACTATTTTTCTGAATGGAATCATTCTCATTTTCAAAATTTGACACAATGCAGTTTGGAGAGAGGTTGTTTACATCATTTGAAGTTTGATTTTCATCAAAACACACAATACACAGAAATGAATCATGGCAACACGTGTAATGTATGTAATCTGAGAAAGTGGGCTCTGAATGAATGGGCTGCCTTAAAGCCCAACCCCAGACACAAGACAAAAATAACAAAAAACCTTGCAGTGTGTAACTGCTCATTAAGTCTAGGGATAGGGAATAATATTTACCGTAGGCCCCTTTCACACGGTATTCTGATCAGGTCCGTCTTCAGACGGACCTGATTGGAAGCCCAATGCTAGTCTATGGGCAGTCACATTACATCTGAGAACCCCATTTACATCTAATTACTTATCCCCCGACTCAGTCTAGGTACAGAAAAAAAAAAACACGGAACAGAGTTACGTTTTGGTGGACCTGATTGTGACTGATCAGAGCGAATTGGATGTGAATGGACACGTCTGCTTACATCTGACTTCCCACAGACCTAACATGGGTCCAGTTGGTACCGTTCTTTCCTCCATCATGACATTCGTTCAGCCTCCAATCAGCAGTGGATCTGTGCATGGATCCTCTGCTGATCAGAACAGATGGCACCCATGGTGAAGGAGCCTTACCCCTTACTTATGTTGTTCTGGTTTTTGGACATTAGTCACAGTGACATGAATTGACTTAAAATTATACAATGCAAGAACTAGGGCTCATACATACCAGCATGTTGCGGTAATGAACAGCAAAAGGCATGCTTTACCACAATACACAGTGACACATTCTGAATGTCACCCCAAATGTGCAAACAATATGCCATGTCCTGCAAAATAATGCACAATGCACTACAATTTGGTGCACTAAGGTGCATTTTTAATGAGCTTCTTAATGCAACGTACCTTTGTGCATGTCCATGCAAGTGTTGCTGCGCAGTGCATGATGGCGTAACCCAGTCCTTAAAAGTCACTTTACTATCATCAGCCAATATGAAAGCCTGATAGCTACAAGCAGTACTGCAGATTGTCTCAGTTAAAATGACTTAAATGTAAAGTGATAAGTCAACATACTTAGAACTGCGACATATTTTGTAAGTCATAATACACTGCAGAACATGCTCTACTGAATGGGATGAATATTAAACCATGTAGCTTGCTTGTATTACAAAGGGCAAACCGCATGGAGTGATATCAGGTGTGAATGAACATATTGATTATTTTGTATCTTGCACTTTTAAATAAGGCCGCTAGTGTCATACAATTTATTCATGACACAGACCCGAAAGCCCACTCAATTTTAGCAAAGCCATTCCCATTGGGCTGTGCGGGGGCAGAAGGCTATCAAGAGAAGACAAACATATCAGAGGAAAGCCTAGGGTGGGAATCTGTACTCAGTGTTTTCCCTATTCCACTATGAAAGAAATTAACCCTCAGATATCCCCTCTGTATTGCTCTGAACAGTTTACAGGTGTAATAAATCCTTGTCACGGGTTGCTCTCCCTGCCTTCTGCTAAGAGAGACATGCAGGGATAAAATGACTTTCCTAATGAGACATGGAGCCGAAGGCCTCATCTGAGGCCTTTGCCCTTCCGGGCAGCCTGGACCCCTGTCTGTAAACAGATCTGAGGATTAAAGTCCCCTCTGCAACATAGTAATCATTCAAGCATTTCTAATTGCAATAGGCTTTGGACATATTGGCTGCTTCACTTGAAAAACAGTGTGTTTGACTTGTGCAGCTGAACGTCGGACTCTATTAACCCCTCCATGTGAAGGAGACCTGCCATGACCGATGATATAAGTTAACAATGCATAAAATGTTTTTACTGTAACTGTACAATAAAACTTCTTTGAAATAAAGAATCCCAGGGGCTTTAATTCTGTATGATACATACATAGAAGTGGGTCACTTTGTGACAGGCATGTTTGGCCTTTAGGACCGCTTCACACTCATGCGTGTGTTAATGCATGCAATTATAGTAGGCTGAGGTGCACTATGGCAACCTATTAATTTTAAGTGGGCTGGCAGTGTACTTCAACTTAAAAAAAGCAACTGCAGCATTTTAGGCAACAGTGAACCACAATGCTCGGTATGTTGGCAGTTGCTGCATGTGCGCCTTATGGTGTCATTCTGAATGGAACACAATGTGCACAGTACCACACGTAGGGGTAAATGCGATAAAACACACTGTGCATTGCACAATTGTCAAGCCAACCCAAAGGAAACCTATCATGAAACCTATTGCTTTTTAAAACCTATCATGACAGGCTGCAATCACTGACCTCCTTGTCAAAATGCTAATCTCCTATTACGTTGATCCTTTGGATTCCATACTTTGAAAGTTACTGACCCAGAACACGTGTGAAAAAGGCATACATACATGTTCCAGTTCAAATGATTTAGCCAAGCAAGAGTATCAACTTGGTCAGTAATAACTTACTGCAAGGCTTGACAAATCTCAGGAGCCAGGTCGCCAATGTTCCTTAAAAGTTACAGCTGGCTCCTACGTTTTTGAGGTTTTCTCTAGTTGTTGTCAATAGAGCTGGCTCCGAAAAATCCTGCTGGCTCCTGGATTGGACACACTGGCTCCTGATTTCCAGATTAATTTTGTCCAACCCTGGCTTACTGCGTGCATTATTTTTTCTCATGACATTCCTTTAAGCCAATACTTGGAAAATGTACTGCTTTAAGGCATGTTTAACTTGTTATTCACCACATTTCTATTCTAATACTCAAGTTCAGAGCAACCCCAGCAAGAAAGCAGATTGCAAGGGGATTAGTAACAAATGATTACCAACTCTGAGGGTTGTAGGCAGTTTGTGAATGACTAAAGTTTCTAGAGCAAACATTACAAACATCCATGGTGTCATAAGGGGAAAAATGGAACACATCTTACAGTGTAATGTAGTAGGTAGGAGGCACTGATGGAGTAGGCCAAGAGTTCAAGGAGGATTAACTTAAACACACACTAAATATATCTCTGTGTGGACCCATTCTCATTGTTTTGCTGTGTTGCAATGCATTACTACATGTGTTAAAATGCATTGTGTTAGGCGGGCTATTCATTTTGAATGGGCAAACGCACCACCACATAGGTTTTAGCAGCATTTGTTGCATCACGCTGGGTGCCATAACACTGCAATTATATGCATGTGTTACCAAAAATTGCATAGTAACACATTTTCATGTGAATGGGCCCTTAAAGAGACCCATTCATTTCAACAACAATCTTCCCATAAGGTCATATGTGCATTTAAAACATTTTAGGTATGGTACTCTAGTCCTTACAGACAGTAATTAGACAATCCCAGAAGATAAGAACGTTATGGAGTGAGGGGGCTGTACTAGCAAATTGCATTCAAGTACCTTTAAGGCCTCGTTCACACCATCCTCCGTGCGTTGCGGCCACCTCAGTTTGTTGTGGGGCGGACCGGACCGCAAGCATTGATGTGCCTTGTACTCCAATGTGGCCGATCGCATTGAGGCCGGATGGCGTGGCTACGCTGTCATTCACTTCAATGGACCCCCCTCCCACTCCACAACAAACTAAGCCGGCCGCAATGCGATCCAGTGCATTCCGGCCCGATTGTAAGGATGGTGTGAACGAGGCCTAACTAACAAAAATGTATCTTATTTCTGTATCACTCGGCTGTAGATCCTCAAATCATCTCTGAATTGGTGCCAACATTGTCCTTCCTGCTGGAGGGTGGCTACTTTTGTTCCCCATGGTCCCCGTGTGTGTTATAAGTCACCGCTCCAAGCTTTCTCTCGTGATGGACTACAATCTCAAAACAAATTAGCAAACTAAACATGAGATTGTAATCTATCACAGGAGTGAGCTTGGAGCGGTGACTACTTTACAACACACAAAGGAACCAAGGGGAACAAATGTAGCGACCCTCCAGAAGGAAGGACAGTGTCAGCACCAATTCAGAGATGATTTGAGAATCTACAGCCAAGTGATACACAAATAAGATACATTTTTGATAATAGTTGCAATTTTTAAGAATAAATTACTGAGTTTATTGTCATTTAGTTGTGGATTACATAATCATTTTAGGTAAAGTGTGAGGAGCTGTGCGGGTGGCAAGGTCTCTACCCAAAAGGTGATTCAGAAGACCCGCATAGCTGAACTGGGTCATACCACTTTGAACCATCTTTCCCTAGCAAAAAGGACCAAGAGGATGAACTGTCCTCTCGGCAATCTCATATACATATATAAACTTTTGGGGGTTGGTTGCCTTGATCCATTTGAAATTAAAATTGACTCTGCTGTGGGCATAAAATATAAATGCCAAAACAAAAAGTTAAAAGCTAGGAACAAGAGGTAATATTCTGTTTACTTATTCCGTTTCCAGATGGGCTTTTATTTTAAAGCTGCCATTTGAAAACTGTTGCACCAAGGTGTTAAAGACCCTGCATTCTGGCACATATGTGAGTTGGACCACTGCTCTCACATAGTGATGAGCCTGGGCTCGGTGCAAACCAAATTCAGGCTCATCACTACTTTCACAATTAACCCAGCGGTCCAGTTCTTCAGTAATCTATCTCACCCCTCTGCACACTGCTCTAATCAACAGCACTCCCACTTCCTGAGCAGTGTTCAGGGACATGAGTCTGACTGCATTATGTGTGAGAGCGGTGGTGTGCTGCCAACACTGTGTACTTCAACCCTAGCAGTAGTACTCAGCAGCTGTAAAAGAGTATCATATTAATTACATAGTTACATAGTATTTGGGGTTGAATAAAGACATGCGTCCATCAAGTCCAACCCATATAGGTCCACGCATCATCTCATTCTTAGGAATACTTGTATCCCTGAATATTACGGTCCCTCAGGAAATCGTCCAAAAGTTTCTTGAACAATTCTACACTCTTAGCTGCAATCACTGCCGGTGGCAGTGAGTTCCAGACCCTAACCGCTCTTACTGTGAAGAACTCCCTTCGCCTCTTGTGCTGGAATTTTTTTTCCACCAACTTTAGGTGGTGGCCTCTAGTCTTTGTAATGGAGTTAATCTTAAAGAGTTTGTTGCCAAGGTTGCTGTCACCATTGAAAATCTTGTACATGAAAATCATATCCCCCCTTAATCTCCTTACTTCCAACATGAACATGTTTAAGGTCAGAAGCCTTGTCTCATAGCTCTGGTCCTCCATTCCCCTAATTAGTTTGGTTGCCCTCCGCTGGACATCCCTTCTCAGTAAAGGCGACCAAAACTGGACCGCGTACTCCAGATGAGGCCAAACCAACTATCTATATAGTGGCCCAATTATAGACTTGTCTCTGCAATACATCCCCTTCTTAATACAGGACAAGACCCTGCTAGCTTTGTTTACCGCAGCCTGGCACTGCAAGCTACCATTCAGTTTATGGTCTACAATGACCCCCTTTTTCTATTTCTGACTTCCCTAGCGGCATACCCATGATGGCATAGCCCATTTGTTTATTTTTATTTCCAAAGTGCATTACTTTGCATTTATCGATTGCTGTATATAGAGCCTGACTGAATTACAATAATAAACCTAGAGGGTTCATTTGGGCTTTAAGTTTCAGAAAGGGCTTTTTAAACAAAGATTTTTTAATGGGGCTGACGGTCCCTTTAAAGAAGCTCCTGCAGGTTTCAGCAAGCTTCATGTAGTGCTGAAGCCTGGTAGCAACTAGTTTAAAGGGACAGACACCTCTCCAATCAAAGTAGCTCTAAAGTCACGGTATATATTACCCTGTTATACCCTCAGCATTGTAATAGGAATACAAACTAGAGTTGTCTTTGATAACGCAATCAAAGCTTACTTGAAAAAATTCCTTTTATGTAATGAGTGCTGCCTTCCGTCTGCCCATCACTTTCATCATCTTCCTGGATTCCCAGTGTGCTTTGCATCTCTTTCCCTGCTGCTTGATATGATGCAATCTCGATCTCTCAAGCCTACATATCCTACCATGCACTGCTTTCAGCAAGTAATGATAATGTTACATTGTTCAGACATTAAGTTACCGTTCAGAAGGCAGGCTATGTGGGAATTGTGACACAAGGAAGTACATATTCACAGGGCCGAGTGAAATTGTGTCATTGCATTGAGGAAGTACATCCTATGAGCATCTACATTAAGAATGTTTACAGACTTCTACATTAATATAGGTATTATTGGGAGTGGGATAGAACTTATGGAAATTCAATATAGAAATACAGATTTATTATTAATTTTTGACCATAGATACCCTTAAAAATCTGTGTTAAAAACTGAAGCTGAAGGGTACTTAAAAGGCTGCTTAAAGATGGCTGAAAGTTTTACAAATGCTGGTATCGAAACTTGGTGTATACTACTGTATACAAGTGGAAGCCCATATGTACATGGACAATAGAAAGCATTTGTAGTCAAATTTTAAAGAACTCCAGGAAACAACAAAATTAACCCTTACAGTGGGAATATCCTACCACACTGCAAGGGTTAACTGCTTGTTTTGGTCTAGGGCAGTGGTTCTCAACCTTTCTAGGGCCGGGACCCCTTGGTAACATTTGCCAAGTTGTGGTGACCCCCAACATCTGGAGGTGTGGCGGGAGAACTGACACTGCTGCGCTAGGAGAGGGCTGAGGAGGACTCTCACCTAGCACAGCAGAAATCACACAGCGACCCACAGGTTGAGAACCACTGCTGTAACAGCTAAAATGGCAAACCATATAACACAAGCCGAGGGTGTCAGCTTTTATTATTAATAATAATGATGATAATCACTAGATGGGGACCCGATGGAGAACTGCAGGTCCCCCTCTGCTGATTGACAGCAGCAGTGGGCGGGTGCAATAGCTAGTTTGCTATTGCAAAGTGAAATAGCCAATAGGAATGTAGCTATGCATTCCAATGCTGATTTATTTCTTTGTTTATGACTTACGGCGGCCGGGGCTCCGATGTCAGAAAGAAGAAAAAAAAACGATTGCGGCGAAAGGTTTACTCTGCTCGATCGAGCAGATTAAACCTTTCCAGGAGACTCCCGGCGACCCCTGGCAAATTGTCATTCGACCCCCGAAGGGGTCCCGACCCACAGGTTGGGAACTGCTGGTCTAGGGACTGGATTAAAGAACATATGTTTACCTGTTCCTCAATCCTACCTGTCTGCCAGACCAGTCCCTGCAGCCTCTTCTCCTCCAGGCTCCGGTGTTCTATCAAAGATTGTGACTGGGTTGGTCACGCATTTTAACGTAATCACTTTTTCAGAGGTGGAATATGTGACTGGCAAAAGGAGAACAATGACAACGTTTTCTCAGCTGTTCCATGGCAGATCGGCATCACAGATGGTATGTGCAGGAGAACCGATCTGCCCTGGAACAGCTGATCGGTCCTGAAATGTCACTTCTATCCAACTTTGTGGAATGTCAGATCCCATTAACAAAGTCGGATTGAAGTGACATTTCAGAACTGATCAGCTGTTCCAGGGCAGATCGGTTCTCTGCGATGCCGATCTGCCGTAGAACAGCTGAGAAAGCGTTGTAATTCTTTTCCTTTTGCCGGTCACATAATCCACTGCCGAAAAAGTGGGTGTGATTACGTTAAAATGTGTGACCACGTGACTGGTCACACTTTACACTGCCGAAAAAGTGGGCGTGATTAGGTTCAAATGTGTGACCACGTCACCGGTCACACATTCTAACGCAGTCACAAACTTTGATAGAACACCGGCGGTCTAAGCCCTGCTTAAGTCATCACATGTAATACAGGTTCATTCACGAGGATGCAGAGGGACATACCCTAGACAGAGCAGAGAGGGAGAGAGGTGAGCGCTGGTTGCCGTGGGACTGAGGATCAGGTGAGCATATCTTCTTTATTTCAGCCCCTTGATCAAAAGAAGTACTTAATCCCTGCAGTGTGGGAGTAGACCCACTTCAAGGGTTAATTCCGTTAATAGCCAGAGTTCCTCTTTAATTTTCGCTTTTATCTTTTTATTTTATCTTTTATTCTTTACAACCATTAAACTAGATTTTCACCCAGGAGCTGGCAACCTGCTTAGGATCTGTATGCACTAGATATACTTACCTGTGCTCTCAGATCTCCTAAATGAAACATTAGGCCCTGACTCTGTGTGCCCCCCATTAACCCTTTCTTTCTATGCACACTCCTCCCCTGCCTCCCTAAGCATGAAAGGGAGACAGCAGGGCCTGTGCAGAGACAAACAGCAATGAAGGTAGCCAGGAGGAAGCACAATTTGCCTGCAGAAGCACATATTTTGCATAGTCTGTAGCCCGGCGTTCTGCTTCAGCTTTGCAGAGAACTGCAAAAACAATATTGACTTATTTAAACAGCGACAAATTCCTTCTGGATTCTGTACTCTTCAGCAGAGACAACAGCACACACAGCAAAGCATGCCTCCTGTTCAGCTGAGCAATGAATATTTGACCTGAGCGCGTCAAATGTTTGCTTAACAAAATATTCCGGAGAATGCTTTGTAGAAGCATGCAAATAACACCATAGGACATAAAGGAGAAGTGTGCTTACAATGGGCAAAGGTTAAGTAGTTATAGAGAATTTCCAGGGGAAAAAAGACCTTGCTCGTCATCTCTCCATGTAATACAGAGGGGACCCCAGAAACTGCAGTCACATTGTAAACCATGTGAGCATTGTACTTATATCAATGGCTAGCTTCAGTCACATGTTTCACCTGCTGGGGGAGCAGAAGCGTGAATAATGGGAGAATTTCCTTTTTTTCTGGAAAGTCTAATTAAACTTATCTAGTATGAACTTTATACCAAATACTTATCCTAACTGTAGGTGGAGTTTATCTTCAAGTTCATGTATAGAGAGAGCTTGCTGATGATCACACTTACTATAAATCAGCTTAATGGCTCTTCCTGTATATAATGCCCACATATACATTCTGTGTTATATACTTCTCTCTTGTTCTTAAGAGGTGGATAAGTATGATATATTATCAGTATAATGATTCCATCCACACGCTGCTGAAGCTGGCATACACCAGTAGAATTTATTCGATTTTCTATGTTAATGGGGTCAAATCGACAATCGTTTCCGATCGCATTGATGGAAAAAAATCAAAGGAACAGGATGGTTAAGAAAGTTTTTTAATTAGTTACATTTTAACAGTGAATGTGGATTTCATTCAGGAAACTCCATTCAGTTCAAAATCAAGTCTTAAAACCAACAAAAAATCAAACTACATTTGTCAGGTCTCTGATTATCTAATGTTCTGATGAGAGATTTTCATACAAACGTTGATATTAAATATATCAGTGTATGGCCAGCTTAAAGTGACACTAAACTCCAGAGTTAAATCTTAAAAATACATTCAAGTAGCTTAATTATTACCACAAATGCACCATATTTGTGTATCACTTGGCTGAAGATCCTCAAATCATCTCTGAGTTGGTGCTGACACTGTCCTTCCTTCTGGGGGGTGGCTACTTTTCTTCCACCTTGGTCCCTGAGTGTGTTGTAAAGTAGCCACCGCTCCAAGCTCGCTCCTGTGATGGACTACAAGCTCAATACAAATAAGCAAACTAAACAGAACATTGTAGTCCATCACAGGAGCGAGTTTGGAGCAGTGACTACTTTACAGCACACACAGGGACCATGGGGAACAAAGGTAGCCCCCCTCCAGAAGGAAGGACAGTGTCAGCACCAATTCAGAGATGATTTGACGATCTACAGCCGAGTGATACACAAATAACATACATTTTTGTTAAAAGTTAGGGTACTTGAATGTATTTTTAAGATTTATCTCCTGCGTTTTGTGTCCTTGACATGAGTAAGATTTATTCAACATATGTTGGCAGTATGTTAGCCAGCATACTACTACGTCACAACAGGTTACATTCATTTTTAAGCAAAAGCACGTTAGCATAATTAATGAGACACATCCCAGTGACATCCCACACTGGGCAGGCATGGAAATACAAATCATCCAATATTTGATTATTTATCACAACACTGAAACAGTTAATTCTCTGTAACCAGAAAGCCACTCCCAAATGTATCTTTTTTTTTTTAAACTTTCATCAAATCGAAACCTTCATTTCAGGCAAATAACCCTATTCTAGTGGTTCTATCTATTCTATGTGGTGAGCTGACCTTAGTCTGGTGTCTGACACTATACCATATTTGGGAGTATTTATCGCCTTATCAGCTACCCACACTCCAAGATGCCGCCAATAACAGGAAATTCTGCAAACCTGTGAACCGCAGAAAGAGGTTGATAATATTTGCAGAGTCTGTAAAATATATTCTGCAAAACTTGCAAAAATTAAAATGTTAACCACTTCAAGACCAAGTGTTTAGACCCCCTTCCTGGCCAGGCTATTTTTCAGTATTCAGCGCTGCGGTACTTTGATTGACATTTATTCCGTCCTGCAACGCTGTACTGAAATGAATTTTATACCATTTTTTGGGGACAGATAGAGCTTTCTTTATGGAGACATCAGGGGTCTCCAAGACCTCTAATGTCACCGAGGACCAACCTGAAGAAGCTGATGAAACAGAAATCTGCTTCATCAGCTTCTCTCCAGCATCTGAAGCTGAAGAGTGACACAAGAATACGAAAGTGATGTAATATACATCTGTTCTGCATTCTGACAGCGGAGAGGGGCCCCGAGGGAGGTCGTGTACCGACCTCCCTCTGATCCCGTGACAGAAGCAGCATGCTGGTCCTGGGCTCGCAACGGGCACAGCAGAGCCAGGGACCAGCGTGACAGTGGGAGGGGGGGAGCGCACATGCCGTGACCTCATACAAGCGATCCGCTGGGTCTATAGCCGGCGGATCGCTTGTATATTAACGGACATCGCTGCCTGTTTTCAAATGTCGCCATTTCCCGCTCACGCGCGCCCAGCGGCGCGGCTGAGTGGACGTCTAAAGATGCCCGCTCAGATCTAGAGAGCTCCTGGCCGGCCGTTTTTTTACAACGGCCGGCCGTGAAGTGGTTAATGTCTACAAAATCTGAAACTTTTGTATAACAAAATGGAGTCTTGAACCTGAATACAAAATTGATTCTTTAGCTTAACCAACTTTTCCACCTCAGTTTAGTGTCACTTTAGCGGAAGTAAGGCTAAGGGAAAAAAAACAAAACAGGCCCTCAAGAGCTTTTAACCATTATGTGGTAGTATGCACTGCATATTAGCACATTATAGTAGACTTACCTGCCAAACTGATCCCCTCCCTTCCCTTTCATCTTCAGTCGGTCCTCTCTTGAGTTTTGAGTCCTTGGCTGCTTGATTAGCCAGGCCTCGATGATATAACTCTGATGCATGCACACGGGAGTTCATCTCGGCATCCGGATCTGTGTGTTGAGCTGCTCGGCATACAAAAAATAAAATTGCCGAATGGTAAATAAAAAGAAGCTTTTATGGTAAAAGAGAGGTACACGGTCTCTTCTGCCATTGAAAGCCAGCCAGTCAGCATTTTTTAGGAAGTCATCAAAACAATTGCATTTTTCTGCATACTTTTCCATAGTTTTGACTAGGCATGCACCAATACCAAGTACAGTACTCGGTACAAGTACAATTACAGATACTTTTCGAGCTCCAAGACTAGACTAGAGAAAAATTAAAAAGTTACGAGGCAGTTGTCATTTCTAAGGAGCACACAGAGCTCCTGGGACTTGTACATCTGTTTTAATGTATGATTTTGTTTTTATAAATATAAATAAAGGGATGCATAGATACCAGTTTTGCGAGTACGAGTACTGATACTTGTCCAAGTCCTTACAAGTACGAATACTGATACATTTTTGTTTATTGTCATGTGACAGTTTTTCTAAAACAATACAGACTAATGATATCAGTACAGTGGTGGAGCGCCAGAGCCAGGTCCCAGCTGCAACTTCTGCAACCCTGGTAGTTCTCATGAAAATGCCAATTATCGGCATTGGTACTCGAAACGTATCGGTGCATTCCCTAGTTTTGACTTGTAATACATGCACAAGTGTACACTCGATAGAAAACAAAATATTCCCTGTTGGCCTATACACAGGGCAATGGGGTGGAGGGGTAAAAATTTAACTAGATGAACTTGTCTGTATTGCCTATAGCAAGTGATCAGATGGACATAGTTATGCTTGTATGCATTTCAGTAACCAGTGAAGCACTTTTGCTGTCAATCAAATCTCTATAACTAAGCCCATTATTGGGTAAAACATGTCAGTGTGAAGAGAATACATGGCGGGACAATGTATACAGGTGTGCTATAATAAATTTTTCAGCAAAGCTTGCATTGTGCGAGCAGACTTTTTTTCTGTGAGTAACTGCTGTTACTGGAGCAAGACGGGCTTAGCCAGTGTGCATTCGCTGTTCTCTCAGGCGCAGCTATAAAGGAGCAGTGATAATGGGCTATGGAAGGTAATTAAAGGAAATCTGTCGTGAGAGAAATACTGCGACCGTTATTGACTTTTCTTTCAGGCTGTCTCAATACTTTTATTTCAACACTTTCCTAGCCACTGAACCAAAACATGCCTAGAGATAAGTACAATGGGGCAATTCAATATAGACTTCGCAACAATGTTTTGGTGCTATGCGCCACTTCTACAATATGTCACTGTGGCTACAACAACAGACAAGGAGACTGGAGGTTTGTTATCTATTTACTTGATGTAACCTAATCTTTCATATATTACCTAAAAATTGGTATTGCATTGCGTTTGTGTGCACTAAAATTTATTAAAAAAATGTTTTACTAAAAATAATCATTTGATAAACATTTGCGCAAAAATTGTGCGACATAAAAAATGCTTTCAGAATATATTTAATTGTTAGTGGTTTTAAAGTAATTTTTTATTAAAAAATCCAGATTGTAGTAGGTGTGTGCAAAAATTACAAAATTGCTCCGGTACTGAGGTGGTTAAAAGTGTAATAAACCACAACTAATCAGAAATCAGCCATCACTCTTCTACTCTCAGTCAATTTGAAAACAATTGCCTGTTTGGATTTCTGCACCACATCCTTCAGTGCGACTTTATTAAATAAGCCTGCTGTTGTTCATTGAAGTGATGCTCGTTTTGGCAGCGCTTTCACTTTGAAGACAGACTGTTTCTGCAGAAGTGTGCGTGACGCATGTGCTGCACATTTCTCTCACAGGAAATGAGTGAGAGAGGGCGTCAAAGCAGCCCAGAGAGCATCAGGCACCTGTGTGTCTGTCTCTAATCTCATCCCTGCGTATCAGTGTACCAGCCAACCTCCATTCTTGTAAACAGTCGACAGGGAGTGGCCAAGACGGCCTGCCAAGAGGAGCTGAAACTTTGAGAGCGGAATACAAGCTGGAAAACAAGTGCAACTCGTGTGTGTACATTTTTTTCTTCTCGAGATCATGAAGCAGCAAAGTCAGTCCAGCTCCATGGAGAAACAATGCTCAGGAAACGTATCCGCTTCCTTCCTCTCTAAAACCTAACAGGCTTATGGCAGATCCTTACTAGAGCGAGGAATGTTCAGCAAAAGGTAGGAGCTTTTTAATAACGAACATTCGCAGTAAATCATTCACTGGTGAAGGAATGTGTTGCATACCAAGAAGTTCCAGAGTGTCGTCACAGTCCCCTCTGGCAGTACATCAGTTAATCAGTGTTACAGAGAAGAACACAGAGGTTTTATTTGTTGGATGGAAAGATCTTCTTCTGATCTTGATACTATTTTATTTGAGAACTTTGCCAGGCTTCCTGTAAAGTATCATGATGGATGATCATGTCCTAGGGATTTTGAAGATTTCCAATTCTGAGCTCGGGTTAATTTTCATCCTTAGATGGGATTAGTTGACAATAACCATAGTGATCAATCAGAAATAATTTTTACTGTAGCAACAGTGACTTCTGGCACTCTCTTTATAGACGACCTGTGGATAGTTGGGGTGATGGGCTGTTCTCTGTAAGGCGGTGAAGGTGCTTATTCCCCCTGTCCGGACTGTACACAAAGCTCAATATTAATGGCGCTTTCTCTAAAGATGACCCATGGATAATTGGGGTGGTAGTCAGTCCGCTGTAGGGTGGTGAAGGTGTTTATTCTCCCTGCCTGGACTGTACGCAGAGCTCAATATTAATGACGATCTTTCTATAAATGACTCGTAGATGCTTGGAGTGGTGGTCAGTTCTGTGTAGGGTGGTGAAGGCGTTTACTATGCCTGTGTGGACTGTACGCAGAGCTCAATATTAATGCCAATCTTTCTATAAATGACTGGTAGATGCTTGGAGTGGTGGTCAGTTCTTTGTAGGGTGGTGAAGGTGTTTATTATCCCTGTCTGGAGTGTACAGGGAGCTCAATATTAATGGCTTTCTCTCTATAGATGACATGTCGATGTTTGGGGTGGTAGGCAGTTTTCTGTAAGATGGTGAAAGAGTTAATTCTCCCTGTATAGACTGTACACGGCATCTTCATTGGTTTTTGCACTGCATTAATGAATAAGTCTCCATTTACACTCTTTCATGCATTTTAAAGTGTTTTTGTTGTACTTTTTGCATTTTTGTTTTGGGCAATGAAGAATAAATAAAGTAGAGGTTGCTATGGGCTGGGGGCTTGTCACCATGCTTTAAAATGTTTGCAAAAATACATGTCACATGTATTTTTAATTAATTCCCATTGAAGTCTACGGAGCTAACAATGCACTATATCGCACCATAAGAAGCACCTGCACCTTTTGCATAATTACATTTTTTTTGTTGTGGACTGTCGCACGACAGCCGAAGGGCTTCAATCCGCACAGGTCTGAACAAAGACTAAGTGAAAGTTGAAATCGGTAAATCCATAAGCATTTTATTTATTATTACAGATATTTATATAGCGCTGACTATTTACACATCACTTTACATGCTGCACATTCACATCAGTCCCTACCCTTGAGGAACTTACAATCTAAACTCTCTATCTAATATGCATTCAAACACACATTTTACAGCCCTACATTAGTAAACCTACTATGCAGGATATTGGTACCGGACTCCCACAGGCAACTTATAAGCTATAAGTTTTGTTTTCTATTGTAAGATGGAGGAACAAACTGAACGGACACAAATGTCACAAGAGTGACATATGTTCTGTACTGGTCCGATCAGCAGGGAATCAGTGCACGGATCCTCTGCTGATTGGAACGGACGGTACCCGTGTGAAAGGGCTCTAATGCAGTGGAGGAAGATGGGACAGTATATGGGTCACTTATAATGTTACAAGCAGTAGAGACCTCATTGTTCACGCAGATCATATGGCAAGGCTTTCCATGCACTCATCAATTATTTAACTTTGTTGTTGCATAATTTAATCTTCCACAATTGTAACTTTGATGTATTTTACTGATAAACTGCCGTACAAGCTAGAAGCACAAATAATGCAACAAAATGGATTTTCTGTTTTTACAGCATGAACATAAATGTAATGAGCAGTCTTTAATCTCTTAGGTTTTAAGTAACACAGTCAGATAATTTGTTATAAGATGTAATGCTACCTGTACTTTGTAACTGTAATGACAACTGGCAGTTCTCATGCTTCTGCTGGATATAATGAAATATATTCATATGTAACAAACCTTACCCTTCACCATGTATCAGAGGTGAAACCCTTGATGATGCACTGAATGGCGTGAGCTATTTTTTACACCACTAGATCCAATTTACCACCAATTTCCCCTAACATGAATAAGCATTTATCCGGAAAATATTACGCATCTGTCAAGCTATTTTCCTGTGTAATTATCATTAATGGCCACTAACTATGAATCATCTTTGCTAGCAGACAAATGTGCAGAATTAAAAATGCCATCTTTACATGAACAACAGGAAGAGACTGTAGTAGGGGTCAGATTGGTTCATTGCCGACTAGAAGCCTACTTGCATATTACACAGGATGAGTTTCATGACTGCTCAGAATAAGAAACATGTTACTTGTGAATATTTCAATTTCCACCTATATTTCAAGGATGAACTCCAGGCAAATGACTAAATACACAGTTGAAATACACGTGGGGGTGTTGTTTTTCCTGCCAAAGAATTTGTAATTCGATCCACCCAGTACTGAAATTTAAACAGCTTTGCCACACAACACTGCCCTGTCTGGAGGGGCAGAAGACCTGATTTTTCACTGCTGCAGTTAGATAACACTTACAGGTCTTGTCCCTCCCCCTAGGCTGTAACATGACATTAAAAGGAGAAGCAGCAGACTGATGAGCTCATCTCTCTTCTCTTTCCCCCTATCAGACCAGTTGATTAGCTTCTTGTGCTGATTCTCCCTCCCATCTAAGATCCGTTGTACAGGAGATTGCAAGAGGCTAATACCTGTGTAAATCCAGGCACTTAAATTGTGTGCAAAAAAATACATGTATTAACATATTAATGAATGCATAGCTGCATTTATCGATTGTCTTTTATGTGTGCATTAATTCCCTTTAGAAATCGGGTTTTGTTGTGATGTAAGAGGAAGCCACAAGGAACAAGATTCACCAGACCTAAGCAGGGTTGGCTGCAAGGCTATTACTAAATACAGGGAGGTAATGGGGTCTCTGGTTTGTAAATTACTGTACGCCTTGGTTAACAATATGGAGGTTGAGAAACTTTTACTGGTAGCAACTTGATATGTAATGCATTATTATAATTCTCCTTTAACCTGCTCTCATTATCTCTTCCACACAGCTCAGCTGGTGACCAGCTAAGACGCCGCTGACTGGTATCACTATGTGGAGTTGCGAAGATTTTAATTACACTAACAACATTCAAGACCAGCGTCTCTGCCATGATTTCCACCTTGTCCTCTTCATCTTATCCATCCTCTACCTCATCATTTGTTTCCCAACTGGTCTCTGCTACAATGTTCAGCTTGTGCTGGTTAATCTGTGCAACAAGGCAACTATGACCATGCCAGATGTGTACTTTGTAAATATGGCAATTGCAGGACTCATCATCAACGCTGTGGCCTCAGTGTACCTTCTAGGACCAGCGTATACCAAATGGTCTCTGTTCGGCAATGAGGTTTACATTACTCTACTAATTCTCTTTAATGTGTCATCTTTGGTGATCATGTATTCCACAACTTTGCTCAGTCTGGATTATTACATAGAATGTGCGCTACCAAGAACGTACATGTCGAGTGTCTATAACACAAAGCATGTCTGTGGGTTCATCTGGGGTGGAGCTGTGTTGACCAGCTTCTCTTCACTCCTGTTCTACATCTGCAACCATGTATCTTCTAAAATTATTGAGTGTTCCAAGATGCAGAATCGGGAGGCGGCTGATGCCATCATGGTCCTCATTGGATATGTGGTGCCAGTTCTTGCTGTACTGTATGCTTTGGTCCTTATTTTACAAATTCGAAAAGAGGAAACTCCCCTTGATCAGGATTCTGGAAGACTGGATCCATCTGTGCACCGGCTTTTAATCGCCACTGTTTGCACACAGTTTATTTTATGGACGCCATATTATGCTACGCTAATGGTAAACACATTTACAGACCCTAAAGTGAAGGCCACCGACCATCGTTTCATGAGGACATTTCACTTCATCGAGGGTTTGTCTAGCTTCTTGGCCTTCTCAAGCAGCTTTGTCATGCCTTTACTGCACAGACGCATTAACAAAAACTTTCACAACAAACTCCAGAGATTGCTTAAAAAATTGCACTGTGGCAATGAAGGTTGTGCCCATGAGCGCACTGTGGTTCAGCAGGTGATGACTTAATGACAGATGGTGTTACAGTAACATGGTTCTCCATCCACCTGACCTCATCCACAGTAGTGGATGAAAGGCAGCTGCTATCGTTTAAGCTCTGAGCCATAGGATGACCACACTGCAAATATCATACTGCATGTCATGTGATTAGCTATTTTTGTTTAGTCATGATGAGCTATGAAGACTAACATATGCTGACATGTTTGACATTTGCGCTGAGCCTCTTTGGTGGAAAGGTGACCAAGAAGCAGAGCTGAAGCTGAAATCTTAAATGGTGCTGATGGTGGAAACAGTGGAGTTGAAACAGTACTATGAAATAGTGCCAGCAAGGTTTTGCTTAAACCAATTAAGACTGACCTAAGCATGTATGTATGCTTTAACCACAACCCCCAAGATCTAACCACATATCTGCAAACAGGCGACATATCTTTGCATTCTGGCTTATTCACATATTCCACCGAGACATTTCATTGTGAAGTTTTATAGGCAAAGAGATGAAACCAAAATTGGGGGGTTAATATGCATGTGCACCCAAAACCAATTTCACAATTTTGGAATGGAAAGTAGTGGGTTTCTATTACCTGTTTATTCTTTACTGCTGTCAGTAACCTGTGAGTGGAGATCTCCAACAACCCTGGCAGAGCTGTGAGAAAATGAACTTGGCGGTTCAGTTAAGCGATTACTGTCACTAGCCTGAATTGTTATTCATTGCTATGGCGACTCCATCTACCATTTAGAAGATTTCCCATGGGAATATATGGAGAACTCAAAGGCTGGTAAAAATAGTAGTTTGCCCTATATTGCTACCCAAGCCATTAGTAGTGATAGACTGCCCATTATAAATACCAGAAATTGCTTTGGTGAGCTGTCACTGTAAGCATATGTAACACCCGTAAAATGTAGGAAAACTCTTTTGTTAGCCCAATCATTCCTAATAATCATGATTACTTCACAAATGTAGGTTATCTAAAATGTGTGTAAGATACTTTTTTAGTATAATGTATGTTAGATGCAGACCTCTGGTGAGTCCGAGGCCCCACATTATTAGTGGAATGTGCATTATCCAAGCCAACACTGAAATTAGGGTTGCAAAAGATCATCCTCAGTGGGCCGAGACAGCAGAAGAGACAGAAGGGGATAAACACCTGCCACTCTTCTTCCACAAGGGAGAAATATGTTTTAGGTAGAGATGCTCTTTAACTATTCCACATACGTAACTGCAAGCACTTTGATACTATAGAAAAGTATTATATTGTCAGTTTTCATGAACACAGAATGAAGTGAATTTGTCTTTTTTTTTAATGTATGTGATAAGCCTTCTTTTATCTGACTACTAAGTGAAGAAAATCGGCCAACGCCAAGTTGGTGAATGAAGTTATCTATCTAGCTGTACATGTCCTCATACTGAATCTACCTTGCCAATATTATTATTCAGCAAGGGCTCATAATAAATATTTTTGAAGAATAACAACATAATGCATGATCATTTTTAATGTTATTAAAGAACAGCTGCAGCGTGATCTAAAAAAAAGGAACTACATCAATTACCTACTTTCCTGCCAACTGGAAAGATAACCTGCACATCAACAGCTCTCCTGGAATAAACCATTTCACAGACGTGTTTTTTTTGATCATGCAGGTATAGAGCAGGAAAAGCTCCTGCTGCATCGAGTGAGCTGATCTACCTGTTATACTGGATCAGTCCTAATCAACTGAGAAGGGTTAGTCTTGCACGGGAACGAATGTATACATTATGTACATGTTTTTGGCAGTCAGAGGCACCCCCACCTCAAAGAAAAGGGTTGTTAAGTTTTATAACACTATGATGATGATTGATATTTGGCCAATTTAAAAAAATAGAATTTAATGGATTATTATAGTGCTCCTGGAATCTGAGGAAGTTTATTCCAATAACTCATCACAACCCATTATGTCTGTGTTTTACCTGTGCAAGCTGACAGACAAATAACAGTGACTTTCTGAGCCATGTTGCAGAATTTTGGGCACACAAAACCTTCCTTATCTTCAACTTGCTGCTGCCAAATAACTTTCTAATGGTCCAAACCCACATATTCGTTTTACATTCCAATCACTTTTATGTTTCCTTTATGACTACAACACATGAAAACTAGGATTCAAATAGTTTTTTATATGGGACAAAAACAGAGGAAATACATTTATAAAAATGCACAAACTCTGAAAATGTGATGAAACTTAGATCATCGGTTTCTACCTTCATATGCAAAAAAACTGATTTCAATCAGGCAAAGCACAACAAAATGAAAAGCAACATCTCGTGCACATTAGCTAAAGTAGCTATTAAGGAGTGAACTAACTCAGGTTATACAGAATACTTATAAATGTTTGTAAAATGCCATTACCTATAGATAATCCAGCAGCCAGTCAGAACTCCGCTTTCAAACAGTCAAGAAAGGGCAGACAGATGATAGCAGATTCTGATCAGCTGTACATGACAGATCTTTGAATTGTTATTAAATACATCCATCAGTATAAAAAAATGCTATGTAGTTCAAATAATCTCCCTGTTCTAAGCCCTCATTCACACGAGAAACGGCTGGCCCGTACAGATCCGTGCTGCGTGCAGAATCGTATCGGGCCGCTCACGTGAAGGACAGGTGCTGCCTGTCATTACACGCAGCAGCCTGTCTTTCTCTATGGGATATGCGGCCAAACGCCGTCCTACGCACGGGCCAGATTTTCAGGGAGTAAAGGGAGAGCTAGTAATCTGCCCTTAGTTAACATGGCCACTGTCTGAAGACTTGAAAAGAAAAATAAGGTTTGCAATTATCTAGAAGTGCCTGTCTGTAGATTGTCATTACTAAACATTTCTAAAGGTGTGTTTGTTGTTATTTTAAAGATATGAGTGAAGGTCCACTTTAAGATGCTCAAGTGTGAATGAAGCCTAAAGGTGGCCATACTTAAATAATAAAATTATAATTAAAAAACTTTATAATTAAAATTTCGGACGACCTGCCCATCATGGACAGGCAGATTGTACTTGCGATCATCGCAAGTCCTTCCCGCTGAGGGGAGGGCTGGCAGATGATTGCAATGGTGAGCGGGCAGTGTGCGCTTGCGCACCTCGGGTCATGTGGCTTTCGTCAACCCGCCGAAAATCGTCCATCTTTTGGTGGGTTTTCTAGCGTGCTCGTTATACGAAAATCGTACGACCGTACAGTGAATGCGGTCGCACGCTGCCCATCAACCTTACGATTATCGTGCGATTGCGGGATCACGATACGGTAATCGTCAGCTGTATGGGCAGCTTAAGAAAAATGAGTGAGTGATGAAAGTAGTATGTACGCAAAACTGCAGCATTTGAGAGGCCCTTTAATGGTAAATTTATAAGAGAAATATGGGTACTGCCATTGCCAATGTTCAGTGAGTCAATATTCAGAAAAATACAAGCAGCCAAGGAAGTCTTCCAACCTGCATATCTTTTCCAGGTTAGTGACTCACAAGGTACCCAGATTATCTGCCTGACAGCCGTTTCATAAAGCAGGTCAGAAATGGTAGCTTATTTTTATGATGGTATGTTCAAATACAATATCTGAATAGTAGTCATCTCTATGAAAGGTAATACATAACAGATTTCATGGTCTAATCGGAGCACTCATATTGTAGGTTACAAATTCAGCTTTGTCTCTTACATTTCAGACATCTATTCACTTATGTTCACTAGGGTTCCATTGCTTGGTATATATATGAAAGAGTTTTAATCACATATTACACCCTTTCATACAATTCAATGATGAAAAACGGAAAAATAAACAGCAACATACATATGGCTTAAGTATGTAATAACTAAAAAGTTAAAAAATCACGTCAAGGTTATTAAATGGAATATTCCAACCAGTGCTAAATTGGGGCAACTGACACTATTTAAGAAAGATTTATATTTTTGATGTACGCATTCCTTGGTGTTTACATCATCACCAAACCAAGCTTTTAATGAACATTTCAGCTGAAGGGAATTCTAGAAAGGGATACAGGAAACCTATATCCCTGTGTTAAAGAGAATCCATGTAGAAATGCTTAGGCCTTTCATTGCATCAACAGAATTAAATGTAATTTAAATGTCAGTAAATCCCACTTAACGACACATAGTTGTGACATCCTGTCTGTCAACATATATGACATTACTGTGTATGGCCTGTCAATCTGTACTACCACAAATACTTTGGAGTCATACATTGAGCAGAATAGGTATCAATCTTTATCTAAGGCTTGTCTACGCTCCATATCTATTAGGATAGACTTTTCTCTAGTAAAGTAGTAAAGCTCAGGCAGCCATTTTGTGGACTGTACCAGCTTTCCAAACAACAAAACAAAAAACGGCCTCATGTATAAAAATGTCCAAAATAAAAACCAATCAAATTCAACCTTTGAATATCAAATCATCATTTCAAAATCTTGCTGCTGTAGACCAGGGGCAGGCAAATTGAGGTGAAACTACAAATACCATCATGCATCTGCTTCTGGGCGTCATACCTGTGGCTGCCTGACTGTTGCTGTGCCTAATGGGATTTGTATTTGCACCACAGCTGGAGGGCCAGTTTGCCTACCTCTGCTGTACACCAAGCGGACTCTTTTCTTACAGTCATTTTGACACGTGAGGCCCTCACGCTATACTCAGGAGTTCAATCTTAAAAATGCATTCAAGTACCCTAACTATTAACAATACTGTACCTTATTCGTGCATTACTTGGCTGTAGTTCAAATCATGTCTGAATTAGTGCTGACACTGTCCTTCCTACTGGAGGGGGGCTACTTTTCTTCCCTTTGGTCCCTGTGTGTGTTGTAAAGCAGCCACCGCTCCAATCTCGCTCTCGTGACGACTACAATCTCAACACAAATTAGTAAAATAAACATGAGATTGTAGTCCATCACGGGAGTGAGCTTGGAGCAGTGGCTTACAATACACACAGGGACCATGGGGGACAAAAGTACCCCCCCTCCAGAAGGAAGGACAGTGTCAGCACCAATTCAGAGATGATTTGAGGATCTACAGCCGAGTGATACACAAATAAGATGCATTTTTGTTAATAGTTAAGGAACTTAAATGCATTTTTAAGGTTTAACTCCTGAGATTAGTCTCACTTTAAAACCAAAGTGCTCATTTGTCAATGATGTTTTTATCCTAACCAAACAAAGGTGGTGTAACGTGGAAAGACAGGTGTGGTTTGGTCTCAATTATGGTCATGGGCTAATGGCTCAACCTGGGACTTAAAAATGTCTGGAGTTTCTCAACCGTGGAAGTATGCTTAGAGGTTTTTTTTCACACTCATCCAACCCGAAAAAATTATTGAATAAAAAGTAGTAATAGGCATTAAAGAAAATACATTATATTTTTTATATGTTACTTTTTCATTGCTACCTGAAGGATTTATTGACACAGATACTTAATGTTTCTGTACAGAATGAAATGCATTTAGCTATATTACCATTGGGCGAAGGCTGAATAATGTACAATTGTAGGCTTTCAAAAAGGCAACAAGCATTGTACTGTAATCCATATCAACCAATTGGATATCATCTTTTTTTCTTTCTTCACTGCTTTAAACTAAAAGCTGAAAAGTGATTAGCTGCCTCTTGATACTGCACATCGCTTTGCACATGTTATAAAGCTGAGGCTCTAGTTTTATACACAAGCTGGACAGTAAAGGATATAGATTAACACACATCTAATAATGTACAAACTGTGCATAGAACTTGTCAATTGCTAAATTATTTTCGAAACATGAAAGACCTTTGTGGACAGTTAAAACTCCAAGTATTATGTATATATCAATATATATTATATAAACTGGTTTTAACGATACAGATAACCAAGTGTCCTTAGCATGTTGTTGCCAAGTACTGCACATACTCAAATGAACCCAGTGTTATAAATTTCCTACATGATGTATTATGATGTCAACGCAATTACAAAAGTATTGCTGTGTCTGTCGTATTGCATGAATTTGTTCGAGCGGCTCCTTCCTGGATGATCAATAAATGAGTCTCATAAGAGAGTTAACTATTACACAGCTGTTTGCCGCACATTCTTTATAAGCCAAAGAAAAATGCTTTGTTGTGAAAGGCACTAGTTTTGGGTTTTATGCTATTAACAGAACACCAGAAAGTGGACCTAAAATAAAAAAAACTGACCATAGGTCCAACTGCCTTCTATGCTACCTAACACTTGAAAATGCAAGATACTTACCTGTCATTCAGTTCAGTGAGAGCAAAGGAACTGATCGGATGCCTAAGCAGGTAAATATTTCACTGCTCTATGGGGTAGCAAAGGGACCTGGTGGACCTAAATTCAGTGTTTGCAAGTACAGGGGGAGCTTGTTTCATATTTGATCCAACAGTTCTATGGAGCTTACAACAGTTATGTGTATAAAGGCCCACCTAAACTGAACATTTAAATTATATCTAGTGAGGTAGACTCTCACATTACAAAGGAAAGAGGAACCTTATAATGGCTGTTTTACCTGCCATAGGATTTGTATTCCTGTTCACCCAGTTTTAAAATATTTACAGCCCTGCTAGACAGCAGAGCTAGGCATATGACACCACTTTCTCTGTAAGGCCCCATTCACATGTAGGCGTTTCAAAGCTTTTTTCCTTAAGTGCAATAATGCTCAACAATAGGAATCTTATGGATTTCAATGACCCTTGTTCACATCTGAGCATTGTATCACTTGTCGACAGTCACGTGAACCTCAAAAAAGTGCATGAGCTTTTTGGGGGGCAGAATCATGCATTTTGGCCTCATAGACTTTAAGGGGAGCCCCCAGAAAAACGGCTGAAAAATTCTTGTTAATGCGGATTTTTCAGGTGCTTCCATTTAAAAGTCTATGGGCCAAATTCGGCTCTTGTACTACTACGTCACCCACAAAAAAACGCTTGAAAAATGTGTTTGCAAATGCAAAAAAAGGTCAAAATCAACTGGTTACTCACAGGTTTAGGTATGAATGGAGCCTTATATGTACTTCATCTCTGTATTTAGCTGTTTGTCAGGCGATCAGCTTTAAATCTTACTGAGTGTGATCAAATAAATAGTTGTTTAAATCACTAAAGAGAAGCTGTTACCTTTTTTCCTACTTTCCTGCAGTTTACATAAAACAGAGAATAAGTTAACTTCCTTTTGCAGCATCTGAACAGAGCTCGAGACCGCCAGGTTACTTCCCACTGCAGGCCCTGGTGCAGCACCTGGATTGTCCCATTGCACTTAACACGATTAGAGGCCAGACAAACTTATCTAATAGGAGACATGACCAGGTTCTTGCAGCATTTTCTATTCATTAATTTGAATAAACTGTTTTTGGATTTGGAACGGGTTCTTGTTTTTCAAAAACTGTACTAAAGATACTCTATGTTATATGGCCAGTCCAGATTCAGCCACTGTTCATCTTAAAAGGACCCTTTTAAAAATAAATAAACAGAAAAAAAGAGAGATAGCATGTGGTGGCTTTAATCTGGCCAAAGAATCTTCAAAATCTGACACACTTCCGGGTGGGTCGGATATCCGTGTCCCCAGCTGTGAACTGAGTCTACAACTGCTGGCTGCTACGTCATTATAGTGCTGCAAGAATACAGTGGTAACATAGCAGGCATCCTACACACCCATCAGTGCAAAAGATTCTTAGGCTGGAAGGATTGGAGGCATAGGTAGCAGGACAGGTATTATGTCTATTGTTAGAAGGGTTTTTTTGGGGGGGGGGGGGGGCATGCATTATATTCTTTTTAAACATCTGGTAAATCTATTCACTGACTTCTATGCAGCCTTTTCTCTAATAATGTGTTTACATGAGATTTACATTTTCGGAGGCTCTGTTTGTTATCTTCCCTCTGGCTCTTTAAACCCATCTGTCACTGAATCACACAGCACAATGGTCACATGTGCACACTACACAATCCACATACATTTTTAATGTGTCATTTCTCTGGAAACGTATAGGAAAAGGTCAACAGAAATTGAGTTGATTAACCCTTGCAATCACTTGTTTGTGTGTGAGGTACTATAAATTTGTCACCAATTTTTATTATGTTTCACCCTATATAGTCAGCAAAAAATTGCAATCCTAAGGATGTGCATGATCAGCAAGTAAATAATTTACAAACTTAACGCAATAAGTAAAAAGGAGTATACTTGTCCTTTGGGTCACAGGACTACATTCAGTAATACACTCCTTGGTATGTGCAAACGCATACCAAAAAGACGATTACGTCACACACATAAGGTATACTGGGCTCATGTACATTACGCACATAACATGCTGGGTATTAGGCACATGTTCAAGTGATTTTGTAGGGGACTCTTTACATTTAGTTTTTTACAGAATTGATATCCTTTAAAAATACTCCTACATTTTTTTTCTATGGGGAAGCAAATTACCAACATAATACAAGGACGCCTGACTACTTTGTCTGTCTTGAGAGAAAACACAATTTTGTATTCAACAGGTGAAGTGGCAACAGCAACACACAATAAGGAACGAATTGTCTGGGGAGGTGATCCAGGGTATAAACCTTCAAGAAAGTCTTCAATATTTTATGGAGGGAAATCACCACGGGCCCAATTAAACACAGGAGAGCAGACAAGGGGGAATTCTGACTGGCAACCTCATTTACGGGAAGATGCTATTCTGTAGATTAGACAAGTGATTTATTATCACTTTCTGTTGAAGAATACCAGCAACAAAATACCAATGAGTAAGTATCTTTAATATGCTTTCTCTTTCTCTACAAGCCAGTCCAACCTGCACACACCAAACAACCTACTTCAATTTAGTACTGCACTGGTTTAGAGGTGGTGTCGCTGGGACAAAGGACAAACAATTTTATGGTTTTCACCTTAAAACGACTCTTAAAAAAAAACTGAGAGCAAAAGCACTCTGTGATAGAAGAAGCTTTATACTTACATTTCTAATGGGTGGTATGTATGTAAAAACTTTGATCTCTTAAACAGCTCTGGGTACCTCTGGTATCCGTCACTTTCTTATTTGGCGCATAGTAAGTCCCCCTTTGGGCCCTGGGGTTCCTTCCACTGACCCTGTTTCTACAAGCACAGTAGTGGGAGGAACCACAGTGTCCAGAGGGTGATCATATATCTGACAGTTCAAAATATGTCAAATAACAGTGGTGGCCAGAACACTTGAAGAATGTAAAGATTCAACACACTGCCAATCAGACAGGTACACTAGGTATAACACTTATTTTTATAGAGGGTGTTTTTCTGTAAGCATTTTTTCAGAGGCAACAGTGTTGCCTTAACTGCTTCATTATCAGAACCACTTGATATTAATCTTGTGAACACACCAAATGTTCTCCTTTTCAAATGATAGACTCAACTTATAATAACCTTAAATTGAAGCCTGTGATTCTTCCTAGAGGTCACCTACCAGCCCAGCTTACATTTTGAAATACATGTGTCCTTACAAAAAAAATCCTGAATATGTTTTTCCAATGTTTTGAATGTTGTAGGGGAAAACCTTAATTTCTTCTATGACTTAGAAACAATTTGCCACATGTGATTTTCAGCAGGTTGTTTATTCTGCTTAGTGGGAGATACAAACCGGAAACAGAAAAATGGCAAACTGACCGTAAAAATTAAAAGTGAAAACATGTTTTCCTAGTAAATCAAGCCTTAAACTGTATGTGTGGGCACAATTCCCCCCCCAAAAAAAAAAAATAACAACATTCAGCTCTCCAATACATGCAGACTGCCCCATGTTATGTATTGTCTCCCTAAAGCAGAACTGAGCTGCAAGATACAGAGAGTTCTTGCCATAATGTGCAGTGCTGCACAGAATACTACACAATATGGCAGACGTACCTCCAAGACTGTCCTCCACCAGCTCTGACAACTCCAGGCTCCCCCCTGCCGCTTTGTCTGCTACTCCTGCCATTTTCTCCCCCACTTCTTCTAGCCCCATCCAGCCACTGATGATATAGCTCTCACATGCATGATCAAGTGACATTAGCTCAGGTCCAGAAACCAAGAGGTCAGAGAGAATCCTAGGACCTCCCAGTATGACTGCCCAGCAGCTGGTAGACCTTCTGTACAAGACACAAGAAAACATATTTTTGCAAGTGTGCGTGCACTATCTTCAACTTGCAATTTCAGTGTGTTTGCTTACAAAACACTTTAGTTCTGCTTTAACATGCTTGGAGAAAGCTCACAGCAAACAACTAATCAGCAGTAACCTTGTAATTTGAAAGCTACAAAAACGATGGTGCCCAGAGTTGGGCAGATATGTTTTCAAGCCAATAACAAAGTCACTGACCTGAATCCCCCCCCCATCACAATTTCTACAGTGTATACAAAGTTCCTGTCTTTTATTCTCTAGGGGTCACTGAATGTATACATTCGCCCCATTACAATGAATATCTGTGATTACATCACTGAAAACTGGTCCAAGTTCTGCCACAGATATAAAGAAACAAAATCATGTTTGTTTACCAAGTTCTTGCAGCTGGAATGAAAACTTACACAATGTCTGTGGAATGCTCAAGGCTGTTCAAAGCGCTCAGTAACGTCAGCTCTGACAAGTTCCATTCGGGATTTTATAGTTTATCAAAGTAAGCAGCATATAAACACACATCCAGAAATGAGAACCAATAGGAATCTGGGAATCTATACAACAGACGGTAAATGAAGACCACCTACAGACTGATTTTTAGGCGGATTTATTTCATAAGGGAAGAACCAAAAAGTGTTTGTTTCTAGATTATTCCATGATTTTATAGGTTTACCCCGCAATCTAAAATATATTGATTAATTAAAGTGATATTAAAGTCAAAATGTTTTTAAGCTATTTCAAATGCTTATTATATCACTTACAATGGATGGTGCTACTTGATGTTTGAAAGTTTTAACTTCCTGCAGAATCAGCTGGTCCCCTGAGCACTGGTCCTGATATCTATTTTAGGGTGGATAATTTCCCTTGCAGCGTTCTATGAAGCCTAGAAACGTCATGGGACCAATTTAGGCTCTGTGATAGGTCTGTTCACCTAACCTGGTGTGTATATATATTTGGCTGTTTCACTTATAATCTCACTTGTTTTGCCTGATGAAGGGGCTCCTGTGTGTCCCCGAAACGTCGCACTAAGTGTGTTATTTTGCTTTTGATGTACGTCAATAAATAGACGTAATCGATTTATTATTGGAGTGCCGGTGTCTATTTCTTTTCGCCACAAACACATAGGCACAGCACAGCAAGAAACTTCCCTTGCCCCTACTCCTCCCTCCTTCTCCATGCTAATAGAGTGACAGCTGCTTAGGACTTCTCCATCGTGTACTGGACAGGAAGTTCAGGGAAACAGAGCTGAGAGAGCAGGAGCCAGCTGTTCAGAAACGTGGTGACTGTAAATGCTTGGGTGAAAATGTACATAAATACTTTACTGAGCAATTCATATTTGCTTGATCTGGATTAATTATTGAGAAACAGATTGAGCGTTTAATACTACTATAAATGAACTGTACCCCACAAAAGCCATACTTTGCGTACATGGTGTATGATCGTGACAGGAATTTATTACCACTATTACCCAAATAATGGAACATATACCCCAGGGGGAATGTTGGCTTTCACCCTTCCTACCTACTTTGCCCAATTGCCCTCCTATGTAATTTCAGGATAACCTAGTGAACAAGCTAAGTGGGGATTTAAAAAAATATATGGGGGATGGAGTAAAGTTTCCCTTCAAGGAAAATAAATCATAACTGCTGACAGTTTTACCAAATAATACATCAGGTTTAATTTATATAAATTTTGTTTCAATTAGAATGGCCTGTAGTCTCCGTGTCCCATGTTACATCCTATGGCCTGTAGTCTCTGCGTCCCATGTTACATGCTATGATGCCAGTTAATAGGCTGCTCATTCAACTCTTTGCAGAACAAAGCTCCATACATTGTCCTCCAAAGGTAGTAGCTTGTTTATAGTCTACAAGGATGTTAAAATGGACCTGCGCTAACATGAAAGGTGCATTTAATACATCAGGACTTCCACCCCAAACACAAAAAGACACATTAATGCTGTAAAAAAAACAACATTGTAAAGAAAATGTATAAAGTTTCCTTCCAAATGGCTTCTGTGCTGGAGAGAGTGATGTCGTGATCCTTCTGGCAAGATTTTGAGTACAGTGCAGAGTATCAAGGACCATCTTCTTGGTAGATTTAGGATACTCAGCATTAGGGATACACCGATATGGATACTCGGCCAAATGCACCGATACTTATCCTGATGCCGGAACTTCCGGTCAGAGGGAAATTTCCTCTTACCGGCAGTGCCGCAAGGGAACATGGAGCCGGCTTCCCAGCCAATCAGGAAGCCAGGCCACGGGTAATGACTTGCGGCCAATCAGGAAGCTGGGCCACGGGTAATGACCCGCCTTCCTGATTGGCTGGGAAGCCAGCTCAGTGCTGATTGTCCGGGATGCCGGATTCCTGGCCAATCAGCATCGAGCCAGCCAAACAGCTGGCTCGATGCCGATTGGCTGTGAAGCTGGATTCTGGGCCAATCAGTATCGAGCCGGCCAAAGAGCATGGAGCCAGCTTCCCAGCCAATCAGGAAGCTGGGCAGCGTGCTTCCCGATTGCCCGGGAAGCTCGCTCCACGCTACCTGGAAGTACCTGTACTGGTACTCGGTATCGTCGAGTACCAAAATATAAATATCGGTACATGTACTCGATACAGAAAAAACGGTATTGGTGAATCCCTACTCACCTTTCACAGGTTCTCACTAGAAGGACCGTGACTTATTCCAGTGGCAACTCTGTTCAGAAGCAGTGCAGTATTGAAGCCACACCACCACAGGAACCTGCGCTAGGCAGACTTCAATGGCAGTATCAATAGGTATTTGTGGGACTTTTGCAGGCGGAACTATAAGAAAACTGCGGGACATATTTTTTAAATAGGAGGCTGCAACTTTACTTTAATAATTGGATGGATTTTAGCTCTCTGTAGTCAGATCAGGTAAACATGAATTCTGAACTTTTGCTAGTAGCTCCTAAACAATGCTTTTTAAACATTCTGAGATCTGAGAGCAACAAGCGTCTCATGTTGGAAGGAATATGAAAAGCCTTGTAAGCAGCTTGATGGTATTTGACTTTATGGAATAGTTCGGGTCAAATCTGGTTTTGACTTTTTTTTTTAAAACAAGGAAAGAGGAAATTCCCTTTAGGTATTCTGTTCCAGTTAGTGGTAAGTGATTTCTGAGAACATATCTGCACAAGCACAAGTAAATAGAAGAAAAGCAGTTTGCATATTATTGGGTTTAATATCGCCATCAAGTGGACAAGTTCTGAAGCTGCCTTCAGAAACCAGATTTGATCAATGACAATGACTACAAAGAAAAATACTTCAAATTGCATAAGAAATGTTTTATGTTGTTACATTTGTTCTTAGTACCAAGAGTCAGATACTGTGAATACTATAGCTGCTCTACGTTTCACCAATAATAAAGTGTTCTTTACACTAACATTTCAAAGTGATCCTAACTATAGTTAAAAAAAAAAAAAAAAAGCAACCATTCTCTCATCAGAACACTAAACACCTAACCAACCCCCTAAAACAAGCCCTTGAGAGTTACCTCCCATAATACTTAGTCATTAAACAACATGTTCATAAAGAAAGAAAAACCCAGCTCACCTCCCTAATCCCCTCAATACAGTATATTGTGTCACCTGACTCCCACCCACATATCCCTACTTACCTCCTTCAACAGCTATGACCTCCTATGCTGCCTGCAGTCCACCAGGTGACAATCTAGGGCCCATAGACTTGATTGGGATGTTGCTCCTGCAGTAAGTGTATGTATGTTTATGGGATGTTAGTGTGCAGGAGCGTGCAGCCCGGCAGTTTACTGTATTGAGGGAGCTGGGGTTTGTTTTAATTTTTAAGTTGTGAACTTGTCCTTTAACAAGCCACATAACAATTAACCCTTTTCCTGCCACAAACATAAGGCATGTGGTGGAACAAAAACCACTTTTAGCTTGCCAGGTCAATATGCCTTACGTTGACTGCATTCCGATTCAGCAACCATATGGCCTTGTTCACACCAGATGCAGTGCTTTCCGGCCCGATTCTGGCCAGAACGCACTGCATCGCATTGAGGCCGACTCACTTTTTTTGTGGGTCAGGAGGGGGCGTGGTGGGCCATTGAAGTGAATGGCACCGAAGCCACGCCCTCTGGCTGCAATGCGATCGGCCGCACAGGATCACAAGGCACCTTATGCCTGTGGTCCGGTCCAGTCAAAATGCTGTAAGCACTATTTTGATCGGACCGCACCGGAGGCATAATCTACCTTGTGATGATTCATTAAAAATATGCCTGACCTGTCACTCATCCTCCTCATTGTGTGTCAGCATTCTGGTGCCCACCATGTCCTCTATGTGCCCTCTGATCCCTGCTGCTCTACCCCTGCTTGTACAGGCAGGGACAGTGGGTTGTCAAGGGGACAGCGAGGAAGTAGACTGACCGTACCTATTTAGGAGGATCGCGTGACATACACAAATTATACACACACACACACACGTCATGTACAACACACACACTGTGGTAAAGCATGTGGTGCACAATACACTACGGTTCTTTCACACCAGCAGGCATACGTTACGTTATGTAGGTCTAGTCATTTTAGTGCATTTATCAAAATATATTGTTTTGCTTGTGAGGTTGGCACTGTACTTCCTGCTAGAAGCAATATCTTTTTATTTCACCTGTCCTATGCTTTCAGAATATGTATGTTTTGGGGAGTCTTTTGCAAATTCTAAAGCCTGTAGGTGAAAAATTACAAAAAAGGAAAAATAGCAAAATGGTCTGGCCATCTGAATTTAAAAGTGGGGCGCAGAGTCAGCAAGCAAAACAGCTGACCAAAATAATTCAAAGCGTATACTAAAAGGTGTGTGTACTTTCCTTATTTTATTTTTATCATCCTCGGTATTTCGAGTCTCTGCTTAACTTCCTGCTGTCTGGAGCAATTTCTTAAGTTTTATACACAAGATAAAAACCTGAAGTTTTGGCTAGAAAATCAGTGTAATACCCCCCAAAAAATATATTTTGTGAAAGCAGAGGCCCTGTAAAATAAAAAATGCTAGTTGCAATTTTTTATGTCACACATTAATTGTGCAAATGTTTAAATGGATTTAAGTTCTAAAATGGATTTAAGTGCACAGAAACAGAATCTAATACCCATTTTTTGGTAAAATATAAAAGATGGGGGTTACATCGAGTAAATAGATACCAAACATGTCAAGTGTAAAAATGCATACATCAGTGCAATGACGAAAAATTATGGGACTTATAATTGTCCATAGGTGACGCTTTAAACGCTTTTACTGGTCATGAATGTAGAATTAACAGCAAATTATGGAAATAGAATTATTGCTCTCACTCCAACATTGTTTATGTACACATGCACGCCCTACGTGCTAGGGCTGGTAGATCGCAAGTTGTCTCACTGTCCCGAGCTCGCTTCTAGTGCTAGTGTGGTCGAATGTGTCAGATGCTGCAAACGGGGAGGGGTATCTCGGCAGTAGTCTGCGTAGTGTAATAATTATCACCAATGCCGCCAGTAATTAATTCCACTTCTCCCCTTCGTTGCAGCGCTCCTCCATAAATTATACTGACCCCACGCAGACTCCCGCCCAGTGACTGTTAATTATTGCACGCAGGCGGCACATTACCTGAGACGTGTCACCACATTGTCTCCTCGTGTGTCACCACAAGAGCACAATATTGGATATACACTGAGTGGCCAGATTATTATGACCACCCCATCAGTACTTCAATGGGCCACGAGATGACTCCACGAGATGACTTCGTTGGGCCGCCTTGTGACTCCACGAGATGACTTAGTTGGGCCGCCTCGTGACTCCACGAGATGTTGAAAGGTGATGCGAGGAATCTGACACTGCCCTTCTGTTGTCTTGTACCAGTCTTGCCACTCTCCATTCTGCCCTAACATTGACTAGTCGCTGACGGCCACAATTCGCACGTTCAGACCCAGATTTTCGGCTGACAGTCCGGTCTTTAAACACTTTAACAACAGCTGATCTTGAACATTTAACGAATTCTGCTGTTTTGCTGATACTCGCTCCATGGCTCCGAGCGCCAACAATCATCCCACGTTCATAGGCTGTTAAATCGCGTTGTTTACCCGTATCTTCAGAAAAAAATCACTTCTACTGTCGTGGTAAACAACCTGCTTCCCTATTTATAATGGTCTGGCCCTCTAGCAACTTCAGCGCCAAATTATAGCTCATTATAGCTAATTTGCCTACAAACGTCAGGTGGTCATAATAATCTGGCCACTCAGTGTATATGGGATCCGGGTGTCGGGTGGCAGTCGCTGTCGATCTGTGCAATGAATTTTCCACCTGTACAATTGTTCTCCTGATAATAACGTATTGGTCAGTATAAGATTTGCGTTTACATCATTGTATATTTAGCTCTTGTTCACATTCACATGTTGACACATTCACACACTAGCACAGCGGGTGGACAGCAAACGTGAAAGAAGAGTCGGGAAGTTGCTCCGGTGCAGGTGAGACAGCCAGGAGAGAGAGTGAGGAGAGAGAGCCAGGAGAGAGAGCCAGGAGAGAGAGCCAGGAGAGAGAGCCAGGAGAGACAGCCAGGGGAGAGAGCGAGGAGAGACAGCCAGGAGAGAGAGCGAGGGGAGACAGCCAGGGGAGAGAGCGAGGGGAGACAGCCAGGGGAGAGAGCGAGGAGAGACAGCCAGGGGAGAGAGCGAGGAGAGACAGCCAGGGGAGAGAGCGAGGAGAGACAGCCAGGGGAGAGAGCGAGGAGAGACAGCCAGGGGAGAGAGCAAGGAGAGAAAGCCAGGGGAGAGAGCAAGGAGAGACAGCCAGGGGAGAGAGCCAGGGGAGAGAGCAAGGAGAGACAGCCAGGGAAAAGAGCAAGGAGAGACAGCCAGGGAAGAGAGCAAGGAGAGACAGGCAGGAGGGAGAGATCTATTATGTTGCGGATATTTTGAGTTTATTATTACAATTTAACATCTATTTTCAAATTATTAGGGTTATTCAATAGGAAGATACATGCAGTAGTCCCAGTATGCATTTAATGTGTTTGTTTTTACACTTAAAAAATTTGAGAAACAAACTGAGCGTGGCAGTCTACAGTGGTTAAAACTGATGAAAAGCTTCCAAATTGAGCAAAAGGCTAAGTAAGCTTATGCCAGCAGCCAATGAAGTAGAATAAAACTCTCAAATGTTTTTTTTCAATAATGAATCTAGATCAAGTAATTATACATTGCTCAGCAAAGTTTTTTTGTTTGTTTTTTTTAGAATTTTTCCAAAGCACTTGCAGTCATCATGATTTCAAACAGCCGGCTTCAACTCTCAGTTCTGCTTCCCTAAACTTCCTGTTGAATACAAAATCACAAGGAACAGCCCATTCTCCAGCAGCTGACCATTTACTAGCTTGGAGAAGAGGAAGGAATAGGAAGCCAGAGATCTGCTTGTCTTGCTGTACCTATGTGCTTGTGGAGACACTCACAGCTTACTAACACACACAAGGGTGACTCCACAGAAACCTTGCCAAGGAAATGGGCCACTCTAAAACAGGAAATCAGGGCCAGTGCTCAGGGACCAGCTGATTTTGCAGGACAATAAAAGATTTAAACATCAAGCAGCATCCATTGTAAGCGATTAATCAGCATTTGAAATAGCTTAAAATAGCATTAAACCCTCCTATTTAATGGTAAAGTGTTTGCTTATATCAAGGCAACCTTCAAAATAACATATGTTTGGAGAATATATCCCCTTTCTCTTAGTCGCTGCTTATAAATCAAACCTGCTACCTTGAAGTTCTGGTCAGTGAGGACAGTAAGCATGGGGGAGTGCTCACCGTAGAGGCCACATGACCACCACGTCTCATTCCACTGATTGCACAGCACATGTGCGGGATTGTGCCCAAGTGAGCCTACCATATGGTCCCTTCCCTTTCGATGCACCTGCGCAAGTGCACACCCCGGTAGCCTCATACAATTGTCACATGACTGCCCCCATGCTCGGGGCTATAACAACAAAGTGGATGCGTTCCCTAAAGCGCACCCATCACAGGCTGAAGTGCGTACAGAAGGGTGGCTCCACAGGACCTTGTAAAGCAGTGGAGCCACCCACAAGACAGAAATGGAGATGAGGGAAACCTCAAAGGAAGAATGCAAACAAGTGGCAGGCTTCAAACAAAAAGCAAAGAGCAAACATGGTAAGTCCTGGAGTATGCTACTATATATCAGATTTTACATTGAGGGTTTAATAACACTTAAAAACCTTTTAACGTAAATATTAGTTTAAGCTGAGTTAAAAAATCACATTCCCTGATATACAGATGACCACTAGAGGTCGTATTACTGACTCTCCCTATTAAATAAAATCATAAAAATAATACAGAATGACCAAAATAGTGAAAGCCACATGAAAAATACTGTTCACATAAATAGTACAATAATAATCTTCAGATATAAAATACTGATAAAAGGTATGCCTGTACTCACAGAGGTAAATTTCTTAAAAAAAAGATTACTTTGTATCCAGTAATAAACCATATCACTCAATAGTTGTAGCAAATTGCACATTATAAAAACCCTTTTCCCAACCACACAGGATTAAAATAGACAGGTCTATCTTATCGCTCTGGACCTCCTTCGGTGTGGTCATAATATCTTGTAACAAAGTTCATGTTAAATATGGATCTCTGCAAAACCACAGCTGAGGAGCAGTCATAATATACATCTTAATTATGACCAAAATGCCTTTAAGGGAGATGATGGGAAACTGCTTTCAAACATCTTTATTACAGCAGTGTGCCACTGGTGTACTTTACAGGTAGGAAAGTTTTTACCAGCCCTTAAGTGCTTGGACCACGGACATTCCACAAATACATCCACTGCTCGGGTATCAACTTGCAATGGCATCTTCCTTAATGGATACATTACATGTTTTCCAATACTGGAAACCCAGCAGTGAAATAGATTTCTCCCCCACAGGTGATTGTTCATACAATCTCTTGAAGGGGAGAAATTATCTAACTGCTTGGATTTACAGCACTGAAAAGCATGCATTAAAAAGGACGACGCCATTGCAAGTGGTGCTTAAAAGATGTCATTTAGCGGCAGTTTAAAGAGTAGGTTCTGCTTTATTGGGGTACTCTTGGGAGTGAAAAACCTGTATTTTGGTATCGAGTACGAGCACTGATATTTTTTTTTTTGGTACTCGCCGATACCGAAAGTCCCATTCAGAAAGCCAAGAGGCGTGTAATGACTCGCCACCTGGCTTCCTGATTAGCCGGGAGGCGTGTAAAGACTCGCCATACGGCTTCCCGATTAGCAGGGAAGCCGTCCCCATGCTTCTCGTCACTAGGTGACGAGAAGCATGGAGGCGGCTTTCTGGCCAATCAGTAAGCCAGGCGCCATGTAACGACGCAGCTCCCGGCTTCCTGATTGGCTGGGAAGCCGGCTCCATGCTCCCTCATCATGAGGTGACGTAGGAGCATAAAGCCGGCTTCCCGGCCAATCAGAAAGCCGGGTGATTACACGTCACCCAGGTTCCTGATTGGCCAGCTTCCCGACCAATCAGGAAGCCGGGCAGCGAGTCATTATACCAGTATCGGTGCATCCCTACCAAAAACCAGGTCTGTTTTAATCAAGCGTGGCTGGGAAAGGCTTTTTGAATTTTGTATATTGATAGAGCTTTTGTATGTTTTGTTATCAGATATGAAGTAACCTTTTCTAAAATAAATGTACCCCTGTGAGGGCAGGCATACTATGTTTCAGTCTTTTGTATGATAGTATCATTGTATTTAGTTGTGCCTTTTTGCACAGTCGAATTACTAGTCTAGTCCCAAGAGGCTTGTAACCTGTTTGGGATATGTTAAATAGGGGGATGAGGCGGGGTACATTTTATTTTTAAATGGTGCAATAATAACTCAAAATTTGTACATGCTAAAAATACACAGTATCTTTAAATCATCACGAAGGAAGTTCTTTTCGAAGTTTGTTTTTCCTAGGCTTTCACCAGTCAGGACTAGAATTACAGGCTATGATTGCCAGCCACAGAGAGCTGCACAAATATGCCGAGAATGAAGCTTAAAAGAACATACAAACATTATAATTAGTGCCGACTATAATTCACATAAAGCTGCTTCAACAAGTTATGCTGAATTTTAATAAAATCTATTTTCAAACTTAAGTTTTAAGCCAACAGAAAGTAAAAACACAACTTTCAGAAACATTTCTCTGGAATACTGATAAATGGAATATATTATTGGAGGATGTTTTAATATAAACTTAAAGGAGAACTATGGGGTCAGTGTTTTTCCCCATAGTTCCCCTAAGGGTCACGCGAGGACATAAACTAGCGTCCTCCCGTGACCCAAAGCTCAGTATATAGCGAGCTACAGCTCATGGTATACTGAGACCACCGCAGCCGGGACGGATCCTGACATCACTGTCAAGATCCACCCAGCTGCGTGAGTGACAGCTGGCTCTGCCTATCTAGAAGCAGAACCAGCTGTACCCACCTCCTCCCCCTGTCCATTCCACCAATCAGCACTGGAGGATCAGACGGG
>NW_017306271.1:451008-469803 GCF_000935625.1 Nanorana parkeri | reverse complement strand
CCCCAAAGGGAGAGGGAGGGACGAGGGGGGGGGGGGGGAGAAAGAGAGACTGCAGGGACATGATAGAGAAGTGAGCGAGTGACGGTACGTGTTCGCTCACTTCCGACGTTTCACAGTTTCATTGTCACACTTCGGCTCGAACTATGAGGCTGAGTGAAAATCACTCATAGTTCTCCTTTAATATAAAATATATACAGCTTAGTATTCACCTTCATTTCAGGTCACAACAGCATTTGGGCTGGGAGAGTAAATCAGGAGTACTGGCAAGAAACATGCATATAGGAAGAGTGAACAAAGGAATGACCTGATAAGTATCCTGCTGCTCTTTCACTATCCAGTCCGCAGGCCAGAGATGGAGAGAAGACACCACTGGATTCCTTAACTTTAAGGCCCCATTCACACTGAGCGACATGAAAATCGCGAGATTTTCCGCACGATTTTATATGAGTGATATTGAGCGACTTGTCGTGCAACTTTTTCCTATTGGGCTGTATGCAATCAGGAGCAAAATCGCTCAAAATCGCTCGAAAAAAGGGTCATGTAGGAGCGACAAGCTACAGCGACGAGCTACAAGCGATATTGAGCGACAAGATGTGAACAGCTCCATTGAAATGGATTGGAGAAGCTACATAGAGCTTCGATGAATCGCCTTAGGCCCCATTCACACTGAGCGATTTTTGCAGCGATATCGCTCATATGTCCACACGATATGGCTCTATGTAGCTTCTCCAATCCATTTCAATGGAGCTGTTCACATCTCGTCGCTCAATATCGCTTGTAGCTCCTACATGACCCTTTTCCGAGCGATTTCGAGCTATATTGCTCCTGATTGCATACAGCCCAATAGGAAAAAGTCGCTCAATATCGCTCGTCGCGCAATATCGCTCAAAATCGCATGATTTTCATGTCGCTCAGTGTGAATGGGGTCTAAGTGGTGTCCTCAACCTGACTGTTATGTAAATCCCAGAAACTGTATAGATAGTAACTATAGAGAGTGATATAAACTCTTTGTATTACTATCTACAGTATATAGATAACTGTATAGATAGTAATAGAAATCGTTTGGCAGGTAAAACAGCTCCCATATCCTGTACGTTTTGTATATGTGGATGCTGATAGCCAAGAGTGCAGCTCTAGACACTCTGTGACCCAGGGTGCTGTCCCAAAGCAATCCCACACTGTCTCCTTCCTACTATTCCCTGGGCATTACTTGGGGAACATTGTCATTCTGAGTCAGTATGCCACCCAAAGTCATGCTGGTACTGGATGCACTTCTTTCAAGCCATGTGAACTCTGCCTTGGTACGCAGACAAATGATTTAGCAACCCCAGCCAAAAACACATGCAAATCCATCACCAACACTATATTACGATGTCTGTAATGTAAATTTAATTTACATATTAAAAAAAGAAATCCCAACCAATGAAAATATTAGATTTTTTTTGTTTTCTGGTCTACACAGTATACTGAGGTACACACAGCCAACAAAGGTCATTTGAGGTATGCTCTGGCAGCATAAAGCCTTTGTGTGGGTTGGCTATGACAGGAAGCTAGAAAAAAAACACTCAGCTATAGATATCCTGGATTGAAGGTGGTGCTACAAGAATGCATTGGACCTCACTCTATGTCAGCATTAGGGCTTGTTCACACCATCCCGCCACGCTGCACACAAGGCTGCTGGTGCGCGCTGTGAGGAACAGTGACGTGCCAATCCTGGTGCATTGCACTGTAAATCTCTTTTCTTAGAACTTTTTTGTAATGTCGCAACTGGCAATTCATTCAGTTTTCTTGAACACAGTGGTGTTGGATGTGGTGGTTTTGCATTACAAAACTCTGCACTGACAAAAAAAGGTACCACATGTAGTACTTTTTCTTGGTGCATACCATCACAATGCTGTGGTGTGAACTGATCTCAATGAAAACAATACTTTTTTTCCTAGTCTTATGCATTGGCACTGCACTGGGCAATGCTGCCAGCACAGTCCCAAAGCATCTGGTGTGAACGAGCCCTCAGAGTGAACCAATAAATTAGGATAAACCGAGCATATGATGCAAAAAGTATAGGCAGAGGTTACATAATAAAGTAGATGTACACCCAAACATTATAATCTTGATGTGATTTCAAAAGTCATCTTCAATATTTTTAAATCTGCAGATTTAATTCAATTAACACGTGGTTATCTTACCATGAAGAGCCTGTAAGTCCCTGTTCACACCTGGGTATTTTGATGCTGAAAGCTAACGCATCAAAACTCAGAACCAAATCATTCCTATTAATTTCTATGGCCCCTGTTCACACCTGAGAGTTTAGCAGCAAGCCGTAAAAACGCAGAACGCTGGAAGAGGTGCACAAGCTTCTTTCAGGCAGATGCAGCACGTTTGTGCTTCATAGATTTCAATGTAAACACGTGTTTGGGTTTTTTCCCCCGCGTTTTTGCGCAAAAAGAACACGCGTTTTTAAGCCGCATATACATTGTGAAAGACCACCTGCAAAGCACACTGGGAAACAAAATGCCTGAAACACGTCCAAAAAGTGCATCTATTTAGGGGATAAACGTGCGCAAAAGAAAAACGCGTGTTAGACGTGCGGAAATGCCGACGCATAGGTGTGAATGGAGCCTTACAGAGTGAAAATGTCCCAGTCTCCTAATTGTGCTCCTTTGTTGTCACCCTCTCACGGGCAATCCTGGTGGAGACTACAAAACAGCCATGCTGACACACATTGCACTGTTTTCACTCAGGAAGTCTGTTTAGAGCAAAGATGTGCAGCCGATGCTGGAGCGAGTGCATGTCTACAAGTCGCTAAAAAAGACTTGAGGAGATCAGCAGCAAAGGCGACAACTTATATGAGATTTTTAAGAAGAACTCTATGCTATAAAAAAAAGAAAAGTTATACTCCCCAGACCATCCGAGCGTGTCTACTCCTCTGCTGCACAGATGGAATGCTTCTTGTGTCCTCACGTCTTTACACAGTCTATGCACAGTGTATAGAGCGTGATGGCACCAGGATCCTTAGACGGCTGCAGCAGAGGGGGAGAGACATTCCAGACACCGGTCTAAGAACAAGCTGGCTTGGATGGTCTGGTGAGTTTCACTTTTTTTTTTAAGAACCTAGACACAAACATTTTAACACTTAACCCTTGAAGTACGGGGGGTAGCCCCCTGCAAGGTTGAATACATGTTTTTTCTTGGAGTTCTTCTACAATGGTTGGTTTTAAAAATGCATGATAATGTAGGACAGTGTTTATTCTCTCCGGTGTTCTACTAAACTGTACAGGGGTTTTTGAGCTATTCCCTCTGATAGGTTTCCTGTGAAAAACACCGAGCCAGTACATCGGATGAAATTATCTGTGCAAAGTGACGAAAGCCCTGAAATATAACCAGTGCTTGTAATTGGGGACTGTAGTTGAGAAACACGGATTTAGGATTCTTTACTACCAAGTGTGTATAAACCGAGCTTTGCCAATTTCAACTGTATCGGCCATCAGTCATTCCATGTATGTGGTGACGGCAGAGGCCTACCAGCCAGCTGCTCTTGAGCGATCAAAAACTGATCAGATAGTTTAGAAGACATTGTACATTCATCCCTACCCTTCTGAGATGAACAACACTTGCTACACGTAACTCCTACTTACTATTCCATTCAAATGAACAAAATATGCCAGGCTGAGTTAATTATACATGTTCAGGACAGCCATGTGCTTGTGTGATTGGCAGTCTTTATAACTATAAGGCTTCCATAAAGCCAAAAAGTCCAACTACAAGCAAATATTATTATTTTTGGACAGCGTAGGAGAGAGATAGAATCCCTGTTAAGTTTTTACTGTTTCTACCCTATTGAAGCTATTTAAACTAATTTTCTTTCCACCCATTTCCCCCACCTTACGCAAAATGGAGTGGATCCTCAGCCTGGGGTCCAGTGTGGGCTCCTGTGCTGTGACGGAGCTCCAACTATATGCGCATTGCTTGTACAGCTCCTTTGCGTACCGTGTAGAGTTGACGAGAGCTAAAATGTGACGTCACTCCGGTCCAGGCACCTCTACAGGACACGTGAGGGAACTGTAAGCAATGCACGTATGGATGGAGCTCCCTCACGGCCATTGCCCATCCTATCCCACCTTAAGCTGACATTCGGCACTAGGCAGCATATTTTAAATGGCTGCTTGTCGTGAGAACTGACAGTGCTGTGCTAGGGGGAGACTGAAGAGCCCCTCACCTAGAAAAGTAGAAGGCACGCGACGACCCACTGAACACAGGGTCATGAATCACCAGTTGAGAACCAAGGCTTTAAAGCAAACCTGCTTAAGGAAATATAAAGGCTGTCAATACTAGCCTCTACTTCTGAAAGTGCTGGCTGTGTGGGTGCCATGCTGATCTAATGTTTTCATTACTATATGAGTCACTGACCTGCAACATGTAAGCATATTAGAGTTCTGACTTTGGTCTGACTGTGATTACAGTATGCTTTACCAGGTCAATGACTAAGTAGTCAGTAATGGCAACCCATATTTCTCTCAGTACATGTTACCTTTAAGAAATCCTGCATCCATAATAGATGGACCATAAAGAACCTTTTAATGGCTAAATTGATATAGTGTTAGTAGACTATTAATCATAAAATACACCTAGGTACAAGGCACTACAATTAAAATATGTGTATCTAGATTATAAATAACTCTTTGTAAGCATAGGTTGAACTCCCTTGTGCAAATCTTACTCGTTACCCATTTATGAGTTCATCTTACTGTGGGATTTCCAGATTTGATAAGGCCTTAGGTTCCATATTTAATTGACTCAGCTCCAATGTGATCTACGTTTCTGTTGTACAAATGGGTCACTGAGCTATTGATCAAAGAACACACATTTCACTCTTTATTGATTTAGTGTGCCTCTGTTTTTATGTTGATAAATGTGTTTTTGTTAAAAAATATTCTTGCCTTTTATTACTGCATGTAGGTCAGATTATTTAAAATGAAAACTATTCTTGAGTATTCATGACTCTAACAATGATTGAAAATTAGGAAACGTTGGAGCCGTGTAAGGCCACTATTCCAGAGCTGATCACAGATGTGAATAGGTGTGAGCACAGAGGAAATTATTCTGGGTGTCTGCATTAGGATACTAGTATCTATACTGGTTTAAGAAAACAAAATGAACAACTGCTAATGTAAGCATACACTAACAATTACAGAGATAAACAGCTCTGCTAATATAAATGTTAGAATAACGAAGGGCATTCTAACAATTGTATGTCAAGCCAAGTTTAGTTTTGGATAGAGCGCAACTCAATTGATAACATTTGTATCATGTGTTTTTTCTGTATTTTTGGTTGATATTCTGTCTCTATCATTTAAAATACACCTATGATAAAAAAAATATAGACCTTTAATTTCTTTGTAAGTGGACAAACTTACAAAATCTGCAGGGGATCAAATCATTATTTTCCTCACTGTATAAAGGGATGTCCTTTTCAAGAAAACAATGTCCCCAGATAAACACAAAGAATGTCTTTAACACGAAGGAAGTCTCCATAATATACAGTATAAACAGTATGACATATAGAATCATACTCAAATAGTGTAGAAATGGTAGAGTAATGCCCAGCCTGGATAATATTCTAAAGTGGCACCAAGAATCTTCACTCAGTACGATTTTCTAGGGATGTTCAGATACAAGTGCTGATACTTGGCATTTTCACGAGAACTACCAGGGTCACAGTGGTTGCAGCTGTGACAGGCCCTGTGCACCACCACTGCCCTGAAATCATTAGTCTGCATTAGGGATGCACCGATATATCGGCCGAAAATGGCAATTTTGGCTAAATGGCGAAAGTGCCATTTTCCTGCTGATACATCGGCGCATCCGTGATTTCTTTCCTCCCCGCTGGGCACTGCTCTGTGTCCCAGCGGAGAGGAGAGAAAGTGACAGCCGGCCGAGAGCTGCGGGACAAGAGCGCTGTGAGCGGCTATTGTCTCTCCTCCCACACCGCTCGGCCGCCTATCACAGTGCGGCAGAGCGGTGTGGGGGCAGAGACAGCGCTGTCACAGGAGGCTGGGCTCTCCTCTCGCACCGCTTACTCAGCCTCCTGTGACAGTGTGTGTCAGAGAGGTAAAATAAATATGAAAACATTTAAAAGTTTATAAAAAATAAATAAAAATAAAAATTTTAAAAATGTAAAACAATTAAAATAAAAACATTTTCAGTATCAGTTTCGGCCTGACAATTTTTTCTATTTCGGTTTTTAAATTTCTATTTTGGTGCACCTCTAGTCTGTATTGTTTTAGAAAAACTGTCACATGACAATAAACACAAATGTCAGTACTTGTATCTGTGATTACTTAGACAAGTATCAGTACTTGTACCTGAAAAAATGGTATCTGTGCATCACTTAGACATTTATATTTTAAAAAAATCATACATTAAAATGGATGCACAAATCCCAGGAGCTCCGTTTGCTCCTTAAAAATGACAGCTGCCTCCTAACTTTTGAGTTTTTCTCCAGTCTTGGTCTTGGAGCTCGAAAAGTATCTGTACTTGTACCGAGTACGCTACTTGGTATCTGAACATCCCAACAATTTTCCAACAGCTAGAAAAGAATTACAACAACAGAATCCTGCTATTAAATTACAAATATACATGCTGGCACTCAATTAGACTTTATAGCAATAATATAAGACTATCATTTGGATCCTTGAGGAAACAGCTGAAAAAAAGACCATCGTCCTTAGTACCGCTGATTATTTAAGAGGGTAAACAGCTAAAAGTCAAACACCCATAAGCCCATCAATCTTCGAATCTTGATATATAGATGTGAAACCAAAAGCCATGCATATCAACCAGGATTCTGGATGTAAGTTGGAGATGGCTCAAGGATGAATAATGCAGGGATTACTGGCATTCTACAGCGATGTAAAACTGTCTGTAAGGTATATGGTATGCAATAGCCAGTAGCAGTCTAATATATTAGGACACAGAATAGGCTGTCATGGAGGTGAGAGGATTGCATAGAGTTTCAGAATTTTTTAATATGTCTATACCACCCCTAAACAGCCTTTTAGGGATGTAGTGCTGTCTCAATATACCATCAATATCATTAATACATGAATCTTGCATCAAAGAACATCAGCAGAGATATGCATAGTGAACAGAGCATTCAGTTCCAGTAAATGTGCAAGGTAAATGCGCAGCATGAGCAACAATACATCACCCCTGCCAAGTGCTAGGATGCTCAGCAGAATCAAGGCCCAGTTATTGGATCCACAGGGTTAGTAGTTGTGTGTCAGTCTAGATCTTCAGCAGAAGCAGGTACTCTGTATGATAATGTACCATAGTAGCAGTAGTGGGGGAGACCAATAGGACAGTGTGGCTCAGAAGATTCTCATTTCCTCATTAACCTGCTTCATCATATGAACCAAGACTAATTTAGTCACTAGATTCACTTTGAGGAAAGCTAAAATAATTATTTTGACTGAGAGACCACATTATCGTGCTTTGATAAGCAAAGCCCAACATTTTTGTTTAGTCTTGGATAGAATATAGAAGGTTTAGAACTTTTGTCTTGTTTTTATCAGGTTTGTATTGTTGCTTTGATGCTAGTGTTGCTGCTGGCAAAAAGAAAACCAACATTTGTAAAACAGGTGAAGGGAAATCTTCCAATGGGGACACCCTTCTTATGACAACTGTATAAAATAAGCTTTCTCCTTGCTTTGGCTAAATCTCATCTTACTTCCTGTTGTGTCTTTGGGACAAGAAGCAAAAGTAAATCTCCCCAAAAGGACACAGACAAAAAAGAAAAAAAAAACCTCAAGAATGGCCTAACCTATGCAAAATTAAAATGTGAAAAAGTTAAATCAACGAAACGCGTCAAGGAATATCTGTCTTCGTCGCTTACAGCCGACATCCTTTTAAACGATTTTAAGCTTGATTATATCATTTATCTTGTAAGTGCAATCTACTTATTTTTCAAGAAAAGAAATAAACCTTTTTAAATTACTACACTTAGAAGGTCCTGCCTTCTTTTTTCGTTTTCCCCTGGGAGCTTTTTTCTACAGGTCTTTGCCGCCAGTCGGGCGGCGAGTCTTTAGGAAACCCGTCATAGGAGAAAAACAGATCTGGAGAGAAAAGAGTGTGCCGGATCACTATAACCACAGTCTTGTTCGAGAATCTCTGGACCATTGGGTGGTCAGATATGGATCCCTGTGAATATTCCTGAGGAACCCTCAGTTGAACGAATAAACTTTCCACTCAGACATTACGGAAATAAGGAAAGTAATTACTGTTTTTTGCAAACCGCAATTTCTCTGAAATGACTGTTTAGGATATTTGGATTTGAGCCTACTAACCCCGTAGTTCCCGTTTTGAGAGGAACTAACACGCACTGGGCTGCACTTTATTATTTTTTTTATATTTATATATACTTTTATTTATTTTTTATTTTATTTTTTATTTTTATTTTTTCGTTTTCGTTTTTATTACGTATCACTTGTTGTTTAACTATTTACTGGATTTTATATATAGGTGCTTTTATTCACTGTTTTCTCACATATTATTGCTTTATGATTATGCCTTTACGGATGTTTTCAATATAACTGATTTGTTTAGCCAGTTAAAACCCACGACACACATACAATACACTCGAGTACCACCGGGTTGAGTTCTGCATCTTCAAACATTAGTTCACTATCACTAGTGGAGACATCTACTTTATATTTAAAATGTATTTTGTTATCTGAAGGTGATCTCCCCCCTTTGGGTTTTGAGAGAGCACTTTCACATCCATTCACAACTAGACCGAGCGCAACTTATTTGCCACATAATAAAATTAAAATGTGGTTTTACATACTTTTTAATGAATTAGGGCCTTTAAAACTAAAAATATGAATGTCTCGCCCCTACAGGTGAGGGGAAACCTAAAGGTCAAATTTACATCTGAGCCAGGAAGACACTCAGGTCTCATTGGAAGCCAGCAAATCTCCTGGCCTAAAAGCAATATCCTAAATGGCAACACCCAGAAATGGTAGTTTCCTATAGGGCAACTACTTAACAGAAACATGTTCACGTTCAGAAAAAAAGACAATAATTACGCTGGGAAATACATGGGCAATACAGAACACCATGAATAATTTAGAAATGTGCTGAAGCATTGGGTCAGTTTACAAACAGCAGACTAAAGCAGGCAGCGATTTATACAAACATATACAGTAACTACCAACAGTATATAAAGCTTCAGCTTTCATGAGTAACATGGAGTGCTTTAAACCTATCCAAACAGGCAGAGCTCTCCAGTACTGGACCACCATGAGAGTAAAAACCACAGAAAGGAATGGGGCTCCATACGGCTACAGCCTCAAAACTTCAACACATGTTGCAGCACTATCCATATGCAGCTTTACATATCGGATAAACATCTATTACAGGCTTTGCAACTGTTTGAAGGTAAAACAGATAAACAGAACGTTTTTGCATCTAATTAGAAACTGCTAAATTATTTGCACACTATACTGAGAAATGTACACAGTTTTATAGGGTAAATTATACTGTTTATTTATTTGACCACATGATCAAAGCTGCCTCTAGAAAATACTATATTTACTATAATGAAAATGTATAATTTTTACTTATGTGGTCACCACCAATTTTATTAATCCCCCTAGTTTGGTCACCACTAAACATCAAGCTGGCCCTCTGAAAGGAGTCACAATCATCTCTGTAGGTCATGAAACAACTCCTCTTTTTCTGGGTGGAAAGTGGGTCTTACAGACTACTAGATAAGATTATAAAACAAGTTGCCTCCAATAGTACATTCCTTATAATAACATTATGAGAGCAGGATTGTAGCTTGGTTTCATGCATTACGGACGCTAGAATACATGCCACTCAATACAGCCCTCCATGAGTATTTGTGACTGTGCATACAAAAAGAAAAAAAAAGTGAATAGCTGCCTGGTCAGTTGTGCAAATGTATGAAAAAGGGTCACAAAAAGTGAATGAATTAATTCACTGGCCCAATCAAATCAAATTAGAAAACTGACTGGTTTATGGTCCTGGGTGTCCTGACTAAAAGATGATTCCTTAATAAATAAAAAACACAATTTTGACTACTTCATCTCTGATTACTTAATTATTTCTCGCTCCATATACCAACATTCAAATTCTAGTAACGATGGACCCTTATCTCGGAAGGTTCTCTTTCACATGAGCAGCTATATCTACATGAACTGCAATAATGTTTTACAAAGGGTTGTGAAACTCTAAAATATTGCAATCAAAACCACCACAAAAGAATTATGAGCTGAAGGCATCATTTGGCTTTCTTCAAATCTAAAGTTGTCGGTAAACAGAAAATATTTGGAAGGTGATGCATCAAAAAATATTTTTCTGCCTGAGAGCATCACCTATCTCTATTGAGGAAATAGACATCGCTTTACCTTCCATTAAGCCTGGTATGGCACCTGGCCCTGACAGCATCTCGCTGGCCTATTATTAAAGCTATAACCGCACACTTTTTCCTTTTCTCATCAAAACCTTCAACTCCATTCTCTTGGGCTCCAAATTTCGCAATGAAACCCTTCTTGCGCACATTTCGGTCATTTCGAGGCCCAATAAAGATCATACCTGCTGTTGTAATTATAGGCCTATTGCTTTACTTAACGTAGACCTCAAGCTTTTTACCAAAGTCCTTGCGAATCGTATCCTCCCATTCATTACTGCACCCGGTGCAGGTGGGTTTTGTCCCTTGCCACGAAGCTAAGGACGACATGCCACTCCCACTCTGCTCCTGTCTACTGACACTGAAAAGGCTTTTGACAGGGTGAGCTGGGAGTTTTTCCATGCGACCCTCACTTACGTGGACTTTGGACCTAATTAATTCAGGTGGCTTGGCACTCTATAATCCACCCCTTCTGCCATGGTTAGAATGAACGGAGTCCTCTCCGATGCCTTTCCAGTAGGACCCGACAGAGATGCCCCCTGTCCCCTCTCATTTTCAAACCTCTCCTTTACTATATTCATAATTCAGAAGATATTCACGGCCTTCCCAATCGCTTTGGTCCACAGAAGGTGGCAGTGTTTGCGGATGACCCTCTGTTCTTTCTCTCCAAGCCGGACCTTTCCCTACCTTCTCTTATGGCAGCTCTCTGGGATTTTGAGAAGTTTTCTAATTACAAAATTAACTTTTGTGAAAGGTCCTTCTGCTCTACCCCAACGTCTTCAAAGCTCTTACCATTTCAAGTGTTCTATTTCCTACATCAGTTATTTGAGAACTAACTTTTTTTCGTCTTGTCTCTCCCGGTTGTTCGATCTGAACAGATCTAGAGAAATGGCATGGAAGTGCATTCACTTGATTTGGGAATATCAATATCATTAAAATAAATGTACTGCCACGTTGTTCTTATGTCCTCCAAGCCTTACCCATCTAATTATCTTACAGGTTTTTGAGTGATCTTTTGCCCCTCTTCCTGCACTTTATCTGGGCTTAGAGAAGGGCAAGAATTAGGTGGTCTATACTTCATCTTCCAAAGGAGAGAGGGAGAGCTGGTTTTCTGGTTCTGTGGTGCTACTATGAAGCTGCCCACCTTGCCCATGTGCTAGACTGTTGCTCCCCCCACCCTCATAAACAATGGATAGACCTGGAAAAAGGGGCCATCTCCCTTTCTCTTGGTGGTTTGCCCTGGTCCACTTACCTCTTGCCTAGGTGTTGGTTATGTGTTTAGAAGAAGCACTGAAATCTTGAGGAATGCTGAACTAAGTTTTACTTTCTTAGAAGAACGTTCTATTAGGATACAGCATTGTGCAAGAAACATATATATAGGAAAACTTCCTGTGTATCATAGATAAGCATGCATTTAAAGAGACTAACATTGCACTATACTGCCATCTATAGCTCAAAAGAAATAACAGTATATGCTGTTATTATTGCATTTGTAACACTAGGAATGCATGACTTCCAAATGGGCCTTTCCATATCATCCTTATGACGTCTGGCTCAGTCAGGCATTTTTCATTTTCTGCACTTCTCAGGCCATGGTCGCCTTCTCCTGTTATCTTTGTCAGTTGTACCATGTTGTCCTGATATGACTTCTTGGTAACTTCTTCAGCTACAATACTTTCTCCTTTGTCTTTCCAAAGAACCCCTAATTTCTCGGGACCCTTTGCCGTTTGAGAAGCTTTGTCTCTGTGATCAACCATTTCATGTGCTTCTTCCCAGATAAGGTGTTCCTAAGCCCTTGACTTACACTTTATCCCAAAAGTGGTGTGGTCTCAGAACGTCAATTAGGAAATAGTTAAAGGTTTCCAAAACGTAGGAGATCCACTCCATGTGGGAGGAGTTCTGAAGGTCTATTTGGAGGCAAAGATAGGTTTCAGAAAACAGGACCTTTTCTGATGTTGCACAGTAAGAACAAGGGGAAGGAAGAGGTAGTGCACACCATACCATTCTGGTTCGTCAAGTTAATCCACCAGACCTATAGGGCTGGGGCTCTACCTGGTCCAGCAAGGGGCCTGCTCAATCGACCCAGAGTCTGACTAGCTCCTGGGCAGCAATGTCACAGGCCTTGACGGAGTTGCAAAGCAGCTATGTGGACTAAACCTCATACACCTGAAAAAAATATTTTGTCTTGAATCCTTAAAATAGCAGTGCACTTTCTGATATAAGAAGATATAAGTCGCCTAGGCATTCCTGTGACAAAACCCTGATAGCTTTAAAGGCATTGTTCCTCTGACTGCTAGCCTCAGGAGATTTAAAAAAGTTTTGTTGAAGTCACTACTGTGGTGCTTACTGTTGTTCTTGCCGGAGGCTCTGACATAAAAAAAAGCAAACCCCTGCCTCTACCAAGATGATTCCACACAGAGACAGTGTGAAACAAGTCAGTGAATGGGAAAAGCTCAGACCACAGGCAATACTGGTGACTAGTCCTTTATTATTATTATTGCTAGAATACAGGATTTATATAGCCCCAACAGTTTGTGTATCCCTTTACAATAAAAGGAGGACATTAAAGTTACATTACAAATCAAGACAAAAACAAGGGCCCTGCCAATTGTAAGGCGTGCTTACAATATTTACCCTTTGCCTGCCTTTTTGAGCACAATCCAATTACCCATCAAGCAGTTACAGCAACATTGCTTTTTCTTTTGGAAGAAAGGTTTAAACCGTATAAATCAAAACTGACCATTGTAGGCACTCCCTGCAGTGTAAAATGGTTTATCCAAAACTCTATAAATGCTACATTCACTGGACTGCTCGGCATGTTGCAAGAAGTGGAAAAATAATGGATCTAGTGGCAATATTAATGGGTAATAAAACTATGGTTTAGGGTGCATTAAGAAAAACAAAAAACGGACGTTCCACCAAAAACGGTCCTCACTCCTTTCTGCTTAAAATAGGCAATTGCTGTAAATGTGTCACTTATACAGATACCATAATTGTTATGTAGCAATGCCAATGTATACACCACTTTAAGGGCCTGTGCACGATCTTTGTGCCAGCGCCATGTTCAAATATTGTTCTATGAAAATTAAAAATCTTTGAAACTAAAAAAAGAAAAACAAAAAACAGCTGTGTTAATGCTAGCAACAGACTGCATTTATATAAGTATTTTTTTATTTTGCTTACTGTTACATTTTCAATTCAATTCTGACTAGCGTACACCTTTAAAAAGAGGGGGAAAGACAAACCTATTTATCTTCATAAACTCCTGAGTTAGCCCACTTTCTGTGTATCGTACAAAGGCAAAATTGCCTTAATGCCCGAGATCAATAAAGACTTCTCAGTTTACCTAATTTAAATTACAATATCCTTCACTGTTAGGGGAACAAATGTCACCCACCCTTGGCTGCTCTAATATCAAAGAGGATTCCACAACATACACAAACATAAATCTTCTCAAAGCGATGAAATCCAGATCCTACACAATTTACTTTTTATTTTATCTTTGTGGTACTGTAGGATTTGACACAGGAACATTACACTAATAATGTATGTAAACCAATGCTGGCCACACACAATAAAGCCTAACTCTGCAATTTACTAAATTCAAGTTTGAATTATAGAAAATACAAATATCCTTTAATCAAAATGTGGGGAAATTAAGCAACACCAAGATATGTGTGGCCAGCTTTAAACCTAATGAAAAAATTACCATTTTGTCTAAACACTGTCATGAAACTTCACTTAAGTTTTATGAACACAGCTGATATTATGTAAACAGACACACTTTAAAGTGTACTTAAATGAAAAACCTTTGGATAAAGTAGGGGAGGGCTGGACACTGTGCCGAGGTTTAATAGCTGTCTGTGCTCCTGCCAGAGAGATTGACCTCTCTATTTGTCCTAATGACCATTGTCACTAACACAGAAAGTAAAGGGAATCCTTCAATGTTAGAGTTGTCATGAAATCAAAAGGCGAGGGGAAATCTTCCAATGGGAACAAAAGTTTTGGTGGCAATTGTTCAAGACATGTATTCTCCTCACCTTGGGGAGATTTTCTTCTCATTTCCTGTTGTGTCTTTAAAATACAAAGTAAAGGGAAATCTCCCAGCTTTGTAATTATGTGCAGACAGACTTTATGACCCAGATATCTCTACAACAGTAATGAAATGCAGACTGGTCCTTGACCACAGCAGTCTCCTTACTGAAGAGCGATGGAGCAACACTACATTGATAAGGTCATTCTTTTGCTCTCTCTCCTTCTATATGTTTAGAGTTACTTTGACAGCACAGTTCAGAGCCATAAGTGCCCCTCAGTGTGAGGCCTGCTGTGCAGGGGATTACAGGAGACATATTAAGTGATTCAGAAATGTTGTGCCAGTTTTAAAACCACATTTGGCATGCTTGTTGTTCCCTGTTCTTTTCCATTATAGAACCATGTAAGGTTTGAATGATCAGTTGGCACTGTGAAACCCTTCCCCTAATATCCCAAACATCTTTGCTCACTAGCAAAGCAGAGAAGGCTGGATATAATTTCATCCACAGGCTCAAACACCAGTGAGTAAAAAGAAAGAAATAATGAGAGAGACTAATTAACCTCCCGATATCAAGGCAACACCATCAACTGTCCCATTCCATTGAAAATCTTCTAAAATAGAACATTCATAATATAACCTATTGTGAATATTATAATCATATTATTATAAAGAATAAAAAAAATTTAAAAAAAATAATCATATTATAACATAAGGATCATAGTGGATCTTAAAGTGGAACTAAACCCTTCTATGCTCCTATCCACTGAGGAGGTGGTGAAGGCACAGTATAGTGTGCAAATCTTAGAGTTACCTAAATGTTATTCTTACTAATTAACTACAGGTGCTCTTTAATAAAAATATTTTAGACTCTTCAAGTCAGTGAGGAAACAATGCATCACAAGCTGCATATTATGGCTACTGAATGAAAAGTGGATAGCTTGATAAGAACGGCACCAACGCCATAGAACTACCAAAATATTTACAACTCTCGGCTAGGTTTTTATCACCAACTTTCCACCCCTGCAAAGCCCTCTTATTACATGGTGAAATGTATGTCGCTGCAGCTATTATCTAGACAATTAAGGAGGCCAATGACACATTTTTATGTAGCCCAATAAACCTACATATGACTAAAAATAATTGTGCTACGCCTAGAAAATCTACTAAATTTACCTTTGTCTGATTTACATGCAAAGGCATATTTACAGCCACTGCAGCACAGGTGGTGTTATGGGGCTCAAGGTTAGGGGGAGCCCAGCATGGTCAGAAGAGTGTGGTTGGGACTAACTTCAGCCTTGATTGAGCTAATTTCAGAGATTCATTTCCCTGAAAATGACATCACATGTCACATTGCTGGGTATATACAGTCTGCCCTGGTTGGCAGAAGAACCAAGCAATCTCTATTTCGGACAATGCCACTCTATCCCCAGCTATACTTAGGATTGTTTGCCTCCCCCCAGATAAGTCTCCATACAGTAGGTGCCACCTACTGTATGGAGTACAGAAGGTGGAACCACATCATTTGTGCTATGATCCTGATTACACATAATGCATTAATGCTGAAAGATCACTGCATGTACAGATGGGTAGGGATGGCCTTTTTCATATTTCTAATTGCATGTCTTCCTTTTATGGGGAAGACAGCAAGAAGCACATTAAGAGGGCAGGAATTAGAATGTTGGCTTATTTTTTTTACATAGGTTGGGAAATGGGGTTCCAGAAATGCTAGACTACCAGCACAAAAAGCGATTCTAAAAGAGACTTGGTCACTTTAAGAAAATCAAAAGCTGCTAACAGGTTGCCCACTTCTTTCCTTCTCATTCCTATTGGTCTATGATAGTGACTAACCAATAAAAATATGTAGAAGGAGGGGCAGCCCTAGGAAGCTTTGTCACGGTGAAAAAAAGCTGGGGGGAAGCAATGGCATCTGAATAACAGCAGTCCCCAAATATAGTACTGTTTTGCTCTACAACTATACAGCAAAGCCAGAATGGGTGGATCACATGGCTATGTGCAATACGGCGACAGGAAAGCCAGTGTTTTACAAAAATTTCCTTTTGGAGCACGTAATAGCTGAACTTACATTATACATCTCAGCTGATTGTGAAACATTGGAAGGAAATCAGTAAACAAAGGGTGTTGCTGCAAACAGCCAATCATAATTCAGCTTTCACTCTAAAGCCTTTACTGGGCAAATGCTATGTGGAAACTGAACAGTTGCTAACAGCAACAGATATGTTTTGTGGTCTAACTCTTCAAAAAAAGAAAATAACTTTTACTTCCCTTCTAGGTTTCAAGCATTGCATTCTGTACGTGTTCACATGCAATAACAAAAACCACATTTTTTTCATGATCTTGGAAACTTTGTCACATGGTAGCGGGGAAAAAAAGCAGTCTGCTAGAAATGTAACCTGAACTTCTCAAATTGCTTGCAACTTCCGTTACAGCCTCAGGACTGTTAAATCATAACACTGAAACTCTACAATTCAACCCAGCTCAGTAGAGGATTGCAGTCTTCTCAAAACAGCACACGACCTGCAATGTAGATCCTCAGAACCTAGTGATAAGGTAAGTGACGCTGATTAGACAAACAGCCCTCCTTGGAAAGCTCGAAAAGTTGAGGTTTAGATACTTTCACTGATCGCTAGATCATTAATAGAAAATGTTTTTTCAGGTTCCTCTGCTGGTACCTCAGGAGTCTTAAAAAGAATCTCTCTCAGCTGATCCAAACCACGTCAGCGTCATGGCATTCATAGTTCTTGCCTTGAGTAAGGAGTTTCTGACTTGGAACAATACAAAGTAAAACATGATTGCTTCTTTTTACAGCACAGATCAGTCGTAAATGAGGGCTTATGGTTGCATGGTCAGGGCTACAAGGGGCGAACAGCAGCAGAGTGCACTAAACACAACAAACAAGAAGACATTATCAGCCTGCTTGCTAAAAACTGTTGAAAGATAACTAAATTGTTTAAGTTGTCCTCGGGCTCCAACCTGTTAGAGGGCATGGACCTCCACTGTCTTACATATTACACTATGTTAAGATGGCCATACATCAGTAGAATTTAGTTCGAACATATTTGTTTTTAGAACATTCTTTTGACTTTCTGATAGTTAAAGGGATCAAAACATCAATCATTCCAAAATTTAATGTTCAGAAAATTCTGATTTATTCTAACATATTCTAGTCTCTAATGGCATTACTGAATGTTCCGACGACATTTTTCATATGAGTGTTCATATGAAAATCTACCAGTGTATAGCATGTTTTGTTAAATAAGCTTGAATATCGCATAAGCCTGGAAGCCGGTAAATGCAAATTCTGCCTGTAAGCTGATGTCATAAATTTCCATTTGTTCACCATAAAAACAGAACAATATATGCTTAAGTCTCCCGGCTATGTCAAATACCTCCCAACTGTCCCTCATTTTGAACCAAATCCCTCTGTCCCTCTTTCCCCCTCAGTTGTCCCTCTTTTTGGTCTGATGTTCTATTTAACTAGCAGAAGTGTTATTCTGCACTAAAACCTTTATCCAATCTCTGAATTATCCTGTTTGCTATTTTACAAAGTCAGTATAAAATAAAAGTAATGGGGGGAAAACCAAATTCTATGTTTAACCAATTAACCATAATTGACATACAATTGTGCCTGGAAGGTGTGACATCATCCCGCTCTGTGTATTTGTATCTGCTTATGAAGACAGCAGCTGTCTCTCTCCAGGATTGGGGTATCTCATTCAAAAGCTAAGTGGTGTGTGCCTAATCAGGACCAAATGAGCTATCATTTCCCTCCTCCCGGTCAGGGTCTATGTAAAGGTAATACTCCACAGTACCCTGTATTGCTTTGTAATTCCTCTAGCAGGGCTAACAGTAAGCTCGGAGACAGTATATGCACTTTGTAAAAATAGCACTTATAAATATGGGATCTTGGTGTAACAAGAAGCACTTGTCACATAAAGCTGAACTCTGCGCAAATACTGATGCAATTGCATATTGCTCCAAGGCATTTCTACACACAACTAGCATAAGTACCTCTCTGTCATCCCCTGTACAGCAGAATTCAGGACTGGGACAGAGAAGGGCCGCACTATGAGCCAATCAGGATCTGCAGCATGTACATGTGCAAAAGGAAGAGCATAGCTGATGACTTAAAAGTAGAGGTGCACCGAAATAGAAATTTTAAAATCGAAACGAAACCGAAATAAAAAAAATTGTCAGGCCGAAATCGAAAATGTTTTTATTTTAATTTTTTCAAATATTTTATTTTTTTATTTATTTTTATTTATTAATTTTTTATTAAATATTTTTATTTTTTACTTTACTTTTAAGGGCTTCG
>NW_017306271.1:444957-447673 GCF_000935625.1 Nanorana parkeri | reverse complement strand
ATTTTTTATTAAATATTTTTATTTTTTACTTTACTGTTAAGGGCTTCGGGCAAATATTAGGGGTCTAAACAGACCCCTGATATTTCCCTTTTAAAATAGAAAAAGAGATTGAGGACACAGAGTCCTCAATCTCTTTTTCTGTATTCCCTGTTATCAATGAACAGGAATCCTCTATGAGTGTTCCTGTTCATTGATAACTTGAGAATATAGTATGTTTACTATAACCACAACTATGAATGAACAGGAGGTGATGTAGATCACTCCCATTCATTCATAATTTGGGATATAGTAAACATACCATATGCTCAATTATCTACAAACACTCTGCGATCACTGAGTGTTTGTACCTTGCTCTCCTCTCTGACACACGCTGCCACAGGAGGCTGAGCGAGCGGAGCAGGGAGGAGATCTCCACCTCCTGTGACAGCGCGACCTGTCTCCACCCAAACACCGCTCTGCCGGACTGTGATAGGCGGCTGATCGGTGTGGAGGAGAGACACCGGCCGCTCACAGCGCTCGGCCACCTGTCACTTTCTCTTCTCCCCGCTGGGACACAGAGCAGCGCCCAGCGGGGAAGAAAGAAAGTAGGGATGCGCCGATGTATCGGCAGGAAAATGGCATCCCTACTTAAAAGTGTACTGCTGTTCCTTGATTGTCCAATCGGTAGGTACTAGGCGGGGAAATGAGATACCTAATTTCCATAGCACAGATAAAGAAAGTGTCACCTTCCTTGCTGGGCTGTCTGGCAGAGATAAATCACAAAAGTGGCTGAACAGAATTGTAAATTGTTTGGCAGATAAGACCATTCATATATGTGTATGTTAACTGTGTATTTAGCGGTTTGCCTGCAGCTCAGCCTCAGAAAAAAGGTATATTGTATCTTCTGTGAGCTATTTTAATCAACTATAGTCTTTCATTATTGATGTGATTTTTCTATTTTCACAAAAAAAGAACTCCAATATTTATTACAATTAACACTTGCTACGCCTCCCACTGCAATGGTTAATTTTGGTCTAAGGACCAAATAAAGAAGATATAGTCAGCTAATCCTTGGTCCTGCCGGGATGATAGACCGGTACCTGCAGCCTCTTCTTCCCTGTGCTCCAGCAGAGCAGAGAGGAAAAGAGATGAGCGGTCACTGTCGCAGGATCAAGGATCAGGTGAATGTACCTTCCTTAGGGCTTGTTCACACCGAATACGGGGCATTCCAGAGCGGAAGCTGCTGGAACGCACAACAATACCTCATAAAACATCCCCCTGCATTTTGGGGTGGGAAGGGGCATGGCAGTACATTGAATTCAAAGGCACCGCTTCCACGCCCCCCACCCCCATGATGCTGCTTGCTCTATTTTTTGCGTTTGCAGTGGAACGGAACGCAAAGATTCGCCACGCGTCCGATTGCACTGCGGGCACGAAAGCGGTGCAATTGAATTCAATGCATTGCCACGCTCCCTCCCGCCCCAGAACGCAGGGGGACATTTTGGTTTTGTGAGGGATTGGCGTTCCAGTAGCTATGCTCTGGAACGCACCGCATTCGGTGTGAACAAGCCCTTAGTTTTTGCCCGTAGACCAAAACCTGCACTCAACTCTTGCAGTGCCGGGGTAGGCTTACTGCAAGAGTTAATTTTAATAAATCCTGGAGTTCTTTCACGCAGCCTCCCATATGAGCAACTATTGAACATCTTAGTGACACAGAGTGAGATAGAGTGCAAAGTTTTCTTAATATCTCAGATGGAGAAGCAAAACATAATCATTGTGCTGCACTGCTAGGTAAAAAGCACCTCCTGCCAGGTTAATAAACAAATATGGCATCCCTATGTAATACTGTACAGAATTATAAACTATACATAAGTCATAAAATAACCTAAGATAATCAGATGTTCACATTTGCATCTAAGAAACATTGGAAAACTTTACAGATTTCTTTTAAATATTATTAAACCTGTGAACTGGTTACTAAATCAGACTGTCAATCATACTAATTGATTTCACACAGTGGTTTTTATTTTAATGTGATTTACATATTGATTTCAGATTTGTATTTAGTAGCACTTAGTACTCCCTTCCCCCAACATTTAGTTTCTAACTTCCTTGCATAGCTTAAAGGCGGTTTTCTGCAGAAACAGAGCTCCATTTGTATCAAGGTGGAAATAACAACACACAGAAATGAACACCAAAAACAGGTTTGACGCAAGGTCCATGAGGCCCAGAATAGAGTGAAACGTTAAAGCTGCCCTAGCATCAGACATATTATTTCATGTAAATGGATACAGGCTAAAAAATGTTTAATACATAGGGTAAAATCACACATTTTTATGCGGTACAGCTTCCATGCAATGTACTTCAGACCCATTTTATCATTTATTCCTATGAGCCAATGTTTAATACTTAGGGTAAAATCACACCACATTTTTATGCGGTACAGCTTCCATGCAATGTACTTTAGACCCATTTTACCGTTTATTCCTATGATACAATTAAAAAAAATGACCGAGCAAAACAAATGGAAAGAAAGAAAAGGAATCAGAAAGAATGAGAGAGAGAGAGAGAGAGAGAGTCAGAGGGAGAGAGAAAATCAAAGGAAGAGAGAGAATAAGAGGGAGAATCACAGGGAGAGAGAGAATGAGAGGGGAGAGAGAGAGAATCAAAGGAAGAGAGAGAGAGAATAATAGGGAGAATCATAGGGACAGAAAATAAGAGAGAGAGAATGAGGGGG
>NW_017306271.1:391663-444947 GCF_000935625.1 Nanorana parkeri | reverse complement strand
GGTCCTGTGAGCGGCTGATCACAATGCAGGCTGGGGGGCATCTGCAGTGCCAGTAACATGAATTGCAGTGCCAGTAACATGAATTGCAGTGCCACTCCCCCTCCTGCCCCAGAACACAAGGATACTTTATGTATGCGATCCCTTGAGTTCCGGGCACGGGACAGTGAGATGCCCTCAGAAGGAGAGAGAGAATAAGGGGGAGAGAGAAAGAATCAGAGGGAGAGAGAATCAGAGGGTGAGAGAGATTCAGAGGGAGGGAAAGAATCAGAGGGAGAGAAAGAGAGAATCAGAGGGAGAGAGAGCAAATCAGAGGGAGAGAAAGAAAGAATCAGAGGGAGAGTGAGAGAAAATCAAAGGGAGAGAAAGAAAGAGAAAATCAAAGGGAGAGCAAAAGAATCAGAGAAAGAGCAAAAGAATCAGAGGGAGAGCAAAAGAATCAGAGGGAGAGCCAAAGAATCAGAGGGAGAGCCAAAGAATCAGAGGGAGAGCAAAAGAATCAGAGGGAGAGCAAAAGAATCAGAGGGAGAGCCAAAGAATCAGAGGGAGAGCCAAAGAATCAGAGGGAGAGAAAACAAATCAGAAGGAGAGAGAGAGAAAAAATCAGAGGGAGAGAATCAGAGGGGGAGAGAAAGAAAAAGAAAGAATCAGAGGGAGGGAGAGAAAGAAAGAATGAGAGGGAGAGAACGAATCAGAGGGAGAGAAAGAATCAGAGGGAAAGAAAGAATCAGAGGGAGAGAGAAAATCAGAGGGAGAGAAAAAGAAGGAATCGGGGGGAGAGAAAAAGAAAGAATCAGAGGGAGAGAAAATTAGAGGGGGAGAGAGAATAAAAGGGAGTGAGAATCAGAGGGAGTGAGAGGAAATCAGAGGGATAGAGAGAAAATCAGAGGGGAAGAAAGAAAGAATCAGAGGGAAGGAAAGAAAGAAGCAGAGGGAGAGAGAGAAAATCAGAGGGAGGGAGAGAATTAGAGGGAGAGAGAGAAAGAATCAAAGGGAGAAGGGAAAATCAGAAGAGAAAGAGAGAATCAGGAGGGAAAGAAAACATCAAAGGGAGAGAAATAAAAAATCAAAGGCAGAGAGAGAATCAGAGGGAGAGAAAGAAAGAATCAGAGGGAGAGAAAGAAAGAATCAGAGGGAGAGAAAGAAAGAATCAGAGGGAGAGAGCAGAAAAAAGAGAAGGAAAGAGAGAATCAAAGACAGACAGATAGTGATAGAAGGAGAGAGAAAAAAGTGGGAAGGAAAAAAATAAATAAAGTCGCCCACATCACTTGTAGCATCCTGAGATACTGCTGCCCCCGCCATGGTTTTTGGGGTCCCCTACTCCTCTGGGGGGACCTTGGAGCAATTAGTGTCAAGATAGAGAGTGGGAGCCGACCGAGGATCGTCAATTCCTCAATCTGTTCTGTGATCACTGAGTCAGGAAGAACTGTGAGCACAGTTGTCACAAGCTCAGCTGAAATGTTGGTTGCACAGAAGATTGAGCACAGCATTGCACTGTATTGGAGGCCGGGGAGACATCTGGCCTATATGTCTCCATAAAGAGAATCTGTCTCCTCCAAATGCTGTTGCATAGGGACTTGTGAAAAAAATTGTAAAAAGTGATTTAAAAAAATAAATAAAAATTAAAAAACAAACAATGAAACAAAAAAAAACAAGCCCGCCGCAAGGCATGCCCATGTACGTAAGGTATCGTTGCGAACGTTGGCGTGAGAGCTTTTAAAACGCCACCTATGGACAATTTTGAGTACCATTATTTTTTACTAATAAAGGTGTATGTCAATCCTAACATTGAACTTCTCTTATTTGCTACCTTTTAGTCTGTTCACTATTTTTCTGTACTTGTGGGGTGTTCCAAGGAATTCCCCTAGTAAAGTAGAAGAGTTTCTTATAAAAAAAAAAATGACAACACTGTATTACTGGGGTTCTCAAAGTAAAACCTACTGCTGTGTATTTTAATTTCAGCCCTTTTATTTACCCATATTGAGTTGGCAACAGATCTTTGGATTATAGTTTTGGTTCCACCTTGGCTAGCAAAGCATTTTTACAGTTACTTTCAATAGTACAAATAGCATGAAATGAGCATGTAGGCTCAGCACAATGGAACAGAACTTTAACCTTGGCTTCAGGCCTGTGTTTTATTTGGACTTATTCCATAAAGCCCAGTCGTGCCTAATTGGGTCCATTATTGTCCATCACACAGCCATATTACACTGATTGGTAAACAAAGCAGATGTCTAAATGTTCTATCCCAGTGACAGATGAATAGATGATGAACCATCATCATAAAAAAAAAAAAGGCTTTTGCTTCACGCACACAACCAGAATACATCTGTCTCTAGAATGACAGTGAAGAGCAGTGTGATCGTGATGTGAATTGTGTCAGTAATTAACAGATGGTCATATATGGTAGGCTATCGTTAAACCTGAATTCCCAGCAAACAGCTAACAGCACACAGATAATATACATATATGGGAGGTTTTAGAAACCAGAAGATTCATATTTCTGTCTATCAAGTCATGAGTTTTGCACATCTCTGCCACACAGCACAACCCTGTCTGGCAGGGCAGGAGAACTGATATTTTCCTGTGGCAGTCAAATAACACATACTGGGCTTTTCCCTCCCCCAGCTTGTGACTGAACAGTAAAAGGAGTAGCAGAAGACTGCTAAGCTCCTCTCTCTTTTACTCTGGACTCTCCTCCTATCAGTATGTTCCTTTTAGCACAGAAGCACAACAAACTGATCCTTCGAACATGTCTCCCTCTTCTAGCCTAAGCTCACCTATATAGTGGACTGCAAGAGGCTGATACCAAGTCTACAATAATTTGCATCTTTTATATCTGCCTGGAGTTTAGCTTTAAAACGTTCTTGGTTTTAGATGATGTCATTTCTGAGCTTCTGCCAAAAAATTCTGCCACAAAATATTCAAGGACACGGTCTACTTAGTGTTTTTCCAATTATTATCCTGGCATTCATTTTATACACCAGATTGCCATGCTGAGTAATTCACATTGGCTGCCAGTGTTCTCTCGTAGCTTGCTCTTGCCAAGCTTAAAAGGAGAACTATGGGGTTCTATCTTTTTTTTATGAATGCATTCCTTAGGCTAAATAAGTAAATAATGTAATTTACTGTAATTAGCCAAAATGCACAGGAAGGCTGTAAAACCTTGTTTTAGGTGGTGGGCGGGGCTAAGCGGCGCAATGAGAAGACATCCCGACGTATCTGACGGGATCCTCCCCACTGATGATTGACAGTGATTCTTGAGAGCTGCTGCGTGTCCACAAATATATGGACATGCGCAGCAGCTCTCTCCTTACCTGCACGTCCCCGTGTGCCAGCTCCTTCCCCCCTCTCTCTTTCTCTCCCTGCTGACAGATCGTGATTGACTACAACTCGGAAAGTCCATATATGGTAAATGATGTCACTGGAGATCCCTGCTGATCGGATCCGATGGACTCGGAAAGTCCATATATGGTAAATGATGTCACTGGAGATCCCTGCTGATCGGATCCGATCAGCAGGGATCTCCAGTGACATAATTTACCATATATGGACTTTCCGAGTTGTAGTCAATGCTGAAGAGACAGAGAGAGCTCCTTCCCCTCTGTCATCAGCGATCCACGATCTGTCAGCAGGGAGAGAAAGAGAGAGGGGGGAAGGAGCTGGCACACGGGGACGTGCAGGTAAGGAGAGAGCTGCTGCGCATGTCCATATATTCGTGGACTCAAGAATAGCTCTCAAGAATCACTGTCAATCATCAGTGGGGAGGATCCCGTCAGATACGTCGGGATGTCTTCTCATTGCGCCGCTTAGCCCCGCCCACCACCTAAAACAAGGTTTTACAGCCTTCCTGTGCATTTTGGCTAATTACAGTAAATTACATTATTTACTTATTTAGCCTAAGGAATGCATTCATTAAAAAAAGATAGAACCCCATAGTTCTCCTTTAAGATGAATGGAGGCAAGGCAGTCTGGATTTCCCAAATCTGCCCATCTGACAAGACTGCAGTAACTTGTTTTTAAGAACAAGTCTGCCAGACAAGTGAAACCAAGAACTGAACTGCTAATGCATCCCTCCATCAAATCTAATCAGAGTTTTCTGTAATGACCTGCAGCCATTTTGCATAGAACTCTTCACGTGGGCTGAGTGGTGCTGCATCCTTGAAGCCTGTGCTGAGTAACCTTTTTACTCTACTTGCTGTTTCAGTCACATTCAGATTTTCTAGGTAGGTTTTGGTGACTGTAATAAACATCTTGGTAATGACACTTGATAAACCAGGCATCTTTATGTGACAATAGGTGAGTTTGGTAATAGCTCTCTTGCATTGGAAGCAGGGAAGTAATAGCAATTACCAAATTACAGTACTAACAAAAAACAAAGCTGAACTCTAGCCAAAACAATAGGATAAAAATAAATAGCCCATTAAATGATAAAATAACAAAACAATATTGCACAATTATCTCAATTTTAGAACAGAAATTTCTGACCTTTGGTACTGCGGAATCTGGGGTTTCAGAAACCTGCAGAGGAAAAACAAAGATGGTGAATGCTGATTACTTTACAACAGTGCTGAACAAAACTTAAGCGGCAAGTCACCAATAGTGATGAGCCTGGGCTTGGTGTGAACTCAGTTTGTCTGAGTTCGCCCAAGCATGTTTAAAACTGTGACCACCACCCATGCCTTACCCCAACCCAACCCAATCAGTTGTGGCAAACACATTCCTTGTCATGTAACACGGGCGCAACTGACACCACTGATTGGGTCAGAGGAGGGGGAAGATCAAAACTGTGAAGATCACAGTTTTGAGCAGCTTGGGCGAACTTAGGTGAACTGGTTATGCACTAAGCCCAAACTCATCACTAGTCACCAATGCAATTAAAAACATCTGCTGTAACCTAAAGTGGGCTATTCATGATTCAATTTTTTGCTGAACCCGTGGGCATTGAGGGACGAATCACCCGCTGTTTGCATTGTATTAAATGGCTGCTAGCTCCATTCGCCCGAGAATTTTCCACCTGCTTCCTTCAATCAGTTGATCGAGGGATGCAAGGCGGAAGGGTGCCGACAGCAGCCCCCACGGTATGAATTTCCTGATGAACCGGCCGAAATTCAAACCGCGTGTACCCGACTTAAGACATTTTGGACTTTTGTCTCAGCAATCTTGGTTTCATTAAACCTTCTGCTGTACACTAGATTGACCTGACTAGTTTCTGAATGATACACAAAGCTTTAGAAATTCACAGGACATCGAAAAACATTTGAAGCCCTATATACTACGAATGTAAGATATTAGCATGATATAAGGGAGTGCCAAGCTGAAGATTCAAAGATTTTTCATTGTAACTTGTAAAATTTAGCCTAGCATAGTACAAATACAGATCAAGACTAAGAAGGCAGAGCCAGCAGGGCGGGCACAGCTGGCTCTGCCTCTAGATAGGCAGAGACAGCTGTCATTAATGCAGCTGGGTGGATCTCAACAGCATTGTCAGGATCCGTCCTGGCTGCGGCGGTCTCAGTATACCGCGAGCTATAGCTCACGATATACTGAGCTTTGGGTCACGTGAGAACGGTAGTATATGTCCTCCTGTGACCCTTAAGAGAACTATGGGGAAAACACTTACCCCATAGTTCTATTTTAAGGGCACATATCCCACTCCCTGGGCATGTATACTTACCCATGCTCCTTCTCTGCCTCCCTGCTTGTCTTAGCTCTGGTGTCAGAGCTCAGGTAGGGGGATAATATCATGGCACCCCCCTCCACAAGATGACAGTATTTGGGTCTCTTGATTGGATGCTCAAGCCTAAGCACTGTCACATATGGGAGCTCCACCATCCCCAAAAGCCCCACTCCATTAGCGAGGGCTCTAGCAGTACAGTTGGGGTACTTAGAAAGAAAGGTTGGTTAAATATACATGCTTGGGGTGTGGGCTATGTGCAGACAGTGATACCTTGCCTTGATTGACAAAGTGACAGTGCTTCATAAACTACTTGCTTACTCTGAAACTTTTAACATAACCTTGAATAATCATTTCCCTACACATAACCTATGGATATTAATGTGTAACCCTATCCCTCCTCCTAACCTTAAAAATAATCTAACCCTCAAACCTAACCCCTTTAGCTGTCCCTTAACCACCTTTAATCTAGCTAAAGCCTAAATTAAACTACTACCATAACTGCTGGGGCAATACTTACCTTAATAGGCCAATGCTTTTGCATACATTTGTACCATCCTTGGTGTCAATAGCCGCCAATTAATTTTGGTGCTAACATTTTGGGGCAGCTAAAATACAACCCCAATTCCCAAAAAGTTGGGACAGTGTGTAAAATCTACATAAAAACAGAATGCAATGATCTGCAAATCTCATAAATCCAGATTTTATTCACAAAAGAAATTTAGAAAATTGATATAAAATGTTTAAACTGAGAACATTGACCATTTTAAGAAAAAAATAAGGACATTTTATTTTAGCAAAACGTCTCAAAAAAATTGGGACAGGGCCATGTTTATCATCCCTTCTTTTATTTAACAACACATTATTATTTTGTATATAACTTTTTGTTTGTTTGTTTCTTTGTGTGTGTCTCCGGCTCTCTGAAGCATTGTAGATATTTCACAACATCAGAGACTACAGAAAGTATATTGTCAGACTAACTCCCATAGACTGAGACAGTAAAATAAGATCTGAGTTCCTATGTACCTGTATATGATTTTTTCTAGCCCCTGTCTATGGGAGTTAGTCTGACAATATACTTTCCATAATCTCTGATCTTGTGAAATATCCACAATGCTCCAGAGAGCCAGAGATGCACATGAAGTTATATACAAAATAATAATGTGATTTGGTAATGCTGATTAATGCGGTCTGTGAATTTTAACCTCTGCACGACCCATTTCATGATAATTTTGTCATGGATCCTAAAGGGGTTAAACAGACTCTGTTCATACTTGTAGAGCCGGCGGCTGGCTTTACAGTAAAAGTGATTCTGGTGACTCCGATAAAGTGGCCGCCCCCCTGCCCGACACCCCCATGTTGGGTATCTCCGCACATGTCAGAGTAAGAGCAATAATTCTAGGGCCAATATTTATGCGCATCTCTAAACTGATGACCTGTAGGGGCTTTTAAAGTGTCATGTATGGACTTTTTGGGGGTTCTGAATTTTGTTGCCGTTTCACGGACGCACACAATTTTTAAACTGGGCAAGTTGGGTATCTATTTACTCAGTGTAACCTCATCTTTTATATTAAAAAAAAAGGGTTTTATTTAGTGTTTTGGGGCAGTAAATTTAATTAAAGTGCATTTTTCACTAAATTTTTGGGTAATAAGTTGTGCTAATGTTGTGCAACATAAAGATGTGCAACTGCCACCATTTTATTCTACAGGGTCTTGGCTTTCATAAAATATATAATGTTTGGGGGTTTTAAGTAATTTGCAGGCCTAAAATGTGGATTATAACATGTAAACAAAAAATGAAATAAAGGCCTTTGTCCTTAAAGTGACATTAACCACTTCATGACTGAGCTTGTTTTTAGTTTCTGTTCGTAAATGACTGACACACTTTTGACATTTTTGCTGTGTGATCCTTCCACGCCAGTAATATACTTTCTTACAAAGTGCACCCACACATATTATATATTGTTTTTTAGAGGACAGATAGGGCTACATATTTATATCACATATGTGTGTCTAACGCCTCACTTAGGACAAATAAAATATAAAAAAAGAGGAAAAAAACGTTTAAAAAACCCCACTTTTTTCCCAGTTTTCATTTGTAGTATTTTTTACAAAACCAGCACAGCTAAAAAAAAAAATGCAATAAATACATTCATTGATATGTCCTTTATTTTTTATACACTTTTTTTTTCTTTACACTATTTTTTTTTACACTTTTCACTATTTTTTTAAAACTTTTAAAATTTTTATTTTATTTATTTAATTATATCAAGCAGTCATTGTGAATTAATCTCACTATTACTGCTTGATAAATTAATACATTTTTGGTTATCATTAGGCTGCTTCAAACTTCAGAACAGCCAATAATAAGTTAGTGACACTGATCCTGCAGCAGTTCAGGATTCAGCTGTCACTAAAGGTTTTCTGAATGTTTCAACAATGATCAGAAAACTGAAACATTCTTCTTTCAGGAATAGATACATTATGTATCTATTCCTGAAAGTGAAGAAAAAAAAAAAAGCCAGTATACGATCCATGTTTGCCCGCTCTGCTTTGACTCTCAGACACCCAATATTAAGGTATCAGGTGTCTGAAAAATGTTAACCCTTTCATTAATGAATGCTTCTATACTGAGGCATCTATTAATGAATGGTAACCGCTGATTCTCAGCGGTTACCAGCCCTCTAATGCAGCAAATAACTCGTCACGTACAGTGTACGTGACGAGTCATTTGGTCCCTTTGTGGCGGAACATACAGTGTACGTCTCCCGTCACGAAGGGGTTAAAGGATACTTTTTTTTCCTTCCCCCTCAATGGTAATGTCAGCACTTACCTTAAGTGATGTCTCTTAATCCGATCTTCTCCTTTCCTGTCGTTTTCAGCCTATTCTCCAGCGCTGCTGCGGTCCAGCGCTGACTCCTCTGTGCTTGCTGGCACTTCCTGTCCCACGGTGTCTGCATGCGGGTGCACGCCGTCTATAGACTTACCTTGTGTCTCTCCTCGTCTCCCGGACCAAAATCTGAACTGCGCATGCGCCAGCCCCAAGATCCTTTACGGCCGCCCGAGATTTTTCAGATTTTCGGACAGGAATACGCGGGGAAGACACAGGTAAGTTTAAACCACTTTCAAAGCATTTTAAAAAACAAAACATTTGCATATATCTACTGCTTGCTAGCAGTGGATATATGAAAAAAATTGAGGGTTTAATTATACTTTAAGGGGTTAATAAGAGGTTTATTTCATTACAGAGCAGGCACTAGCACCGATCACACTGCAGTGCACTGTTCCCCCCAAAAAACACTTTAAAAAGGGATATCTACATTTGTCAAGCCCTGAGAATTATTTCTATGCACATAAATTAGATTAGGCCATCATACTGTGAGTATATAAAAAAAAAAGTATAATTCACCAACAAATACCCCTCTTCTGTGTGTATATAGTCTTACTGTGTAATGGTGTCCATTTGTTGTATAATTTTAAAGTATGTATTTGTTATTTTAGGATATGAGTCATATATGACTCAGTACTGGACAGACTATACTATTTTTACATTTAATGGCAAAATGTCTTAATAGCAGTTCTCAAGAGGCACTTACATTTCCAATACAGCATACCTCTTGAACATATCTATTGAGACACAATAGGCTGCCATTTAAATCTTGAGGGTGAAAAAACTGCTCTGTAATAGAAAACAACAAATGCGCATTGCACCAGATATAGTACTTTTAAGGGCTGACATGAAGCCGATAATGACTTCTGAGATTGGCAGTAAAATGAACTAAATTATATGGCTCAACAACAGGTTGTAAGCACACAGAATCACACTGTCAATACAATTAATTTGTATGCCAAACTTAACAAAAATGCACAGATAGATTACTGTAAAATGAATATATAAATCAGGCATACATTACCAATTAAGGAGTAAAAGCAGCCATTTTTTTTTACATTTTGGATAAAGTGTTAAAAGAATTTCCGACCGTCTGTTTTTACCACAGTAAACTTTCTCACTTCCTGTCCTGCTATTAGAACATTAATGTAAGCTACGTCTTCTGCTTCCTTTCTTCTGCAGTGAATATATTTTGCTGAAGAATCCAAACATATTTGGCTCCCTACTGGAATTTCCATAAAATCATATAGAGAATGTACTGTTTTAGTTAGTAAACTGTTTATGTTACAAAAGTCAAGGAGACACTATGAACTCTCTCTCATACCTATTATAAAAGCACTGCCATTACTGTGCCAGATGAAATTAAGGGAAATTCATGCATGAATTATTCATTGTACAACTCCGAGACCAGTTTAAAATGAGGCCACCAAGAACGTTGTTTTGACTTTCTCTTACACTGCTTACACAGAATAGGTCTGCCTAATCAGATATCTGCTTCATTTTCTAAATGATGGGACCCATAGTCTGACCAGCTTTTATATGTGAAAATACCACCTATATCTGTAAAACAAAAGCAAAGATTCCAATATGTAAATCTACATTTATGTATTTTTGTATTCTGCAGCTATATAATTGGAGAAGGTCTGCCGAGCTGAATTATGGGACACCCAAACATGTCGGAGTTGAACTACCCGAGCCAAACCCTTGGAAGCCCTTATATAGCCATAGAAGATATCATCAGTTCTCAGAATATCATCTCCAGAGTCATGCACAGCTACCTTGGCATACTAGTTCCACTTGGTTTACTCGCTGGTATCTTCAGTCTTGTGGTTTTAATCAAGAAAAAAATAAAGCACCAAACAATGGAAGATCTGGACTTCTACCTTTTATGCTTGGCATTTACTGATATCACAATCATCCTGTATTCTTTTACTTCCTCAACAAGACCGGACTATTTGGAAATATCCAACCTGAGCTGTGGGGTGCTGTGTCTATTCTTCAACATAAGTTATTTCTTTTCTCAGTACCTGTTGCTAGTGATGCTCCTCATGTTGCTTGTAGACACGTCTGCTTCTGGATTCCAAATGTTAAAAACCATTACAAATTGGCTGGGATGTTTGTCTCTGACGTTGATATTCTCTGTAACAATGTCTCTAGTAACTGTGTCACTCCTGGGAACATACAGTAGTCTTCAAAACATAACTCACTGCCAGCTGGATCCATTAAACGCCAGTCCGAAGTATGACTTTGTGAAGTTCTCCATTGGATTCTGTCTGCCATCACTCATTATCTCAGTGCTCTCAGTTCTACTGATTGTTCAGAAGCTCCATAGTGTTATGGTTATTTTACTGGATATATCCATTATGTTTGTATGTCGACTTTTCTACAATATTATGCTCCTTAGAAGAACAAGATTAAAGATTTCTGGATTCTATTTGTCTCCCAGAGAAGAACTAGTAATGAACATTGCAGAGCTGGTAGTATTTAGTGGTAGCTGTATTAGACTCGTCTGCACAATGACCTTGCACAAGCCATGTTGGGATGGAGTCAAGAAATCCTTGCAGTTCTTCAGGAAGATGTGCAGGACAGAAACTTCGAACAGTGTTATCTAATTGGATTTCCTGCACACGCCAAAGAAATAGACAATAGATTGCCTCAACTGTTCAATATATACAGACCTATGAACAAGTTAGAGCACCTTTATAAAATTACATAAATCTTATTGTTTTTGTAAGCAGAAACATCCACAGGGGACACATTTAAAGCCCAACTCGAGCCGAAACATTTCAATTACAACCTCTGCAAACTTTATATTGTTGTCTTTGCCCATGATGTGGACATTTTCTCTCAACTAATCACTCAAAGACACAAACAGCAATAAAATAACATTTTCTTTCAAAGGAAATAGAATTTGTGTCTGGTTTCACTGCCAAACCCCAACTTGCAATAAGAAAAATAAATCTCAACACAGTAATAGGCAGCAATAAACACTGAAAGAGGTTAAATCCCTTTGCGCCAATACAGGACACTAAAACCAAAGTTTTGGCCATCTTCGGGTTTTGAACTTTGCATACACAATTACTGTTTATCTTATATAATGAACAGACAAGACAAAAATGCAGCAGATGCAAAACGGCAGATTCGGGATTCCTGCTGCAGGAAATGCAAGTTCCTAACACAGGAATCCCTATTCGTACCTAAAGATATAGATATGAATGGGGCCTTACTATCATAATCTATTAAATGCATTGCATTAGAGGGCAGCGCATTGCATTAAAGAAAAAAAAGTTTTTAAAACCTTTACAGCTCATCAATTTAGAGTTAACAGTAAAAAAAAGGCTATAGAACTATTTCTCTCACTCCAGCGTGTGTAGTAATATCAAATGTGTGTTACGCAGCTGTCATTTGCAGATGCGTGCTGGTGGCATGCATGTTTAAGTACCTGGATGGGGGCAGTGGTGTGGGTCCCTTCATTTTTTTGTGTATTGTGTTCAACTTTTTTATTGCACTTATTGTATTTTTTCTACCTTATTTTTTACTATCACAAGCCCCCATGTGTGATAGCATTGCGCATTGATAGGCCTGCTTTAAGCAGACATCAAAGGTTAATTGACCCCTGATGTCTCCCCTACACTGCTTCCAAACAAGATAAAAGTACCGACTGTACTCAATTTATGTCCCTGGCTGACGGCTGTCAGAAAATGACTGCTGCAGAGCACTGCCAGGGTCAAGACTTAAGAGGGAAAATTTGGGAACGAAAGTTTACTGATCATACTCCTCTCAGTCTTCCCAAATACTGAATTCTTGGCACTGACCCACAACAATACACAGGCAGGAATTCATTGTTTAACCAACCAAGTTATACAAGTAATGCTTGAGGTTAACCGTTTTTTAATGTTGTATTCCCAGCCTGCGTAACGTTTAGGGTAGACACCAGCAGACTTAATTAACAGTTTTACCTTTCTCCAGCAGCCCAGACCAAGTGCCAGTTATTAGCCCTGAGCTAAAAACAAACCTGTGCCCAAACTATGCACATTAAAGTAGTAATATATTCAAAACAAGAAATAAAAACACTTTTAAAAAAGCCAGATTCACCTATGTAGCTATGGGCATAGGAGAAATGTCTTTAAAGTTCAAAAAAGAGGCACATAAATCTTTTTTTTTTTCTTCAAATAATTTCTATTGCTGCAGAATATTGGCAGCCTGAGAGCCCTCTACTGTGAACACACAGGTCTTGCGTCTAAGCTGTAACCCACTAAAATCAGACTTTATTGCCTTTGTGTTTATTTTGAGAATTAATTACTACTTGCACTGTACAAACAGTAAGAGAGGCAATAAGAGCTTGCTTTAAAGTTCTTTTAATGCTTGTTAAGAATATTCAGTGTAATGTAACCTCCATGGTCTAAGCACTGGTGCACAAGTGGATTAAGATTCTTACGGGGTCTTTTTTTAAATAAATCAGGCAAATGTGTGAGATTAAAAATATCAGAACCATCACGGGTGACTTTGTTTAACAAGTGCATTCATGAAGATATAATTTTTGTTCATAGTGGATTGCTAACCTAGAACAAGCATACGGTTCTTGATGTTCGACAGGTCTTAATGCTGTCATAAACTGACTCAGTAGATAGTAAAGCAAAGATCAGGATGACAGCCACAGAGTTCCCCTAATTATCTGCTTTAAAGTGTCTCTGTGGTCCTCAGAGAACTAGTGAAGGAAAAGGACAAGGAAATGAGTCTGTGAAAGAGGCATCCTAATGAAGACTCATCCATCAATGGTACTGTGCTTAAAAAAAGTCTATATGTATATAGCATACAGCAGGGGTGCCCACAATTTTTTGTGTCAAGACCTACTTTTCGAATGACGAGCTGAATGAGATCTACCAATGGAAAAAAACCTCCCTTGCTCTCTCTCTCTCGGCTGTCTCTACTTGCTCTCTCTCCTGGCTGTCTCTCCTTGCTCATCCTCCTGCCTGTCATTCTTCATTTTCTCTCCTGGCTGTCTCTCCTTGCTCATCCTCCTGGCTGTCTCTCTTCGCTCTCTCTCTCCTGGCTGTCATTCTTCGTTTTCTCTCCTGGCTGTCTCTCTTTCCTGGCTGTCTCTCCTTGCTCACCTTGCTGTATTTTGCAAACAGTGTAATGCAACAGGCTGTGTAAAGTAATATTCTTTGATGTACTACATAGCACTTCAATCTACAGTATCCACCAGAAAGGTGTCAGGGAGCTTGACTCAGCAGACTCAGGCTAATAGGTAATCATGTGTGCACAGCTAAATAAATATACCAAAATGGAATAAAGGGGCCGCCTTTCACACCCTTCGTGATCTACCAGCATTAGCTTTGAGAGCTACTAGTAGATCACGGTCTACCTAATGGGCACCCCTGGCATACAGTATTCATATCTAAAAACCAAAGTATTACCCAATACACATTGCCTTTGGATATGCGTCTGATTTGTATTCCCCCAGTCATATATACACTAGGCAGAGGTACTATCGATATTTATTGACATGCCATGTATCTATAATATATTTATGTAATTCAAATTTTAGATGTATGGGTCAATATAATGGGTCAATTAACCTCCCTAAGTAATCCTGGCTGATAGCATCAACAAATTAAATGGTGCTTTATGGTTTTGGCAGGAATCAGGCCTCATTCACACCAGGGCGGTTCGGTCGCGCTGAACCGCTGACATGAACAATTGCATACCTTCCTATAGGGACCGTTCAGGCGATCTCGCAACTCTGCGCGATCTGAACTGCATGTCGCCCGAAATGCACCCTGACCGTTTTTTTTGCGCTGATTCCATATACAGGTGAAACTCGAATAATTAGAATATCGTGCATTGAGGCAGTAATTGCTGCAAAAGGGGCCCAAACCAAGTACTGAGTACATATGCATGCTTATACTTTTCAGAGGTCCGATATTATTCTATGTACAGTCCTTGTTTTATTGATTGCATGTAATATTCTAATTTTCTGAGATTGTGGATTTGGGGTTTTCATGAGCTGTAAGCCATAATCATCACAATTATGACAAATCATGGCTTGAACTATCTTGCTTTGCATGTAATGAGTCTATCTCATATATTAGTTTCACCTTTTAAGTTGCATTAGTGAAATAAATGAACTTTTGCACGATATTCTAATTATTCGAGTTTCACCTGTAGATTTCAATAAAAATGCAATGATCGGCACGTTTTTCATTGAGTTTTAGCCCTTTTAAAATTTGCGCTGAAACGCATCCGCCTTGATGTGCATGGGGCCTAAAGCAGGTTTTGGTATAGTGGATAATGCTGCAAAAGGAGACACCTGTGTAGCAATGGTTTGGGTCTTGCAGGTTGGTTTAGGTGTATAAACCCATTCTACATATAAAGTTGTGCTGTAACATGCCATTGTCCACCCAACTAACTAAATTTTGTATAAAGGTAAAACCTAATACAAACTGTCAGCTGGGTCATCGTTACGCATCTGTTCTAAAGAAACACAATAGGGTGCTAAGATATATACCTGTGAGGAGGTGTGCCCCCCGATCTGATACTATTGGCTGATGCCTTCACTTCCACTTCTTCACCATGCCTTCCCTGCATGCATAAGTCCCTATATGTTGTGTCCTGCCTGTAGTTCTACTTTAAGCAGGGACAGTTTTTGCTGGATGATGGCAGTGTATGATCTGTTGACTTCTTTTATTCCTTTGGCATATCTTCCTACTATAATTACCTATTCTCCTGAGGCTATGAAAGGATACACCACAAAACATGTCAACATGAAAGTCATTAAAACACTGCATTTCTGCTTTTACTCTGTAGCATAATAATATATATAGATTTTAGTGTTACAGGGCTGGCTGACTCTACTCCCACGTTTTTAAAACCCAACAGCTCCACACCCCCACTACCAGTCCCCCTGGCATTGTTTAACTTGGAAGAGGACCAGCACTGGTAACAAAAGCAGGTGAGTCTGAGGCGGTCAATGTCAGAGAGGAGGTGCAAATGAAAGCAGTGGTTTTTATTTTTAAAATTGCTGGCCCATTTAAAAAAAATGTAGACTTCAGATATAGGGGCGGTTCACACCATAAACCGTGCGTTCCAGAGCGGTCAGCTGCTGGAACGCAATGTATCGCATCCCGGCCAGCTTCCTGCGTTCAGGGGCGGGAGGGGGTGTGGCAGTGAAGTCAATGGTACTGCAGCCACGCCCCCTCAACTGCAGTGCGATCGCCCGCACCAGAATGTGTGCAGAATGCAGTGCCTGTGTTCCGGGCCAGTGTGATCTGATAAAAGAGTGTTTGCAGCATTTTTTTCAGATCGAACTGGACCGGAACGGAATGCAGGCACTAATGTGCCACGTGTTCTGGACCTGAACGCAGGAAGCCAGCCAGGATGTGATACAGTGCGCTCCAACAGCTGACCGCTCTGGAACGCGCTATCAATGGGGTGAACAAGCCCTAAGGCAAAACATTTCTTAAAACGGTTTCATAGTCTAAGTATATTATATTACTGAACAAACTGAAAAGAGAAGCTGAAAAGAGAAGTTACTATGGGCAACTGCTCCAGATTCTGTCTGCTCCAGTTTTGATGAATTCCCTCCATTGTGTTTACATTAAAGGTTAGAAGAGAAACAAGATGTCACCAGCACACCGCAGGATTGTGTCCCAACAAACGTCTTTTTATTGACGCATATTGTCACCGCAAAAGCAACGTTTCGGTACTATGCAGGGTCCCCTTTATCAGGCTTAGTGCGGTGCTGCAGGGTCACTGCTGGGATAGGGAGCTGAGGTGGTTAAGACAGCAACCTGAATTAGTTCAGTGATTCCGCTTTTAAATTTGACTATGAATTGCCCCAGAGTGCCAGAAGCTACAGAGACCAGTGATGGCCTGTACTAAAGTTCATTATTGCTTTTTAGCAATATCTCAATATTTTAATCCCCACTGCCTGGCCACAGGTCCACTTAAAACCTTCAGGCTGCTAATTTTCCTAGCAAGGGCTTTAAAGTGAGACGGAATCCAAAAAGTGAAGATTTGTTATGTTACTTGTGACTAAACAGCCCCTAAAACTCTATGTTTCCCTTGAACCTCTTCTGTTTAGAGCCTCATAGCTGTATAACTGCATTGAGAGATCTAAGGCGCTGCTGCCTCTGACTGTGGGTTTTAGGAGCTTTGGATTGATATTTGGTGATGTTAACACTGGGCTGCTCACTGTCCTCCTTGCTGGAGTCTCTGACATCAAGAAGCAAAGCCCTGTCTCTACTAAGATGTCCACCTCCACAAAGACACTTTGCAAGGCACAGTAATTTAGTAATGGGGAAAAGGATCAGCTGCAGGAAGATTACAATGGTTGCTTGTCCTTTGTCCTCTCCCTGCCATTATTGCCACAACTTCCAGAGTTTGTTCTTCTTTATTACTTCAAACAGATATGGGCTATCCTATTAAAGTTAGCAAAATATTTTAGTAACTGCTTGTGAGTATTGAACCATCTAGTTTGAACCCAACAGCGAGTGGCTGGGCTCCAGATTACATGCCAAACACCTCCTTTGGTATCTGTGTGGACTAAGCCTTAAACTGACCATACACCTATAGATTATCTGCCCATTTTCTATGGACAGATGGAAAAAGTGCAACAGATTTCTCCATCTACGCTAAACTGTGTGGATGGAGGAATCTCCCACTAGGCCGAGCTTCAGTATCTTGCTAGTCGGCCCCGCAGGCTCTCGAAAAAACCTGAACAATGCCTGCATCCAATCACATTATTCAGGTATTCTGATAGCCAGCGGGGCCGACTAGCAAGATACTGAAGCTTGGCCCAGTGGGAGATTCCTCCATCCACACAGTTTAGCGTAGATGGAGGAATCTATTGCACTTTTTCCATCTGACAAAATGCACGGCATTTTTCCCATAGTGCCACTTTCGGACTAAATATTTCGGCAGCCGAAATTTCAGTGCATCCCCACTGAAAAGGTATATCATTATTCCATTGTATTTTCAGAAAGTCAAAGCGAATGAATATTAGTGATAACAACTTCCTAAATATAGAGCTGCTGAAAATATTACATATAAAGCTCTCCAGATGGTGTACGTTCTCTCCATCTGCACCCCATGATTTGTGGTGTCTGCATGTGCTCGTAATGGGAACCAGACAATTTCTGCTGCTAATCAAACACAACCCTTCTAAATGAGCCTGAGAAACAGATTTCCTAACATCACTGAATGACCTTACATGAATGGCATTATTCCATTTAATGTAGCTGATGTTAATCTCTATTAGACTTTAGCTAATCACCCACTAGAGGATTCATACTGCAGCCATCAATGCTCACTGCTAGACCTGGCAGCTGTACGAGGACAAAAGAGTTAACACAGCACTTCAGAACACTGTTTAAAAAAAAAAAAAACTACTGAAATTTCTAATGGGCCTGCAACCTATAAAAGCCTAACTCCAACTAAAACTTTCTGTTTCTTTTTGGATAGAATGGGGAAGGGTTAAAGCCACTGATGTGGGCGGGACTAGATGTGGCCAGGTGCTGACTCACATGCTACAGGCTTGCGAGTCAGCAGTGACAATACTAACAGCCACACCCCCTGAAATGTTTTTTCATCCCACTGTAGTACAAGCAGGCACAACCTCCATAAGAGTGGCAACTCTGCTCTGAATTCAGGAGAAGAGCAGAAATGTTACGTTACCATCACAGAAAGCTGCATTAGGTGGACTTCAACAAGTTTTTGTGGGACTTTTCAATGGGACTAAGAAAAAACGGCAAGTGCAGATGTACCTATAGGTGTAGCAGCACACATTTTTGTAACAGGAGGTCATAGTTCTACTTTAACATAGCAAATAATAGGATTATTCTTTACTCAGTATAAAATAATTTTCTATACAAGATCAACTAAGATCATCACCCACTGAGCATAGAGACACATGCAGGTGTAGGGTGTAGAACAACTGAAAAAAACAAAAGGGTCTGGGGAAGCCCATGCAGGTGGACAAAACCCCCCTACCCTATGGAACAAGCTCACTTAAATAACATAGTAGTGCAAAAATCTAAATATTAAAGCACATGGACAGCTTCAAAGTCAGAAGGGCATTTGCTGTGTCCTCCAAAGAAAATGATTTAACAGTGAATACAAAAAATTATACTTTTGTCTTGTGCTCATTAGAGGACAAAGCTCTGCTTTAGAGCTGCACCTACTGGGACGTTCCAAAGCAATGCCATAACGTGGCAGACAAAAACGGAAAGACACAGCAAACACTAGAAGTTGTTCCCCCACCTTGAGCTGAACAAGAAGGGGCAAAACTTTATGTGAAAGAGAGTGAGCTTCTCCATGAGCTTGGACTGCCAAGGATGCATACCCTCTGCAATGCTAGATGGCTTGGACAACTTTGTTTCCTTCTCCTGATGCATTCCTGAGCTAAGGCAAGAAGGTACTCTTTCCTCCAGAGAGGTTCTTGATGACCTTATCTTGCGTTACATTAAAAAGTCACTGTAGAAAGGCATCATGGCACACTCACAAACCAGCATGTAAAACAACTTGTCTCACCACTAAGGGCTCTGTCATTGTCCTAACTCTAAACTATGCATGTAAAAGCATAGTATGCTATGCAAACCAGTAAACTATGCAAACCAGCATGTAAAACAACTTGTCTCACCACTAAGGGCTCTGTCATTGTCCTAACTCTAAACTATGCATGTAAAAGCATAGTATGCTATGCAAACCAGTAAACTATGCAAACCAGCATGTAAAACAACTTGTCTCACCACTAAGGGCTCTGTCATTGTCCTAACTCTAAACTATGCATGTAAAAGCATAGTATGCTATGCAAACCAGTAAACTATGCAAACCAGCATGTAAAACAACTTGTCTCACCACTAAGGGCTCTGTCATTGTCCTAACTCTAAACTATGCATGTAAAAGCATAGTATGCTATGCAAACCAGTAAACTATGCAAACCAGCATGTAAAACAACTTGTCTCACCACTAAGGACAATGACAGAGTCCTTAGTGGTGAGACAAGTTGTTTTACATGCTGGTTTGCATAGTTTACTGGTTTGCATAGCATACTATGCTTTTACATGCATAGTTTAGAGTTAGGACAATGACAGAGCCCTTAGTGGTGAGACAAGTTGTTTTACATGCTGGTTTGCATAGTTTACTGGTTTGCATAGCATACTATGCTTTTACATGCATAGTTTAGAGTTAGGACAATGACAGAGCCCTTAGTGGTGAGACAAGTTGTTTTACATGCTGGTTTGCATAGTTTACTGGTTTGCATAGCATACTATGCTTTTACATGCATAGTTTAGAGTTAGGACAATGACAGAGCCCTTAGTGGTGAGACAAGTTGTTTTACATGCTGGTTTGCATAGTTTACTGGTTTGCATAGCATACTATGCTTTTACATGCATAGTTTAGAGTTAGGACAATGACAGAGCCCTTAGTGGTGAGACAAGTTGTTTTACATGCTGGTTTGCATAGTTTACTGGTTTGCATAGCATACTATGCTTTTACATGCATAGTTTAGAGTTAGGACAATGACAGAGCCCTTAGTGGTGAGACAAGTTGTTTTACATGCTGGTTTGTGAGTGTGCCATGATGCCTTTCTACTGTACCACTGTTCAAAGCCCATTTCGTGTGCACCTTACTGTATAACTGGTAACAAATTGTTGAGTGCGTTTGTCGTTTGTTTTGCTTTACATTAAAAAGTCAATCCCCTGTGAATGGCAGATCCATAACAGCTTTCTTACACGTTTGGTCAACCGACCGACACATTAGCCACAGCGACCTGAGGATGACAACAGACCGAACACTAATTCTAAATACAATGCCACTTGGGAAGCATACTTTAGGCCTGTACCAGCTGCTGTGCTAAATCCAGATAAACATGTGAAACTTGTTCCTCCACTAGACCCTTATGTAAATGTTTTGCGCACTCTGGAAAAGCTTGCAAACCTTAGTAGAGTTAAATAAAACCTTCCAAAATGGACGTCAGGGAGTTTAGGGATGAGGAAGGCCCTGGAATACCTGAAGTTGTAAGTGAAGTGAAGGAATGCCACCAGCAATTATTTATTTATTATTGGTATTTATATAGCGCCGAGTATTTGCGCAACGCTTTACACTGTGTACATTCACATCAGTCCCTGCCCTCAAGGAGCTTACAATCTATGGTCCCTATCTCACATGCATACTGTGATAGCTTGGGTAATATAGCACAATGGTGAGCGCTAAGAGACCACTCTTAAAGCCGACTTTTTTACATAAAAAGGACAGTCTTTATTCATTCAAAAGGTCAACAGTCCAGGAACTTCACAAAACAACTTGCTTTTCTTCAGCATAAACGAAGCATAACAGTTAATTGGACTCTCATAAACACATCATGGTTTGGTCTCACCGACATCTGGCTGTCCCATACACTCCCAGTGTTATAGTCCCAGGACTTTCCCTGGATATACCGTCCTCAGGAGCTTCCCTAAACTCCAAGACTATTGGTATTCACCCTCGTGGGTCACTGTCCCTCCCTGTCTCCCCGACAGGTATCTCAGGGTCATCGACCCTCTGGACCTCTCCAGCCTTCCTGGCTGTGTCACCTGTGCTCACGCACGCAGCAGCGTCTGCCTGTAGCCGTGTGCCTACAGCACACCCACAACCCTCTTCTAAAGCCCTGGGCTAACTTCCTAATAAGGCTGCTCACAGCCACCTGATCAGCTCAACCTGGCAACACCTGGCCCCAGGACTGGAGATCCCATCCCACTATAGTCTGGAAAACCTGGAAGGAATTGAACAGCCGGTTCCTCCTCTCCAAAGGTATTCACATTGTGGAACCTCTCAGCCCCTCTGGCTGAGAGTCCTGGGCGCCAAAGTTGCCATACTACACCGTGGCATTGCCATGCACTGCCACAATACATAAGAGAGCCAATTTAGACAGGAGCCAATTAACCTACCGGCATGTCTTTGGAATGTGGGAGGAAACCAGAGTACCTGGAGGAAACTCATGCAAGCACAGGGTGGACTGATAAGATTTGGGTGGACAGGAGTAAAGAGGGAGAGGAACAGAAAATTAGGAAATATACACAATGAATGAGAGTGCAGGGGAGGAAAAGGAAAAGACACACACAGACACACTGACGAGCAAGTGAAAGGAGCACAGGCTGATGGTTACACACACTAAAGAGGGAATGAGGTTCAACAATACTGCTTCACTCCAGTATTGTTCAGTAAAGATGTCAGCGTAGCTTAGCCCATGCAGTTTGGCAAGGCGGGCTATGCACGCTGCTATTAGCCCCACCCCCTACTTTAATTCGAAGGAGGGGTATAATTTATGGAAATGCAAAAGGGAATGCACGTGAAAGAAGGTCAGGAATATATATATATAAAGCACAGCTGTGTCCTTCAGGAAGAGAGGAAGAGAGGATAAAAAAGGTTTCAAACTTTTAAAAGAGCATCCAGAAACTTTATGTAATCCAAAGAGGGGTAAATCTAAAAGGAGATAAGAATGTGGGCATTACCAAAAGTGTACAGAATAATCATCTATAATGCCCACTAAAGGTTGAACAAAGCTTGAAGAAAGCCGGGGGAACTGCTGCTTTGTGTAGTGAGGGAAAACAACCAGCAGAAAACGAATCAAACTCTCATCAATACACATCAAGTTTACTCTGTTGGTCACATTGACTGTAGATGGGGACAGTTATACAACTAATCTGGCTGATGGATATGGGATATCACTAGACTTCTGTGCATTTGTTTGTTCCTAAACCATATCTACACTTAATAAGAAAGCCATATGCCAGAGACAAGTCAATATTTCATGTAAAGTAAAGATATCTTCCCAAAACTTGTATGCCACTTGACATGACAGCTCTATGTCAAAGGGGGTACGGATTTCCTCATAAATATAATTTTTACTTTGCAAGACTGTAAAACAATAACCTACTGGGGGTTGTAAAGTATCATTGTATTTGCTGTCTCTGAACACCAAAAAGACATAATTAACAGAGCAACAAAGGTTTTGCCAAATATTCTAAATACTGAAGCAACACATCATTTAATTGATGAAAAGCACACAGAATAGAAGCATAATTAGCAACTTGGTTTGCAATTCTCCATAAGTGCACTCAGCACTTGTAGAACTGAATGTTCTGATGAACGAGTTGCCAGATGGGTAATGCAAGAGGTGGCTGCCCAATTGTTGAAGGGGGCCAACAGAGGTTGCCTCACACTAAGGCCTCATTCACACACAACGCAAGAGCAAAATTGTATATTGCGTATATACGCGTACATGCGCGTATGTATGCACATTTACGCGCGTTTGTGCGTATATGCGTGCACTCTATGCAATCCCAGAATGCATCATTCGTAATAGAAATTTTAATGAACTGTATGAGCGTACGTGCGTATACGCTGCCCGGACGCATCTCGGTTCCATTCTGTTTTTGCACATGTTTACACTACGCAAATATACGGCTCCATACGCAGCTATGTGTATGGAGCCATTTATTTGCATATGCTGCATATGGTACAATACGCGCGGCAGTGTGAATGAGGCCTAATACTGGGTTTCCTATCTGCATATACACCACTCCAAATCATTTATAAATGTTTTAAAAAGCTTAAGGTTACCCAGAAGGGGTCATTACATTTTTATAATTTTAATAAAAGATGTGAGGATGGAAGGACATACAGGGCGAAGTGCATAACCGTTTCCCAAAAATCAATAAAAAAGGAGAAGAGTACATGATTTTTGATTTTTTTTTTAGAAGAAAAAAGAAGGAGGGTGTTTGAACGTCAAACAGATTCATTCAACAAACACTTTATTTAATTAAACGTATGTAGACCCTGACAAAAAGAGCTCCTTCTTTCATGTTGTCCCCAGTCCTAAGGCTGGAACATAACTTCACGTCAAGCTAAGATGTTACCTTCCTAGTGACAGTTTAGCAGAGCATCCATGACATCTTTGCTTGACCTAAGGTCTAAGGAGGCATGCCAGGGCTATTTGAGATGACTGAGAAATGATCTCTGAGTGGAGTTCCCAAGAGTATTAACATGCTATTACATTATTATAACATGCTTTTAATATATGTAACCAAATCTGCTACAACAGTTCACAAAAGAAGCAACAAATAAGACTAAGGGGCCAATTCGTACAGCAGAAGATCTTGCTGTGGCTAAAAATCGAGCATATTTATAAAACACAGCTGCTTTTGTCTCAAGCAATGGCCCATACATTTGAATAGAGAAAACAACCAAGAAGAGAAGGAAACCGGTCAGGTGGCGGGGCTGTCCACCGATCACAGAGTGTACTCTGCAGTGTTATGCAGAAAACATGCTCAAGAACACTGTAGGCTCCACACAGTGCACTTTACATCAATGAAATGGCACAGTGTTCTGCGTGGAGCAGAACCCATTCTCCATTATAAACCGTTTCTTAGGAATAAATAATAGACTGACTTGAAAGTCCTTAACAAACTTGGTAGATTTTGGCTGGGTCAGTTTCAGAAGACACTGTCAGCCAACACTTCTTCGCATAATAATGGCTATAAACTGCATAACCATGACCACTCAGTAAATGGTAAAATGCAACTTTATTCAGTTTAACAGAGTGGTTATATCACCATCTGCAGGAGTAGCACACTAGGCAAGAAAATACAACAAAGCACAGCAAAGCAGAGAAATGATCGCAGAGAAAAGGAGTTTTCGGTGAGTGCAAAAAATCCTATTTTCTCTTCAGTTCATTGAAGGGCACATCTGATTCTTCATTTAATGGAAGAGATGTCCCAAAGCAGTGAGAACCAAGGGGTGGGAAACCAAACAAGAACCAGAAAAAGAGGTACCCACACAAACTACAAAGCCGCTTGCAAAACCTTGCGACCAAAAACTGCGTCCACAGAAGCAACACCATCAGCTTTATAAAAACAGGTAAAGGTGTGCACCGAATACCAGGTAGCCACCTTACAAACCCGCACAACAGAAGTCTGATGATGATAAGCCCAGGACGGGCTAGCTGCTCTAGTCGAATGAGCTGTAACAAAAAAAGGCGGCGACTAACCTCTAATGGCGTAGACCTGAACAATGACCTGCTTAATCCACTGGGAGATGGTGGCCGCAGAGGCCCGCATCCCTTTTCCTAGGACCCTCAGTGACAATGAAAAGGGAATCAGGCTTACCAAAAGAAAAAAAATAGAATGGAGATCCGCAGCAGGGAGCTAGGTTCATACTCCTCAATGCTAAGCAAAAAAAATAGCTGCCCTTAGCAAGTAGAAGGCTAGGCTACCTGCAGGGGCTGCCCCCAGAGCTGTACTTTGCTTTTCTTGCCTGGAGTTCTACTCCTGCAGGTGGTGATATAGCACTTCCTTTAAATGAGCTGCATCCTTCAATCAATGGAAGAGAAAAGTCAATTATTCAGAACATGGATAACATGAACACATGTTCTAGCTGTTGCCAACAAGCCCATTGTCAGAAAAGAAGCAAAGTCTTATGTATTTGATTAGTCTGTGTATAGGCACTCTTACAGTATAAGAAACCTATTCTCCAATTTGATATGCCTTAAAGGAGAATTATGAGGCAAGTGATTTTTCACTCAGCCTCATAATCTGAGCCGACCTGTGACAATGAAACTGTCACAGGTCGGCTCAGTAGATCGGGAAGTGAGCGAACACATACCGTCGCTCGCTCACTTCTCGACCTATCCCTGCAGAGAGCCGTGACTGTCACTCATGGCTTCCTGCAGGGATTCCACCCTCCCCTGTAAGATCCTCCAGCGCTGACTGGCGGAACGGACGAGGGGAGGGGGCGGGTACAGCTGGCTCTGCCTCTAGGTAGGCAGAGCCAACTGTCACTCACACAGCTGGGTGGATCCAGGCAGCATTGTCGTGATCCGTTACGGCTGCGACGTCTCAGTATACCGCGAGCTGTATACCGCGGTATACTGAGCTTTGGGTGAAGGGAGGACGCTAGTTTGTGTGCTCCCGTTGCCCTTAGGAGAACTATGGGGAAAAGCACTAACCCCATAGTTCTCGTTTAATTGAAGGCAGAATCTTTTTCTAATCTCTGTGCCTGCAAACATCCATAGGTCACACATAAATTTTTCATGCTATTTCCTACAATCCCCAGAGAATTGTTGCTGCCGATACGAAGAGTGGACTGTGCCAGCTCACAGGAGACTCAGCTACTATTTTAAAGCTATGGGTTAATTTAATAAAGGTTAAATTGGTACCGTACAACCAGACATTGAATTTCAACAGGCAATCCTGTACTAGACCGATCATAACAAACAGGATTTTATGCTGTTTAATACCTAGACAATTCAGCAATGTAAAAAGAAATGTTCCAATCCTGCTGTGTCTATTGGACATTCTATAGATACAGCTGTGTTTATAGCTCTGTTATCAACATTTAAACATTTTATTCACATAAAAAGAATACTTTAAAAGCCTGTACAGGCATGCAAATGATACTATTCCCATGGGCTGCAATTGACAACTATTTTCATAATTGATTACTTGGCCGATTATTTTTTCAACGAATCCTTTCAATGCCAAGCCCTCCAGAACTCTTCAACTCAGCTGGCAACACTATTTTTGCAATCTTCACCTTTTTTATTTTATTTTCCACTGCAGCTTTTAGCGCTTGTAAAAGACCCCCCCAAACCATAAATTTTTTGAAAGCACAGACCCGGTAGAATAACAAGATTGGTGTTACTAATTCTAAGATGAGGACTGCGATTGCTGACCTCTACTTCTAAAATGCTAGCAGCCTATCATGCTGACTCTTCTGACTTTAAAATTCTGAACCAGAGACCTGGAACAAATTCCCAGATAAGGATCTCTGACTTTCCTGATCTTCATACTTGTTTTGGTTTAGTAACTCAAAGTATTGCAGCCAATGGGTCAGAATATCAGCCAGGCTGCTCATATTTTCAGAAAAAAGTCAGCATCGGCAGTCCTCTACTAACATGTACCCAGATGTGACCCACCAAAGAACTGACTCAAGTTTTGCCCAGCAGTTAGCTATTTGAGGGAGAACTTCTGTATGAAGATTGGTGATTGCACATTGTAAATCCTTGCAGCATTTCAAAGCAGAATATTATCACTAGGACATAGATTTAAAATGGAGGTGATATTGTGTTCCCCTATCTTATCTGATTGAAACAAAAATCACTAACCTCAGACACTAGAGGATCCGGGTCTTCAGATACCTGCAGAGGAATGTGAAGAAGATGATAAATCATTCATGAATGCTAAGATTTTAAAAGTATATCAGACAACTGGTAAGATTATTATGAGAGTAATATTCTACAAACATGATAAGTCGTGTCCTGAGCCTACGCTCCAGATTTTTTAAGTGGCCGGTAGCATTTATTTAAAATCCGGTGAATTATCTGTCCATAATGTTGCTTCACTGCCAACTGGCTTTAAGAACTCCAGGGATTTTTTTTTTTTTAAAACATACCCTTGCAGTGGGGCTTCCCCTGTACTGCAAGAGTTAAATGCTCATTTTGTCTAGGGGGCTCAAATAAAGCAGTTTTACCCAACTAATCCTCGGTCCCACTGGGCTGCTAGACCGCTTCCCGCAGCCTGTTCTCATCTTGGCTCCTGTGGTCCAAGGACCGCTGACGTCATCATGCCTAATGCAGCTCAATTCACTTGCATTAGATGTGAGGACACCGAGGAACATTCCATAACCTGAAGGGGAGGGTGGTGAGCATTGACAGCTGTGCGACTGAGGACCAGGTGAGTATATCTGCTTTATTTGCCTCACCTAGACAAAACGAGCTCCTAACCCTTACAGTGCCGGGGTAGCCACAGTGCAAGGGTAAGTTGTTTTTTCATTCTTCTTAAACTAGTATTAAACTTTCAGCTGTTTCAAAGTCTCAGCTCTCCCTAAACTTCCTGTCCAGTACAAGACCACAAAGAACAGAGCAGACTCCAGCAACTGTTCATCTACTAGCTTGCAGAAGAGAGGAGAGGGGACAAGGGGGGAGGAAAGTAGCTTGATTTGCCATGTCTGTGCCACGTCTGGAGACACACACACAGCTTACTAGCACACACAAGGGTGACTGCATAGCACTCTTTTTCAGAACGGAGTCATTATAAAACAGGAAATTGGGACCAGTGCTCAGGGAACCAGCTGATTCTGCAGAAAGCTAAAACTTTTAAACATGGAGGAGCAGCATTCATTGTAAATTATTATATCAGCATTTAGAATAGCATCAAATCCTTTTGACTTTGATATCACTTTAAGTTTGTCTTTAAAAGAAACCTGTACACAGAGAAACATGAAATAAAGATTTTCTTATAAAGAATACAAGTTGCCTGGCTCTCTCTCACTTCAATACTCTTATTTACTGACGTGGATCCAGAACCAAGATTAGAAAGTGAGAGTGAAGTCAGAACTCCTGATCTGTATACTGGTCAGTGCCTTAGAGTGTACTGAAACCACTGTATTAGTATGACAACTAGACTTTTTAGAAGAGATCAGCAACCATAGCCTATATATTCTACATGGCCAGGCTTTAATTGCCCATCCCTTTCAGTCTCAGTGACAATGGTCACAGGACAAATAGAGAGGGTTAAACTCCCCATGGGGGGGAAACAGGCTACAAAAAAAACCTGATAGAAGCTAATCCTTCCTTAGTTTAGCCTCCAAAAAAGTGTTGGCTATACATAGAGGCTGATTAAGTTGAGAATCTTCACTCAATAAATTGTAGCTGTATTCACTTTGAATACCAAATCATGCACAGATGAAATAACAAAATTAGCTTATTTCTATCATTGACCCCATTGAGGAGATTTTTACCCAGCCTCCGCACCTCTGTCCAATGTACATGGTTCTCCCCAATCTGTCCAATCCACCCTACCAACCAGTAAGATGGGGAATCTGACTGATCTGTCCTATGGCTCATGCAATCCTCTCTGTAGATGCAAGCCGTTCAATAAATGGACATATTTTACCAGTTAAAGTAACAACTCATATAACAACTCATAATGTGTACTTACTAAAAAAGATCATGTTAGAAACTCCAACTCATATTATCCAGAGTTTTCTCAATGACTTTACACAACTGTTTCCTTTCTAAATGTATTTCTGCACTGTAATTGCCAGCCTCTGTTTACAAGGAACATCTGGTGTGTGCAAGTTACATTTCAGTTACCAAGCCAGTGGAAAGAGTTCTTGAAACATGCAGACTTGAGAATAATCTGCACAGCTGTTCCTGCCAACCTGAGAATTATCAACCAAATTATCTTTTAATGTTCATGCGCATCTTATGGCATAATACAATCAATAATCTTCATGGGAGTACAGTCTTTTATGTTTACACAATATTTGTGTTGCAGACAGGGAACAGGCAGGCTGCCCTAAAATTACTGATTGCCTGGACAACAAATGAATTGATAGAGTATTCTACCAAAAAACCACACAGGTTTATGGGTAAAAATGGAGGGAAAGAGCGCTCAAAGCAACCACTAGAAAAATGACAGAAGATTGACTAGCTGCTCTTTGTAATACAGGCATTACCCTGATTTTACTCATCAGGCCTGCTTAGGCTTAACCCCTTCATGACAGGCCTTTTTTTAATTTTTTGCACCCATGTTATATTTCACATTTTAGGCCTGCAAATTACTTAAAACCCCCAAACATTATACATTTTCTGAAAGCCAACACCCCGTAGAATACAATGGTGGCAGTTGCAAATTTTTATGTTGCTCGATATTAGCGCAACTCCTTATCAATCACCAAAATGTAGTGAAAAATGTACTTAAATGCCCCAAAACACAATAAAATACCAATTTTTTCCCCATAAAATATAAAAGATGAGGTCACAACGAGTAAATGGATACCCAACATGCCCAGATTAAAAATTGTGTGTGTCCGTGAAATGGTGACAAACTTCAGTACTCCAAAAAGTCCATAGACAACGCTTTACAAGCCCCCACAAGTTTGTGATTTTTTTTTATTTTAGAAGGGACATACAGTATAAAATACATTACATATCTTGGTATAGAGCATCTTACAACATCTTAGTATAATATTGGTAACAGTATATACACTTACAGGAGATCTATGAGGTGAGTGATTTCCACTCATCCTCATAGTTAGAGCCGACCTGTGACAAAGAAGATGTAACAGGTCGGCTCTATTGATCGGGAAGTGAGCAAAAACAAGCACCGATCCGCTCACTTTTTCTATCGTCTCCCTGCAGTGAGTGGTTACTGTCAGTCACTGATCCCCGCAGGGATTCCCTCCTCCCCTCTCCGAACCTCCAGCGCTGAGTGGAGGAATGGATGAGGGAGGGGGCGGGCACAGCTGGCTCTGCCTCTAGATAGGCAGAGCCAGCTGTCACTCACACAGCTGTGCGGATCTCAACAGTATTGTTGGGATCCGTCCTGGCTGCGGCGCTCTCAGTATATTGCGGGCAATAGCCCCCCGATATACTGAGCTTTGGGTCACGGGAAGAGGTTAGTATATGTCCTCCCATGACTCTAAAGAAAACACTTACCCCATAGTTCTCTTTTAACTATAAAATATTACAATGAATATAAATTACTGCACTGTAAAGCATACCTAAACCAGAAAGCAATAAATTAACAAGCCAACACAGACAGGGGTGCTTACATTGGTTAACTTTTTATCTAATCATTGTATGTATATCATATCAGCTATGTATAAAACCTTAAACTTTTGGGGTTTAGATAGGCTTTAAATAAGCATTTAGATATTAATGTTATAGGGTACACATGTATGAGGCAACATCAAAAAGTACAGAGGTTTGATCAATACAAATGCTTGCATCTAAGCTTGAAACACACGATATGTCTCACTGTGCAAATCACGATCTGTATTATGGTGCTCTTCATTTTCAAATGTACCCTTGAACACCCTCAGAATTTCAGAATACCATTACACACAAATGGGAATGCTGCATTGTAAAAACAAAATGGTACTTGTCTGATTTTTGTGATGCATTGGCAGCACATTCAAAATAAATGGGCTGCCAAAAACAAGCAGTCAACCCTTGCAGCACAGGGGTAGCCCCACTGCAGGGGTTAATACATTTTTTCCCCAAGAGTTGTTCTTTAAAAACTTGTAAGCGGTTAAAATGTTTGTACAGCCAAAGCGTTTTTGTTTTGGAGAAAGTAAAGAAGGTGCACTATTGTAAAGGAACGATCAAACAAGAATGAATACATTTATTTGGATCACTATTGTACTGATACACAAATTGTTTTCCCTGCACTTGGAGTTTCAGGAAATACTGTATTTATAATTTGTGGCACAGTGACTAAGATTATAAACTTTGGACAGTCATTCATTTTGTATAGGTAATACATTAGTTTTTTTAATTTGCATTTTTATTCATTTTTACACAGAACACATTTTTATATATTTATACATTGTCATTTCTTTATTAATCTATTAATTAGAGATGCATGGGTGTAATTTTTCCACACCGAGTACAAGTACTGATACTTTTCCTCAAGCACTCGCTGATACCAATTACTGATACCTTTTTTTTTTTTTTTTTGTGTCATGCGACAGTTTTTTTAAAAACAAAGCAGACAAATGATTTTAGGACAGTACACTGTGTATAGAATGTGATGATTCAGGGACCTTAGACCACTTTTTAACCTAGACAAAAATAAGCAGTTAACCCTTGCAGTGTGAGGGTAGCCCCACTGCAGGGGTTAATAACAATCATGCTCGGAGTGGCAGCGAAAGGGTTAAGGCCAGGGACTGATGTGAATGTGCAGTATGTAAAGCGCTACATAAATTGACTGTGATATATAAATACCAATAAATAAATAAATACAATATATAATAAGAACGCACATAATTTATGCGTAGATGATTAATAGATGTTGGATAAGAAAGAAAGGAGCTTTTAATATGATACCATGTCTTCTAGACATTAAAAAAAATGACATAAATTGTGTATTAGGTAAAAATAAATAAATTGCATCTGCATTCATTTATTACTAAAACAGATAATGAATTAGTGTCTGATAGCAGACTGGAACAAATCTTAATTTGCATGTGGCACGCAAAAAAGGTCTAAGTAGGTACATTTTGTAAAACAAATTGTAATCTGCCAATTTACTTAAAAAGATCAATGCTATTAATCTGACATTTCCTTGGGGGGGGAGGGTTTTTGATTTTTTTTCAACAGAGATGTTGATAAATGATGTTCAGTAGAGACACTGCCAAAGCTGGAGCAGATAAAAGTGATGCATGGGACATACACATAGGATTAGAAAATGGTAATTGCTAATTATTGGACCAATGGCCATCCGACATTTATCATTTAGTTACCAAAGATGAAATGGATTGTTTTCCTGTTTTCTAATTATGAGTTCATCAAAATCAATTTGGGAGGTTGAAAAGCAAAAGAGATCAAAAGCAGTTACGGGTCTTAACCAGAGCTAATTAGAAATCAATTTGAACTTCCCCAGCACAACAAACATAAACATAGAAACAAATATGTATACAAACCAACACTACATACAGTAAAATATACAATATGTATATACACAATAGGGAACATTCAATGCAACTGTGCTAAGGGCAGAAAGTACACTCAATGTATCATAAAGGACACGTCCAAGAATAAAATTACCCAAATTTACCAAAAAAACTCGCTCTAATCCTCTAGGTCATCCACCAGCATTCATAGAGCTATAGCGCTGACTCAGCAAGGGGGGCTGTTGGACCTCTACAGTGGAAACCACTGCTTCAACACAAACACCAAGGGTGCTTCTCCACAGCAGCATTTCTTAAAGAAGAACTCCAGGCAAACCAAAAATGAATCCTTGCAGTGGGGCTACCCCTTCAACGCAAGGGACAACTGCTCGTTTTGGTCTAGGGGCTAAACTATATAAATACTACCTGATCCTCAGCCCTGCGGGTTCATTTTTGACCTGCCTGGAGTTCTTCTGTCACGGCACCCTGTAAAAGTTTGCAATATTTCAAGGCACCCCAGTCTAAAATGTAAAAACCATGAAAAATGATGTTTGGTTTTACCCAAAATCTATACCAGACCGTTGCAGACCCCAAGTAAAAAAAAAAAAAAAAGAGTCTCTCTTCCCATCAGAATCCCCCTCCCCCCACCATATATTCATTACCACAGTGCAGCTGTGCCAGCATGGCAGAGGGAGGAAGCAAGAGAAAGTCTACAGGGAGGCAGACTTCCGTCCTCTTCTGAATGCTGGGGGAGGGGAGAAATGCATGAAACTGTGTGAAAAGTTGGAGGCACCCCTGGCACAGCCAGAAGGCATCCCAAGGTGCTGCGGCATGCTGAAAAAGGCTGCAGGTGTGCCTGTAGGAGACAGGCTTTTCAACTCAGACGGTGGCTGCTTTTTAGCTCACTTAAAGAAGAATACCAGGCAGAAATAATCTTAATCCTTGTAGTGGGGCTACACCCACACTGCAAGGGTTAAGTGCTCGTTTTTGTCTAGGGTGTAAAATAATAAAGATATACTCACCCAATACTTGGAGCTGGCTGGTTGCTAACTGCTCCCTGCAGCCTCGCTCCTCCTCCGCTCTGATGGTCTAAGAACCTGTGAGTCATCAAGCCCAATATAGTGTGGTGTGAAAGGATCGGCCTAGCAGCCAGGCGGCTCCGATGTTCAGGTGTGTATATCTTTTTTTATTTTACACACTAGACAAAAATGGGCACTTAACCCTTGCAGCGTGGGGGGTTAAGATTACTTCTGCCAGGAGCTCTTCTTTAAAGCTGAACTCCCAAAAAAATGTAAAAGACACAAACGAATGCAGGTCTGTAGTCATCAATGCATCACTAAAGGTGTTTTTTAACAATAATTATTTTTTGGGTTTAGCAATAAAGCATGAAAAAGATACTTGTACAAGAGGTATGGTTCATATCTATTGACAAAGATATGATATATATCACAAAATAGTACATTATAAAGGGGGTCTCGTCAGATCAAAAAATTAATTACACAGGGTAGGTGAATGGGTATTAGGTTTAAGAGGTTAAGCCTTGTTATACTGATATAGGCTATAAAAACAGTGTCATCTATTATCAAACCCGTTGTATCAGTGCAATCTTGAGGAATAAAGAACTACTAATAGCAGATATAACAGCAATGCCAGTCTTCTAAGTTAGATGTTTTATATTAATAGAGTACAGCAGGGATGAGACAACCATGTTTTTCAAGAGGCAAGGAATTTCTTAAAAGAGTTATTTTTGACTCTAATCATTTTTTCCATTGAAACTGGTTGTTAAGGTCTCTAACTACATCTGAAAAAGATGATAGAGTGGAGACTTTCCAACATCTAGAAATATTACGTTTAGCTGCTAGGAGTATGTGAATTATTACCATTTTAAAGGTTGTTTGGAAGTCAATAGGCAGTAAAGCTAGATCGATGGTAAGAGTCATCCTTTGCCCAATAACTTCAGATATAAGAAGAAATGCTCACTTACAAAATTATTAATACACAATAACAAAGACAATTGATAAGGAGTGAACTATCACCTGTGGATAATTTTCTGGTGAAGCTCCCAGTAGCTGAAGCAGTGGGACAACTGAAAGGAGATTTGGAGGCCATATTGCAATTCAAGACCTGAGAAATGTTTATCTATTTCTATTTCCCATTTCACCATTGTTTACAATTTAGAGAAATGTGTTGAGCATGCAATAGTGTGATAATACAATGAGGTGCCTTTGCAATGATATTACAGGAAATTATATTGTAGTTGGTGTAGAGTAAAGGGTATATCTGGGAGTACATATAGTGGTCTGGAGGAGGAATGCTGAATTCCTTATAATTAGAACAGCGAAGGCCCTTAGGTTGTTAGCATCATATAGATAATTGACCGTGTGGATTCTTCCTGTGATCCAGGAATTCATTTTGAGGGCAGTTCTGAAATGTTCCAGGCAATTAAGTTATAGTAGAAAGGGAGTGATACCCAATGTTCACCTAGATTTTGCCTGGGTTAAGGACCAACCACTATTTGGTTTGGTGTAGTATAACAGATTGATAATAGTGGTGGATGTAAGGGGAACCTAGTCAGTCTGATATTTTATGTCTGGTAAAACAATTAAATCTGCGTTTGGGTTTGTGATATTTCCAGACATATTGATTAATACAGTAAACTTCCCATTATCCGGGATACACAAGGATTGGGAGATTCCAGATAAATGTAGTTTCTGGTTGCTTGAGAGTTACTATTAAAAATAGGTTTAACTAATGCTATACCCCATACTATATCATACCATAGCATAAGCTCTGTATTCACTTATTAATATAGAAATAAAGTAATCAAAAGAAAATTAAGACAGACACATTTAGTACTAGTGCTGTAATACAGGTGCTCTAATACAGGTGTTGTAATGCTGTGTGCACTGAGGCTGCCTGACATTGGGACTGGAGATTAAAACAGCACTTTTCGGACAGTTTGTCTATCCTCCCATGCTGCAGAGCCCCCTCTTCCTCTCCTAGCAGGTCGCAAATCAGCAGAACAGTGAGAGCACAGTGGAGTTATTTTTTTCCCCCCGGTTAGATGAGTTCCGGTTATGCTGCAATTCTACCAGATGAAGATAGTTCAAACCTTAATAGGTTTTTAGGTTCATTGAGGAGGTCATCCAAAAATTGTGATTGAGCTTGTAAATTTGGAATAAATTGGAAGGGATAAGGACCCCAAGTATTTTAGTGCTTTGGGTTCCAAAGCATCTGGGTATTGAGATTGAATAAGAATTTTTTGAGTTGGTGAGATATTAAGACATACAATGTGTGATTTAGAGGGATCGAAAGTTTTGTTTCCTGGATGGCCAAAAGAGAGGAAGTGGGTTTGTAAGTACTGAGGCAGTGTTTTCTGCAAATAGACCTATTTTATGTCCACTGTATTGAATTTGTAGTCCAGTTATATTTTGTTTGGATCCCACTAATTGGGCCAGAGGTTCCATGTGTAATGGGAATATAATAGGTGACAGGGGGCATCCCTGTCTAGTGCCATTAGTTATTATGAACTCAGAAGAGAGCATGCCGTTTGAATATGCTTTCTCTGGGGGGTTGGTGTATAGTAACATGATTGGAGTTAGAATTGCTCCATGAATACTGGCAGGGCTATTCACAAAAGGTTGAAGAGTTTGGAGAAGTGAACCATCTAGGAGAACATACCTGAACTAGAAAGTGAGCTGAATTGGAGAATTCTTTCAAATCAGCTATGTTGTCCTAGATTGTTCAATTCTACTGCATTCTACAAACTCTTCACCCTTTTGTGAATAGCCCTGTATATTTATCAAGGGTAATATACACTCACTGGCTGCTTTATTAGGTACACTTCTTCAACTGCTCGTTAACATAAATATCTTAATCAGCCAATCACATGGCAGTAACTCAGTACATTTAGGCATGTAGACATGGTCAAGCTGGTCTGCTGAAGTTCAAACTGAGCATCAGAATGTGGAAGAAAGGGGATTTAAGTGGCTTTAAAGGTGGCATGGCTGTTGGTGCCAGATGTGTTGGTTTGAGTATTTCACCAACTGCTGATCTTATGGGATTTTGAAACACAACCATCTTTAGGGTTTACAGACAATGGTCTGAAAAAGAGAAAATATCCAGTAAGCGGCAGCACTCTCAATCAGGTTTATTAGGCATCAAGTTCCATTCAGGGGTTCCATGGAACAGGGCCACGGGCCTCAGACACACTGATTATGACAGGGGCATGGTCCAACAAGAAAATATTCTCAATCGCAGAAGCATATTTGTTTGTAAGCAAAATGTCAGTTGAAGAATATGTGTAATCTTGTTCTGAGCCATGTAGGCATCTCCAGATGTCAACAGGTTGCATGTAAATAAGATCTGATTGAGCGATGGGCGTGTTTTTTAATTTGAGAAGGAACCTGACCTGCCTCTCATTCGGTACACAGATATTTACAAGGGTGTAAATAACATTGTTAAAATCACAAATAAAACTTATAGCAACCAGATGGGTCTGGAACACAATTGATACATTTAAAGGAAGGGGTATGTTTAATCATAATTAGAACTCCGCATTAGTTTCTGGAGAAATTGGCTGTCAAAATACTTTACTTTTTAGTCACATGGGCTAGAGAAGTGGGTCTCTTGGAGAAACAAAATACCCCCTTTCATCATATAGAAGTCTTTGAGAAATAAAGATCTCTTGAAAGCTATTAAGGCCACTGACGTTAATTGAAATCAGTTTACTGATCGTGGTGGATAGTGTGTACCCTAGGTCCATGGTACAAAGGGACCATGGTACATTGTCTGTACCCTGGGCATTGTGTAGAAGTTTCTGGTAGAGGCGGGAGGTCCGGAAGATGAAGGCAGGTTGGGTTTGAGCTTTAGGAGTATAAGAATTTTCCTGATACTTCAGACTTCATAATGTTAGAGACATGCAATTAGAAGGACAGTAAACGGAAACTGGAGGAAAATCTCATGTGCAGTGTCAGCCGCTGAATGGGGTAGAAACAAAATTGTTGAAATAGAGCATTAGAAAGTAGTCTCTCTCTAGGGAACCTTCAGAATATTGTGCAAGAAGCCCTGATTTAGGTTCAAGCTTTGAGGAGATTACTTTTTTGCTGATTTGTTTGGAATAGACATATCTTCGGCAATATGCCCCAATCCTTCAACATTTTTAGACCAGTTTCCAGGGAAGTGGTTTGCAATTGTTAACCCCCTGTCAGTTTACTAAAAGTTTAGTATTCCCACCTATACATTATTTTATTATTTCTTAGTGCTTTTGTCAAAGGTAAGAGTGTTTCCCTTGTGGTGGTGAACTGGAAGAGATCTGCGTGCAAGTGTTTTCCAGTGGATTTGTCAGGAAATGGGTGTTGCAGCCATAGATTTTTCCTTGGAGTGGATTTTGGTTAGAACATCCATAGGGATGTGTTCTGGCAGAAATGTTGGTCTCAGTAAGAGGTGTGCGCTTATAGTCTTTTGCTTCTGGTATCAGGGCTTTCAAAAATTGCTATAAGAATGTTTGAAGTTCTGCCTGGGTCACTGTCTCTGATACACCTATAAATTTATTTTTATTTCCCTGAGAGTGATCCTCAATGTAAGCTAGTTTAGTTTTCAGCCAAATTTTTTCTGATTGCTGCTCAGCGTGATAGTCAACCAGGTAACTGTGGATAGCAGAAAACCTCAACATTTTGTTTTCTAAATGAGTAACCCTATCGCCAAAATCCTGGATGTAGAGCTGTAATTTTGTACTCATGTCATGTCTGAACGTAAATATTTGCATAGAGGCATAACCCTATCCTTAAAGTGACACTAAACTCAGGAGTTAAACCTTAAAAACGCATTCAAGTACCTTAACTACTAACAAAACTGTATCTTATTTGTGTATCACTCAGCTGTAGATCCTCAAATCATCTCTGAACTGGTGCGGACACTGCCCTTCCTTCTGGAGGGTGGGCTTCTATTGTTCCACATGGTTCCTGTGTGTTGTAAAGTAGCCCCGGCTCCGAGCTAGTTCCCGTGATGGACTACAATCTCAATACAAATTAGTAAACTAAAAGTATCTGACACTTACTGATTTATTACAGAAGTTTTCAGTTTGGGTTTGTGGTGTTAGGCCTAATATGGTAGGTTGTCATGTATCATAGGATTGAGTACTGCCGGGGAATCAGGGGTCGGGGACTCACCAAAGTGATGGCCTCTTCTTGGTTTGGTGTTTGCTATGGGGTCTCAGCACAGCATGAGAAATTGCTGGGAAAAGCTTCATGGGGCAGTAAGTAACTGAGCGAGGAACTGGCACCATCTTAAGAAACTCATGGGGGAGAAAAGGTCAGTGTGGACCTTTTTGGATTTCCTCTGCTTGGACATGAACCACAGATGCTCAGGTATATTCCCTGCTGTTTGAAATGGGCTATTGCTGCTCCCGAGATGCTGTGTAGGTTACTCAAGTGGAAAACATGCCAATAAAGCAGCCATCTCGGATGCCTGCCAGCCACGTTCCCCCTCCCAAGGTATTTTTAAATGCAAGTAGTGTAAGTACTTGAATTTGACTTGATATTTCCTATATAACAGAACTAAGACTGAAAGAGAGCGAAAAAGAGAAGCAGTAAGTTGTTCTGCAGTTCTTATGTGTCAACATGAGACTTGGCGACAGGAAATATGCCTCATCATCAGTCTGCTGTTTCTTTTTTTTGCTGTACAGTCACAGGAAGAGAGAAGAAAAAGACCTGTAAGTGTGTGTAACTTAAAGCAGACTTTTCGCCATTCTCTGCACTTTGTAATTTCCTTCTTCCTCTCTATTAGAAAACAACCGCTAAGAATTTTCATAATATGCACCCTTTTAATTGCTCCTCCATCCTCCTACTTCCTCATAACTCCTGGTGAGGTACCTTTAGCCTACCGCAACCTCCTGGGATATTTACTAGACATCTGTGCAGGCACAAAATCTAGTGATACTTCAGCACTAATAACCTGCAGCCTACTGGGATGTGTGACGTGAATTTCTCAGGAGGCTGTGAGCGACTGAAGGTACTTCACTCTTGTCTAGGCAATTTGTGAGAAGGTGGGAGGATGGGGAGGCAAGTCACAAAAGATGAAAATTCTTAGTAATTATGTAATAGAGACGAGGTAAAGAGGGAGGGAATGGCCAAAAATGCAGTAAACGGTGAAAGGTCAGCTTTTACTGCACCAGAAAAAAATTAGATCTCCTGACCTGCCAGCTAGGATTGTGCTTTGGGGCAGAGATGGGTAAATCAGGTAAAGCAGGTAAAACAACTCTATATTTCATCTGTATATTTGTTTCTCTAGAATTCCGCTTTAAACTAAAAGCTCCCAAAGTCTTAAACTTAATCAAAATGGCAGTTATCCTTAAAAAATTTTAGTGTAAAGAGAAGGAATTCTATTAGGGATGTTCAGATACCAAGTATCGCAGTTAGTAGAAGTACAGATACTTTTCCAGCTCCAAGACTAGACTAGAAAAAAAACCTCAAAACTTAGGATGCAGCTGTCATTTTTAGGGAGCACACAGAGCTCCTGGGATTTGTGCATCTCTGTTTTAATGTATGATTTGATATATATGTAGATGCACCGATACTATATTTTTTAGTACTCGCAGATAGAAGTACAGATACATTTTTGTTTAGTGTCATGTGAGATTTTTCTAAAACAATACAGACTAATGATTTCAGGACTGTGGTTGAGCGCCAGAGCCCAAAACCCTGGTAGTTCCCTAAATTCTATCATTTCCAACAGTAAAAGTGTCCTGATCTCTAAATATAACCTACCAAAAATTCTGTCTCAGTTTCTGAAGCTGATAGAGTGGCAAACATGCAAATGTACTGAGCTCCTAAACTACAGTAAACGATGTTCTAAGAGCAACAGTGGCCACTGAGACCCATGTCTGCCTGTGCCCACCTCCCACCACAGCCTATGGCCTGCTGTGATATGCCAAAAGGTATGAGTTGTGGAAACACTAAACTCCTGTGGTTATATAAATATTATTCTTTCACAGGTGTCTGTCTACCTGTTGTGAAAAAAGAATACAGTAACAAACAAAAAAAAATACTATTTTTCAAACCTTTCAAACCTTTTGCTTCTCTGAAATTGCAACTGGATTATGTTATAGAGACAGTTTAGATGTTATTGGCGCTTAAGTTAAAACTTAATTTGACTACAAAAAGTTGTTTATAAAATAGTTACTACACACTTATCTTACCTAGCAAGTATAGGTGTATATTTAATAGTGACACTTAACCTCCTTTGCAGAGCCTTATCTGCAGAGTAGTTTATCACTGCCTATATGAACCTTAATTGTTTTAGATTCGTCATCTTATTTGCAGGGCCTAAGGGTTAGGGTTAAGCTGGCCATACACTTCTTAGAGCACATTACTTCATCAATGCAAAACAAACGAATCTCCTGCTGGGCTGTTGTATTCTGACAGCAGTGGGGATGGGGGGCCACTGTCAGAATACCCAAACACTGATGGCAGCTAATTTGCTGGCATCACTGTTCACCCCAAAATTGTCCATCTGGCTGCTTTGATTTTCTGATCAAAGGATGCCGGACAGTAGGGTGGAGACAGGACCGCCCACTGAGCTAATTTTGGCTGGTTCATCAAGAACCGGCCGAAATTTGTACATTATATGGCCATGTTTAGGGTAACCCTTAAGGCATCACCCCTTTGCTAGGAATACCTGTTTTTAGACATAACATTTTATTGTTTTAGGGATTTTTTATCTATCTTAGACTATGGCGTCAATGTATTAAAATTACATTTATATGAAAATACGATCTCTAATGAGTGGTGAGCCCTGAACAGTTTCTGCTGCTAACTACTCCCGCCAGTGTTAATTTAGTCAACTAAAATACTTTTACATAGTTTTCGAAGATCATCTGCATTTTTCACTGATGAAAACGTAAAAAAAACAAAAAAAATGAATTTAGTAGGACTAGAACTATGATGAAAATTTCAATACAAACTAGTAGTCCCATCACTGGAGCCATTTTTGTAACTTTATTTTATTGTTTATCCGATTAACCGATTAATCGAACCTAATAATCGGCTAACTAATCGATTTTGAAAATAATCGTTAGCTGCAGCTCTAGAAAATACATTGCAATTTTCTCAACTGGAGATTTAGTCGACAAAACAAAACAAAAACTAAAACAATTTAGGAGGATTAAAATGCGACTAAAACTAAAATGCGTATTTTAGTCATCTGAATCCTTTTCGTTTTAGTTTGGTTTTGTCAACTAAATCTCCAGTAGCAAAAATTGCAATGTATTTTCGGCATAGTTTTAGTCCTAATAACTTACCGTATTTTTCGCTCCTTAAGACGTACTTAAGGAGCGGGGAAAATGTGCCTGTGTCTTATGGAGCAAATTCCCATCGTCGGACGACTGGGACACGCAGTTTCAGGCGCCGGGCGAACAGTTTCTTTGTACATTCAGCCCTGCTCCTGACAAGCAGAGCTGAATGTACAGTGGGAGCCGCTGCTCATTTAATACAAGTGATCTAATTACATCACTTGTATTAAATCGAGCGGCGGCGATAGTGTCCGCCCCCCCCCACGGTTTTCGGGGGCCCCCGCTCCTCTGGGCGACCGTGACCACGGGATAGGAGCTCACCATAGAGCCCCTTGAGCAGACGAAGAACGTCGTTCTTCGTCTGCTCTGTGTGATTACTGAGACCGTGGTGCTGTAATCACAGCGACACCTGTCTCAGCGGTCACTGAACTGCAGCTTCTGTCACAGAATCCCTGTCACAGAATGCCTGCGTCCTATAGACCGGAGCGCCTTATAGAGCGCAAAATACGGTAGTTTTTATTAAGTTTTCATCGGTGAAAACATGCACGGAAACTGACAAAACATTTTAGTCGATGAAATTAACACGGATTCCCGCTCTTCCAGCTCACAATATAGATACAAATTATTCTCCCAAGACAGGAAATGGCAAGGATATTATATTTTCCTTGAGATAAAACAGGACATGTCCATGGGGCAGCTCTGAATTTCTGACATGATCAACAGGTATTTTTTGCACTTATTGAACAGATATCAATGGCATGATCTCAGCCTAAGCAAAGTCATCTGACTAAAGCTCAAGAGCGGCTTTTCAATGGTAAAATGTAGAGCTTTTCTAAAAAAAATTAGACTGGTGTTGTTTACTGTGATATGCCAGGAATAAGTCTATTCAGACTTGTAAAGTTGGACTTGTAAAGGCCCATTTTATCACAGATTGGTATTATTACTCATGTTAAGCTGATTACTTCCTGATATATGTATAATAAATGTTCCATTATAAAGTTTCCTTTGAAGTGCACACTCAGAAATTGTTTCCAGTAGTTCCAAATTGCCTGAGGCAGCCCCAGGGTTTAAAAACCTGCAGATGTAAGGTTCGGTCCCCAATTTTTATAACCAATATCAGAAAATCCCTTCTTCTGCATGTTATATCTAAAATTATGTAATCTCTTAAAGCAGTGGTCCCCAACCCCCGGGGGCCGCGGACCGGTACCGGTCCGTGGATCAAATGGTACCGGGCCGCCCAAGGAACATTAAATTATTTCCATTTTATTTACTGTGGTGTATTTCTCTCGGGTTTGTCCGACTTTCCAGGACGAGAGGTTAACCGGGAGCTGAGAGACGTCACCTAAAGCCGCACCAATACCACGCAAGCGCAAAATATCGTGATATCGGGGCGGTTTTAGGTGACGTCTGGAGCTGAGCGGCTGCAAGCGGCAGTGGCGTTGTAGCTTTGGTAAAGAGAAGGTGTGTATCGCTCTTCTCTCTGTTCACCGGTACTTTCTCATGTTTAACAGTGCTTGGTGTACGTGTATATTGTGTTTGCTCAAATTTAACCCACAAATTAGCAAAAATGAGTACGAAACAGACGTTGTTAGGAAATTTCCTTGGGAAAAAGAAAAGGCCCAGTGAAGAGACAGAAGAAGGGCCTTCAACATCAAAGAAACATGTAACTTTTAACAGACAATACCATGAGTCCTACTTGAAATATGGATTTATCGGGACAGGTGATTCCAATCTAAAATATAAACAATCAACGTCCCCCCCTCAGCGGGCCGCGGTAAAATTATCAAACGTTGACCGGTCCGCGGCGATAAAAAGGTTGGGGAGCACTGTCTTAAAGGATACTTGCTATGAGTAAATATGCAAGCTGCCCGTGCTCACCTACTTCTAAATATACCCGTTCTTTGCCTGTCCCTGGCTTTAATACTTTCTAAATTACTGACCCAGAACAGGTATTCAAAAAATTGATTATTAGTATGACAGGCAACTAGCATCTCCAGAAGGTAGGACAACAATTACAGTCAGCATGTTTCTTTCATGAATGGATTCTTTTAATACTTGAGTGTTTTGAGTTTATATTTATGGAATTCCTGCATTTAAATATAGAAGAGTTGATATGTTTAATAGTAATAAACACGTGATCCTAAATCACTCAGCATACTCCAAGGTTAAAGATTACATGATAAAAGCAAACAATGCGCTTGATGTTAATCAATGTTTCTGTTATGCTACAGAGGGCATTAACATGCGTCTCTGAGATTTAAAAGGTGCTAATCCCTTAGCAAGACTTTCCTTTATGCTGGAAAAATTGCTCTGTGAGCAGCTCCTCATCATTCACATTGATGAAAACCACAGTGCGTTCACCACCGTCCGTGTTGGCTGAAGATTGTAGTTGGTCCCAGACAAAATTTGCATGAAGCAAGGATGAGCAAATATCTTCTAGAGTGTCATTAGTGGGGAGATATCTGACTTTCGATGGCCAGTCTAAAGCAATATTGGGAGTAGCGCAAATAATGGCTGTGATGTTCACAACTATGTACAGATATACATAAGAACAGATGCACTTAGCTAAAGTAGAGTATACGCGGGTAGATTTTCGAATAAACGTTCGTATGAAAAATACCGTCGGAACATTCAATAATGCCATCAGAGACTTGACGATTGTCGTTCAAAATTTCTTTCATTTTCGTTTTCATTTAGCACTTTTAGAATGAATAGTTTCCAGAATGAGAATTTCGTTCGATCAAGATAACATTTTCCAACATACTCGTTTAAATTTTTGCGTCACTGCGGTCAAATTCAATCATTAATCTCACTGCATCAACGATTAGAAAGTCAAACAAACATTCCAAAATCGATTTGGTTCATTCAAAATTCTAACCGTGTATACTCTACACAAATCAGTACACACTTCCTCACTAGATGAGCCTTGTGTCATGTTGTATTGGCCCACGTGTGTACGCAAGTTTGGGCAGCACTGCCTTAGTGACCACCACGGACTCCTTAGGTGGTCCTCTGTGAGTGGTCCTAGTGCCCCGCTGATGAAACAAGAAAAAACAGATAAAAATTGTATCCATATCTGACGCCTGCTTTTTCCAGTATGACCGCACAAATAATATAATATAGAATAATAATATTGATTTGCAAGTGGACTTCGCATCTGTTTATTTCATCTGTTTAGAAACATTAAGAGAGTAAAAGGTACCTGTAGACATTAGATGAAAATTGCCCGATTTGGGCTGACAATCTCTATATGGCAAATGCAGCCGACCACAGCTTTTTGGGGGGCAAGCTTAGTGATGCTTAAAGCATGCCTCCAGTGCACATTGACACAAGTGCTCAGCCCAGGCGATTATTCTTCTTTTAGGACTCATTCTACTGCCCACTATTGTCTTTTGGCACCTTGCTGATAAACAATACCAAAAATGATTTTTTTTTTCAATCATTTACGTGCACCATCACTGCTTTTCACAGTGCCTTACTAAATAAGCCTTTAAACATGCAAATGACTATTATAAAAGCTCAGCATATCCAATATCAATGGCTTAAGGCTTCACATTCGAATATGCTTTTAGCCTCACATAACCATGGCATCCTCTGCAATCACTGTTCAAAGACAGCATAGAAATGGGTGCAATAAAACATTTAAGCAAGCAAAAAAAAAAAAGACAGCTATAAAAAAGAAAAATATGAACTCAAATGCACAAGGGCTGACAATGAACAAAAGAAAATCGGGTTATAGTAGAAAAAAATCCTTGAAATGCTTTTACAGTCTCTCCAGCAGAAGCAGAAGAGGAAGGGTTAACAATAGCCTTTAAAGGAAGCCCGTTCAGCAGCGCTTCCACTAAACACAATTTAGAACAACCCTGGGAATCTATGAAGCACCAGTCTGTTGCCAAGGACAGAAGGAATGAGCTATTGCACAGAACTGCTGCTATCACAGTCATTTAGGAGATGTCTCCATTCTAGCCGACTGTCCCATTAAGTTTTTTTTCTCCATTGCTAAAATCATACAAATAGGTGGCAACTCTGCGACGCTCAGTATAAGCACACAGCAGCTAACAGGAGGAAAGGCGTTCGTTAATGGTCAGTGATGTCTGGCATTGCTGCAATACCATACTGCTGTGGAGCATCTTCTGTACAGGAAAGGGGATGCAAAGCTGCAAGGTAACATTTTGCTTTATTATATATCCAGGGGTTTAACAGTATAGAGCCATGTAAGGGGAAGAATGCCGAGTTTGGGAACAGGACAACTCTTCTTCATCTCTAGAGATTTACTGACATAATATTATGGGAATCAGCAGCCTACAACTGGAGAAGAAAATTGACTTTTTATGGTGCCAAGATGATGTACATCAATAAATTGGACAGTCAATGGTTTGTCATAAAGATGTGTGGTTCCTACCTTGCTCCTGGGCAATGACCTACCATGGTGTGCATAGAAAGGTGTTTTAGCTTTCTGACACCAATACACACTATAGTTATGGAGAGCAGACATCTAATATCGTATTTCTTTAGGTATGGCTGGTCGTATATATAACATTTGTGCACGTTATCTAACTGATCTGAGGAAGGAATATGTGACACAAATACAGTAATGAAGAAATCCTACAGAATCCTGGAAAATATCTGTAGCCTCTAGGAGGAAAATCATACACTCAAAACCAGGACATATAGCTGCTTTAGAACTTTGCCAAATAATTTGAGAACACACATTTTTCTTATTGTATTAGGTAAAGGATATGTACTTCCATGCCGTGCTTCCGTGTACTTCCGTGCAATGGTATACATGGACCTTGAGAGAAAGTTATTACAAATCAACTGTGCAACTGTCAGGTTGCTGTATAACCGTATTTGAATCATTCAACCTACACAACAATCTGGTTGTATATGGACAGCAATGGTCATAACAGATTACCAGAGACTTCTACAGCACTGATTGGCCAAGTTGTAAAATCGTTTGGCTAACTTTCTACCTCAGTTGGGCAGACAGAGATGATCTATTGTGTCTTGTGTACAGCTCTATGGAGACTCTCAGCCACATGTAGTTTATTGTTTAAGGCTTTGGGTGAGGTCAGCATTCCCACGACCCAGATATATCAATTAAAAGTATCTATCTGTAATTCATGGGGTTAATAATGCCAATTGTTGGAAAATAATGAACCTGCATTGCACCAACTTTTCAAGAAAACGAAACAGAAATACAGCTTTTATTAGTGATGTAACAGAGCCTTAAAATGACTTATCCAATTTATAGAAAAAAAGTTCAGCAGTGTATGTATAACCTCAGACTCATATGAGCTGATTGTTTTGAGTGAATTCAAACTGCAAACAAGATTCCCCAAACCAAGAGCCTGATTTAGTTTTAATCCTATCTAAGCTGTTATTATTCCAATTTATAGACACCCAGGCCACTTATCATTCTGCTTATAACCTGGCTAACCCCACAGGGACAAGGCAGGTGAGGTTAAGCCTTCAAATTAACTATGCAATCCTATAGAGCAGACACAATGATTGCACATAATCAATGACTCACATACTGCAAGGGACATGATGTGTGACAAATATTGTATTCAGCATGTGAATGGTAAACATCTATAGAAACCATTGGTAACGTGCTCCTTGATCTCCCTTGTATTGCTGGTGCAAGCATTAAAAAGTGACAATGAGGTTGATGTGACAGATGTACTGCAAGGAAACAATAAGGCAAGCAAAGCAGTCATATAGCAAAGAGAGGTCATGTCTCCTTTTTCAATTGACTTCCCGCTTTATAATTTCTTTTATTATTTCCTGCTGCTGTAAGTACAAGAAATAATGTATACTGATTGATAAAGATGACTTGACTACAGACGGTAACTGATGACCCTTGTAATTACACTGTGCAAGCTCAGAAAAAATGTACAATAATAGTATTCTGCATAATAATAATGCCACGCCAAATAAAATTGTAATTTCACTTTTAGATAGATGCTTGTGGGTTTTGTTTAATCGCCCACTTAGATCTTTCTATGAATCCAGTGGCAAGGCCTTGAATTCTCAGGTCTGCCCACCTGCAGCTGCCGTTACAAAGGGATCTCATCTTCCTGGTTGATTTTTTATTTAGTTTCTATTGCATCAGAATGAATACGACTCATTGATAGGAGGGAGTAGAGCTGGAAATATGGGGGAGATCCTAACATAAGGTGTTACCAACAGACAACAATCCAGCATTAGACAGAAAATCAGTGATTTTAGGTTGAATGGACACAAATTGTGCTAACAAGATGCAAAAAGTAGTAGTGTGTCTACAGTCAGAAAGTTATGAGAACTCTGGTTAAAAAGCCAAGACTGGAATGACTGGCAGACAGGTTCCGATACCACACTGCTTTTTGCAAGAGTTTTTAAATGTGAACATACTTGTTTCTTGCGCATGATTTTTTTTATTCACAACATGCTTTTATTACAATTTGTAACTGAATAGAAAAGTTTGTATCCAAACACTCTTAATATTTAGGCCTCCTTTAGACCTCTGCAGATTGTTGCAGTGCCTTACTGCAAGTGCATTAATGTGTGGTTTTTGTTTTTGCATGTTGCATTAAAATGACACTAAACTCAGGAGTTAAATCTTAAAAATTCATATTTGACTACCTTAACCATTAACAAAAAATGTTCTTATTTGTGTATCATTCGGGTGTAGATCCTTGAATTATATCTGAATTCATGCCGACACTGTCCTTCCTTCTGGAGGGTGGCTGATGTTCATGGTCCCTGTGCACGTGTTGTAAAGGAGTAACTGCTCCAAGCTCATTCCTGTGATGGACTACAATCTCATGTTTAGTTTGCTAATTTGTAAAAAAAATTATAGTGTATCACAGGAGCGGGCTTGGAGCGGTGGCTACTTTACAACACACACAGGGACCAAGGGAGCAAAAGTAGTCACCCTCCAGAAGAAAGGACAATGTCAGCACCAATTCAGAGATGATTTGAGGGTCTACAGCCGAGTGATACACAAATAAGATACATTTTTGGTAATAATTAAGGTACTGGAATGCAATTTTAAGATTTAACTCCTGAGTTTAGTGTCACTTTCACCTAAGTCCCCAGCTGACCAGCTGTGTTGTAAAGTAGTCACCGTTCCAAGCTCACTCCTGTGACAAGACTATAATTTCAATACACAAATTAGCAAACTAAACATGAGATTGTAGTGCATCACAAGAGCGAGCTTGGAGCGGTGGCTGCTTTACAACACACACAGGTACCAAGGGAACAAAAGTAGCCACCCTCCAGAAGGAAGGACAGTGTCGGCGTGAATTCAGAGATGATTTAAAAATTCACAGCCGAGTGATACACAAAAAAGATACATTTTTATTAATAGTTAAGGTACTTGAATTCATTTTTAAGATTTCACTCCTAAGTTCCGTGCCACTTTAACTGCCACCATTCATTTAGTGCAAGGAATTTCTTTAAGGCAGCGAATCACAACTCGCGGCTTGTGTGCCATGGTGTGCTGCAGTATAAGTACTATGCATGTTATGGTGCCTCTCAGTAAATAGTACTCAGTGCATAGATCTAAGGAGGCCCTAATGTATGTATTGTACTTATATTTTTGGTTGTTTTCATATTTACCTGTATGTATGCATATGTCTATCCATCTACCTGTCTGGTTTTTTTTTTACTAGAAAAAGTGTGTCTACTCACAACAAGATGCTATTCTAGATTTCTAAAAATACTGTAGCATGGATATACAGCATAGTGTATAAAGATCAGTGGTCTGAGGAATGTAGCACATAACACAGTGTGCACATAGCATACGCAAGGTGCACTACGGTAATAACAGCAGTTTAGGGTAGGTTGTGCAGTATACAGATTGCAGTGATGCAGATAATGTAATATAAAGCATAGCACGCTGAACACTCCAGTTCTACCATGTAACATAAATCAAAAAGTACACAGCTCACTGTCCATTGTATGTAATATATAGGACCACACACATTGTGTAGCAGTCTACTACAGAGTGCAGTGTTTTAGATTATGTCACTTACAGCATGGTGTACAGAATGCATTAGTCAGGAATGTAGAATGTACAAATAAATGTATAGAGTGCATCAGTCTGGGGAATATACATGCACATGGAGTGTAGTGAATCAGATTGTATGTACAACACAGCATACAGTAGAATAGAGTAGGTATTGTACAGTGTGGTATACGGTGTGCCACCTTACATTCGTGGTCAGCGGTAAAATATCCCCTTACATTAGTGTTCAGCCTGCCTACACACTAGATGTGCTGACAACCCAAGGCGATACTTCTCCAGCCAAAGTGAATTACGTGTCTGAATAGACTAGTGGCACTTTGCTGAATCAACTGATGCCACAAGTCCCACTGCCGCTCAGTAAAAACCCAAAATGGGAAACATTTGCTCTCAATATATTCATGTGGTGACTTAGATGAAGATCAAATCACATTGTTGTGGACAAGGTAAAACAGCAGTCAGAAGCATACAATTTCAAATAATTATTTTGTCTGCACAAGATAGTTAATAGTTTTTAGTACAGCAAACCCTGCAAGCATAGTCTTAATCTGGCACCACCATTTTAAGATATGCAATTTTTTTCCAAAAGTTACTGTTTTGGGAGTGATTTTACGCATAATGTTAATTTGAAGAATTGGTTGAACGTCTGGACAATCTACTGGATAGAAACAGAATTTGTAGGTAGATAAATAAAGAGTTCAATAAAGTGATAGGATGACAGACAGATAGACAGACAGGCAAGACAGATAGACAGACACGTACGATATTGCAGTACAGGGTCGTGCATAACTGCATAATGACGAGGACATCTTGTTCCATTTCTCAGTTTGTTTACTGTATAAGTGGATAGGACTTTTCCTCCTGGTTAATGTATAGCCTCCATATCTGTCTTATGTTCTGAATTTAAAACAAGGATGACACTCCGTATACTCTGAGCTCCCTGATATTATTTGTGAGCAAAAGTGTGACTGTACCAGAACAGACCAGGTTGAGGTGGTTTCAGCAGGGTGGTGGTTTGTGCCATGTGGTGACAGGGGGGAAGGGATTAGTTTCAGGGGCATTGGATTTAAAGGGAGCAGCTTCCAGCACACACATATGGTAGCAGCATGGGTGGGGGGTTTAGAGTGAAAATGGAAGAAGCGTGTATAGCCTTGATGGCACAGATGGAGTAATGAAGGGAGGTGCACAGCTGTGGAATTGAGGAGGGTGTGCAGATGCTGTGTTCAGAGGAGGGCATACAAATGGAGGCACGAGGTGAGAGATAGGCATATAGGCAAGGTGGTGGTAGTAGGCACATTGGTGAGGGGAGTGGACCGAGCAGAAAAGGGTGAGAGTGTAGAGATGCAGTGTAATAGGTAGAGGGGGGCAGCTTGTGCAGGCATGGAGGGAGCGCAGTGAAAAGCATGCACAAGTGTGTTTCTCAGGCACAGTGGTGAGAGGAGGGGGTGCAGGCATGGTGGTGAAAACAGGGGCATACAGGTGTGGTGTTGAGATATGGTGGATTATGTGGATCAGATGGTGTTGGGAGCATGTGGTGGTGCTGGCGTAGTTTTGAGAGCAGGGAGCAATGTGCAGGTACCATAGCTGAAGCGAAAGTGGGAAGGGGGTACATGCACACATTGTGCACAGGCACAGTGGGAAGGGGGTACATGCACACATTGTGCACAGGCACAGCGCAGAGCACTGCTGTGTGGTGCCCTGCAGTGGCATCATGTGTGCTTGAAAAATATGCAACGTGCTGCAATTTTGTGCAGCACTCACCATACCCTCCTTGTGGTGTGAACTAGGCACATAGAAAACAATGCTCCTAAACCAGACATAACAATGGTTTACTTTCTGTTTAGCTTCCTATTTGTGTGCGGCTGCAATTTATGTGCTCTGAGCATTGCAGTAATACAGGTTCTCACAGTGCATTAATCCAATGCGTTAACAGCCCTTTATCTGGCCATTATTTCCGAAAGAAAACCACCTATGTAAAGAGAACTACAGAGGCTGCTAGTGCTGTCCTCTCCTGTTGTCTGGCTGTCACGTTAATTTGGGATATTTTTAGTTACAAAGTAAGCAGATCGTTTGCTCTGACTTCACTGCGCCACTGGTGTTTTCAGTATGAGATCTGCTTTTTTTTTTAAACATTAATTGGTCTATGATTGCACTTCATCCATACACTCTGCATACTTTCATATGAGATGGTAGGGCTTGAATCTAGAACACTTATTTGGATGCAAAATATGAAATACATAAAAAAAGATTTAAAGATGTTTTGCATTTTCAGACAAACAGCGTGACTTTACCCCCTCCTCCCACCATCCACCCCCCCCTTCCCCAGCCCCCGCTTTTGGTGGGACTTTTCCCATCACTAAGACCTGCTTGGCAGAACAGCACATTCCCTATTTCAAACTGTTCATTAGGTTAGGACAGGGCGAATGGGTTCAGATGCAATAGCATGAAGCTGGGTCAGTACAGGCCAGGGTCTTCTAAAATTGTTTTCCGTGTTACATTTATTGAAATGTATTCATGCATTTAAGGTACATTAGTAGTTACAGTTACCATTAAAAAAAAAATCATAATATAAAATAAACTAATAATTGCATAATGCTGACACATATGTTTATATCCAGAATGTACAAGCACTTATCAGCCTACACAAGTCGACACTTTAAACTGATGAGATGTAGATGTTTAGCTGTGTACACACAGGCTCATTCAGCTACATTCACACACAAAGTCCTAGTAACAATGCAGCACCTGGGATCCCTCATTCACCTAGGAGATCCTAATAAAGTAATGGGATAAACAAAGCAAAGCTTTAATAAGCTTTAGAAAATCAATACTGTGAAACATAGGTGAAGAGGATTCTGCTGGTAAGCCATAGAGTACTGTGTGCTCAAAACATTCCGCTTAAAAGATGGTCAAAATACCATCCAAAGTGCAACAAAAGTAACTACTGGCTGTCTAACCCAACAGATCGAATCATTCTTTCTACATCATGGCAAGCTTCTGTGTCTTAATGTTCTTACACATGAAATGATTATCTAATCCAGTGAATTGGTCTCATTTATCAACTGGAACAAGGAGACTGCACTAGACACCCCAAGCTGTCCATTCTTAAATAAAAACCAGTGTTCAGCCATGTTCAATATTTCAAACTGATGGGTACAGTTTTAAAGTGATGGCACTGTATCTGCTGTGCTCTCCCTCACCTTCACTGCCATATGCATGCTTGGTGGCCGATCCAAGCCGGTTAGACCATGTGAAAAAAAGCAAAACAGTTGTGCAGCATCTAAATGTCTGGCCACCGTGTGAAGTCTATGGCCAGATTAAACAATTCATGATTAAAGGTGGCCATACACTTTACAACCATCGCAAGACCTTAGTCTTGCGATGGTTGTAAAGTAATTTAAAAAACATACTGTAATTGGGGAGACACTGGGTAGTAGTGATCACAATGTGATTACTTTCAATATTAAATACAGGAAAGGAAAGAGGGCGGGACAGACAAGAACCCTTAATTTCAGAAGAGCAAACTTCGATAAGTTGCGCAAACTAGTGGGGGAAATAAAATGGGATAACTCATTTTACAACCTAAACTCAGACCAAATGTGGGACTGCTTCAGGAACACATTACATATTGCCATTTCAAAGTGTATACCATTGGGTAACAAAAACAAAAGATCAAAGACTAAACCGATATGGCTAAATAAAACTGTAAAACTGCATGTTAAGGCAAAGAGAATGGCATTTATAAAATATAAGATGGAAGGGACTGGATTGGCGTTCATTAAATACAAGGAATGTAACAAAAAATGCAAACTAGTAATCCGGGAAGCTAAAATAGAATGCGAAAAGCATATCGCCGCAGATAGTAAAAAAAAAAACCTAAAAAATTCTACCAATATATTAACAGTAAAAAGGTAAGAAAGGAGCAGATAGGCCCAATAAAGGACGAAAACGGGAAGTTACTCACAAGTGACAAGGAGAGGGCCG
>NW_017306271.1:385487-391526 GCF_000935625.1 Nanorana parkeri | reverse complement strand
GTTTACGCTGGAATTAAGGAGATTAAGGGGGGATATGATTTTCATGTACAAGATGTTCAATGGTGACAGCAACATTGGCAACAAACTGTTTGAGATTAACTCCATTACAAAGACTAGAGGCCACCACCTAAAGTTGGTGGAGAAAAAATTCCAGCACAATGGGCGAAGAGGGTTCTTTACAGTAAGAGCGTTTAAGGTGTGGAACTCACTGCCATCGGCAGTGATTTCAGCCAAGAGTGTAGATTTGTTCAAGAAACGTTTGGACAATTTCTTGAGGGACCGTAATATCCAGGGATACCAGTATCCCTAAGAATGAGATGATGCATGGACCTATATGGGTTGGACTTGATGGACGTATGTCTTTATTCAACCCCAAATACTATGTAACTATATGTAACTATGTACGATCTGCCCATCTTGGACAGGCAGATCGTACCTGCGATCATCGCAAGCCCGCCCCCCTGAGGGGCGGGCTTCCGATGACTGTAATGAGGGGCGGGCTTACGATGACTGCAAACGGGCAGTGTGCGCGTGTGCACACTGGCCCGTTCGGCAGTTGTCGAACCAGCAGGCCACTATCTCGCCGAGAATCGTACGATTCCCGGAGGGTTTTCTAGCATGCTGGTTCAACGGAAGACGTGCGACCGTGCAGTAGAAACGATCGCACGCCTTCCATACACTGCACGATTCTCGTACGATCGTGGGATTTCCCGCGATTCTCGTACGAGAATCGTGCAGTGTATGGGCACCTTTAGTCCTTTGAAGGCACCGAAGCTAAAATTAAACAGTGGCCAAATATGTAGTCTGGACACCCTCTAATCTTAGTTTGGGTGCCCTCATAGGACTAAATCATGATTTGTTTAATCTGGCCGCAGACTTTAGAGGGTGGCCAGACATCTAGATGAAGTCTATGTCAAGGTTAAACAATCCATGGCTCAGCCCCTTGAGGACATCGAGGCTAAAGATTAAACAATGAGTTTGCTTTGCTGGTTTTTAAAAAAAACATAAGAGAAAAAGAGGATCAAGTCGTTCCCCGTCTGGTTCTCAAGGCATCCCAACCTGCAGCTACAACAATGAGCAGAATTGAATATTTACAAGAGGTGAAAACATCCACATATAACAACAGAAAAAAAAACTCAATTTTAAATTTGTTTTAAACTACAAAATGTTTATAGATACAGAAAATACATTGGGCTGCCATTAGTATATTTCCCCACAATACAGTAAATGTAACTTCCTAAAACTTTCCTCAACATCCCTGTGCATATACATTTCTACTAAAGTAGAGGGTTTCGGTAGACATCTCCATATTTCATCCTTGTCTGAACAAATGAAAGTGCCTTAATAGTTTGATTGGTCTTTCTCCGAATATGCCGATTCATTATTTACTCAAACGCGCAGAGTTATCCGCAACAGTCAGTATCATCCACTTTTAATCTTAATGTGCGTCTTTGTGTATCTATCTATCTATGTAAAAATCATAGTGCAAAGACTAACTAAATCAGTTCTTGTTATAATTAATTCTACTCTGCTGTTTTCACTGACCCAGCAATATGAGCCAGACTGAAAAAACCCTTCACTCATGGCTCCCTGCAGGGATTTCCACCCTCCCTTGTCCGATCCTCCAGAGCTGATTGGCGGAACAGACGGGGGGAGGGGGCGGGTACAGCTGGCTCTGCCTCTAGGTAGGCAGAGCTAGCTGTCACTCATGCAGCTGGGTGGATCTCGACAGTAATGTCGGGATCCCTCCCGGCTGCGGTGGTCTCAGTATACCGTGAGCTGTAGCTTTCGATATACTGAGCTTTGGGTCACGGGAGGACGCTAGTATATGTCCACCCGTGACCCTTAGGAGAACTATGGGGAAAAACACTTACCCCATAGTTCTCCTTTAACAAACGAAACAGAACCAAACTAGGTTTTAAGCCTTTAGAGAAAAAAAATTACATTTGTAAGACATTACCAAAAGAAAGCCTCGTCTGTTCTGAACAAAACAATAAATGTAACACATTGGCATCATGAGTATTAAACCAAAGCATATCAATAAACCTATAGTGGAAAACTAAAAATTGTTCTAGTCCAAAAGGGTTAAAAGATGTGCTGGCTGAAGTGTTTAAAGGATAATGCCAGGCAAAAAAAAAACCCTCAAAATGTCAGCTATGAATTATTTTGAAAATATTAAATCTGACAAGAAGCTAAAACCATAGTTAAAGCTGAAGTTTAATTGCATTTTTTGGGTATGCAGCACTAGGAAATTAACTTACCTCTAATGACATGCATTGCATATACTGATGGCTGCTGCTTAGTGTAGAAATCTATCGTCCTCTATTACCTATTCATAGAACTTGTAATATTTTTTCCCCAAACTGCATTGCACTCTATGAATGGAGGACAGGCAGATGAATAGTGGGAGGCACCTCCTTCAATATCAGAATGCTTTGCAATCTGGAAAAGCATACTAAATGTTCTGTGAATGGATGAGAGAGGAGGAAGGGCAGGGGTTAAGATCACCGACTGCAACTGCAAACTGTGAAGAATGTTCATCAGTAATTCTGTATTTGCCATTAAGATGACCCTGTCACTTTAGTATCAAAACGAAAGTTAAAACAACTTGTAAGACAAGATGCTATATACTAACTTTTCCGGGAGCCTATGTATTTCAATTCTTGCAAGATTTGAGAGAAAAAAGCTTTAACCCTTTTCAGACCAGGGATCATATGAAATTTAGCAGTGTCAGTATGCATTGGTAAAGTTGACAACAACTCTATGAATAATTTCCATGCCCAAGTTATGTTCATATTGAAGTACAAATACAGCTTTTGTTTGGTACACTGTTTTAGCAAAATCTCAATTCTGTTTTTTTTTTATATAGACTGACAAATGCACAAACATGTCATTGATTTTTTGGATACTGGAATTGCATCTGACAATTATACTATTAAACAGATGAGCACTCAACTTCAGGTTGCAGTGCTATCTATTCCTCATTGTCAGTGGGGGCTGGAGCTGTCATTGAAAGCCAGGATTGAGAGCCAACAGCTACACAATGGGTTAATAAATGTGTGTAAAGGGCAACTCCAGCTACTCTGTGTAGCCTGCTGTGACTGCTCCAGACCAGAACAGCAGGCTGCAAGGAATTAGGCTCACATATGCCTAGCCAGGGTAGCTGCCCACAGCCAATAACTGAAACAGCCATGTGTTTGAATTGAAAATGATGTCGCTGGGCCCCAAAGCGGTCAGGATACGCCAGGATAAGTTGGCAGCACAATGATTCAAAGGTATGCTCACTGGAAAAATATTTTCCATCTCCAAGCTCAAAAGCTTAAGACAATAATAATAGACATAATAGCCAAAATAGTCAAAAAGGTAAGTCATGATTATAAAATATGTCTAGTATTTTGAAAACAAATGATAAAATAAAAAAAATACATTTGTCTTTTTCAGCTGGTTCACTGGCAGAAACACAGAGCCTTTTGAAAAGGGGAACATGGAATTATAAGTACGGTACATACGTTCTTTGTTGAAGTTTTTCAAGCTATACATAAGCCAAGTTATGGAAATGCAGCTAACTGGAAGACTTAACAGGAGTTCTGTGGCTTGCAGTGGTCTCAGGCTTTTATGTGAGCACAGGGCTTCAGATGTGGTCCAAGGAGGAGGCAGCAGCCGTGAAATGATCTACTGTAATTGACTGCTGCCAGAAGGTCATGGGTATACAGTAAGGCAGTCTTCTGTGCTAACCACACTATGGATAATAACAGAGCTTTCATTTTATTTTATGGCACACATTTTCCTGTAATTAAAGTCCAACGATGGATGTGTACAGCACAGAAGCATCATCAGTCACTTGGAATATCTCATTAATGGAGTTGAACACATCATCTTATAGCAATGGAAGCCTGGCTGCAAATGGACTGTTGAAAATGAACAAGCACTATGTCATTGGGCTCGCCTTATCCTGTCTTTACACCATTCTGCTTTTCCCAATTGGATTCATTGGAAACATTATGATCTTGGTTGTAAACATCAAATTTCGAGAAAAGATGACCATCCCGGATTTGTATTTTATCAACTTGGCAGTGGCTGATCTCATCCTAGTGGCAGACTCTCTCATTGAAGTATTCAACCTCAGTGAGAAATATTATGATATTACCATCTTGTGCACTTTCATGTCTCTTTTCCTTCAAATTAATATGTACAGCAGCATCTTTTTTCTCACATGGATGAGCTTTGACAGGTATATTGCACTGACAAAAGTCATGAAATCCAACATCTTTAGGACTAAAGAGCATGCCAGGTTAAGCTGTGGACTCATTTGGATTGCATCCATCTCTGCCACTTTGCTGCCATTCACAGCGGTACAAGTGCAGCACACGGAGGACAGGCATTTCTGCTTTGCGGACGTCAAGGAAATCCAGTGGTTGGAAATTACACTGGGGTTTATCATTCCCTTCGTAATTATTGGTCTGTGCTATTCCTTAATTATTCGTGTGTTGATAAGGGCTCACAAACACCGAAACCTAAGACCAAGGCGGCAGAAGGCCATGAGGATGATTGTGGTTGTTGTTTTGGTCTTCTTTATCTGCTGGCTACCGGAGAATGTATTTATTAGTATTGGACTCCTCCAGAATGATGATGACCAGGAGAACAATCAGTCTTTCAGGCATAAGCACCCACTCACGGGTCACATTGTAAATCTGGCAGCTTTCTCCAACAGTTGTTTAAACCCACTAATATACAGCTTTCTAGGAGAAACTTTTAGAGATAAGCTGCGCTTATATATAAAGGATAAAAGAAGCATGTCTGCTCTCAACCGGTTCTGCCAACCATCGCTAAAATCGGTCAATCCTGACAGCATGGAGCAATCAGAAGTCAAATATAACAGTGGTGTTTAAATAAAGGTGCAATGTTGAAGGTGTTGTCTTTAATGTGGTTTCCAGTGGTATCCCAGCATCCATGTGTGAGTTTCTGGTTTCTGAAAATTGCCATAGTTGTGTTAGGCATAAAAACTCTCAGCCCCATCAACTTCACAACTGGAAGATTAATTTATCACATTTAAAAAGTAATAGTTACTAACCTAACCCATAAACCATTAATCAGAACCTACCTAACTCCAACAATAACCCCAGACTTTAAACAAAATATATATGAAGTCAGCAATAAATTATATCATGCTCAAATATGCCATAACAAATCTATGCAACACGTTTGCCCACATTCAAAATTACTAACGATGATGAACCTGCACTGAAATGTCCATAACCAAATTAATTCGTGATTGCTGGGCTCCAAATGTGGAACTCTCACCTACATATAGAAATAAGCATTCAATAAATTGCCCTGCCACTTTAAAATATTAAATGAGATGTGTTTGCTTTAAAAGCCCTTCATAAAAGAAAGTGGGCTGCCATTACTGACCCCTCTAAAAATCTTAGCTCCCTGGCATACTGATACTTTGGATTTGAGTTCACTGACACAAACCAATTATAGATTTAATTTTTACGTTTATCTTTCTTTTTTGCTAAATTCTTGCTCCTGGTCAATGACTGAATCCATATACAGCCAGACAACTAGCATTTTTCAGAGGAAGCAAGAAATGGCAGCCTCCATATCTTCCTTATGATGACAGGTGTACTTTAAAACAACCATGCCGCTATGCAAGTTTTCCAGGGAACGCACACCTGTAAAACAAAAGTATGAATACTTACCTCTCCCATGCCGCCAAGCACCTCTCTATTCCTAAAAAATGGTCCCCCTAAGTCCGCTGGGAAACTAACACTTTAGGAAGTCTTTTACTGCTGGGTCCCAGGCAGCAATCACCTGTTTCTCCTGCTGACCTCCATGTCACTATTAGGCCCTATAAGTCAACAGGAGGAACCTACACTCAAAGCAGACCCCGAGGACCCATTTTCCAGGAACTGGGCGGTGTTTGGCAGTGTGTTCAGCAGGAAAGGTAAATACGCCCCCCCCCCCCTGGGAAACTTTTGTATAATGACAGGGTTGTTTTTAAGGATATGCAGAGAGAAAAAATCCCTACCACTCTAC
>NW_017306271.1:332153-385282 GCF_000935625.1 Nanorana parkeri | reverse complement strand
CGTAATGTATTATATAATATGCGCCTGCACATTATGCAATCCTTAATGAGTACCGGAACCCTACTGTCTGTGCAGGAACAGTGATCTGCAGATATAAGTGCAAGGCCTTTTTCATTGTTTCTCTTAATGCGATAAAGGCAAACTAAACAGTGGGTTATGCAAACAGTAAGACAGGAAATACATTCATGAAAAGAAAATTACTTCAAGTTGGTAACATGCATTTTTATTTTTTTACAATTTTACTTTGTGTTATTGCATGGTTTATAAAATACACCACCTCACAGGGAAAAGAATATAAACCATGAACATTAATGAAAGATTAGTCTGCTTTTTCAATTTATCTTGAAACTAAACTGTCATGAGTATGTTATAAAACTAACTATACCAGAGCTATACTGGGCTAAATCAGTAATAATCTGGAATTTCAACGTGTGCTGGAGATATAAATATGCAGGGTATGTTAAAAGGCATAGGAAAAAATAATAAATGCACACATAAATGAAAAAAAAAAAATTTAAGTTTTCATAAATGTTTGCATTGGAGCCCACAAAGCATTGCATCCTTGATCAGTGGATCACAGGTGCAATGCTCAGGTTCCTGCCTGCTATAACTCCAGCCCCAAGCCATATGTCTGGCGGAAATAATCAACTGACTACAAGTGTGGTGACGTCATCACACTTGTGCTCCACTGAGATCTACGAGTTCATCTTCCACAATGGCAGATTGGACTTGTACTCTTTACATTCTCAGATCTTGTGGTTGTAGGTCGTGGCTGTGCAGGCGGAGTCATGTCAAATTCAAAAGTATACATAATGCTGCAGGGAAAAGTTAGGCACCAGCTGCAATTTTTATGGAGCATTGCTTACCTGGCTCCTGGGATTTGTCCAGCCTTGGTGTAACATGAAAGGTGGTTAGAAAGGTGGACTATTCTTTTTAAAGTAAAACTAAACTCAAGAGTTAAAAGCTTAAAAATGCATTCAGGTACCTTAACTATTAACAGAAATGTACCTAATGTGTGTATTATTTAGCTGTATGTCCTCAAACTTTCTCTGAATCGGTGGTGACACTGTTCTTGCTTCTGGAGGGTGACTACTTTGTTCCCCATGGTCCCTTTGTGTGTTGTAAAGTAGCCACCGCTCCAGGCTCGCTTCCGAAATAGACTACAATCTCAAATTTAGTTTACTAATTTGTATTGCAATTATAGTCTATTAGGGGAGTGAGCTTGAAGCGGTGGCACAGGGACCATGGGGAACAAAAGTAGCCACCTTCCAGAAGGAAGGGCAGTATCACCTAAAATTCAGAGATGATTGGTGGATCTACAGCCGAGTGATACACAAATAAGGTACATTTTTGCCTAATGGTTAAGATACATGAATGTATTTTTCAGATTTAAGTTTTGATTGTCATGTTAACTTATTAAGAGTGCATGACAAGAATCAGGTGGATCAACTGTATATGAATTAATCAGCAATACACACTAAAGCTGGCTACACTGTAGTCACTTTTTAAACAAGAATTTTTAAGCCACCTTCTTTGCAAATAGTAAATTGAAAAAGCGATTTTTGTAAAACAGATCACGACATGGACACCCACTCTGCTGAAATTTGAGCAGTGTATCGCCAACTTTAGTTAAAAAACTGGGTCATATCTTTCCTAAAACTATGTTTGCTTAAAACAAATAGTGTTTATATATCACAAAAAAACTGATTAGTCTATTTAAAAATGACATATCAAGCCAAGCTCTACCTGAAATGAAATAGCAAAGGCTTTAAGGTTCCTTTCACAGTTTGTCCAGAATTAAATGTACAATCTATCTTCCTAGTACCTTGTGTTAGACTATTTCTATACTAAACATAATAAAATCAAATTTGAATTCCATGTGGCACAGGATGCCTGCACATACCTCTAGAAATGTTATACAATTTCCAACCTCAGCAAACTAACTGTTTGCTCCTTCCTTCTAACAGATTTCCTTACTGGCCCATGAATATGAAAGATGGCCCAACTGCCTAACCAGGAGGCAGGGGAAGTGTGGACCTGCTGAACATGGAATTTGGATTTTAGAGTGATCCAGGTGTTAAGGTGCCCATGCACCTTGCGATTATCGTTCGAAAAACTAACGCAATCGGGTTTTCGTACGATAATCGGCCAGTTGATAGGTAGTGAACAAATCACAATTACTGTACAACTGGGCGAATTTCCTTGATCAGTCAGGCTGGAAAACCTTTTTCGAATCATACAAAATTCGATAGATTAGTGGTGTTTTCGAACGGAAAAAAATCGCAACATGAACACTGCAAATGCGCAAACAAAAATCCATTCTGTTGATCGACAAAATTCAGCCAATTAGTATTGCTAACGAACGATAATCAAAATCTACATGGGTCTATGCATGATGGGGTATTCGAGCAGAAATCGAACAGGGGTTCTATGACGGCGGGACCAAAGAAATCGAACGATAATTGTAAGGTGTATGGCCAGCTTTAGGGCCCTCCCAGGAGTTCTGAGAAGCTATGATCAGACAACTTGAGGCACTTGCAATAAATTTTTTGTTTAAGTTTACTCTTTAGGTGTAGCACAGATTTGTTTTCATGTATCCAAGCTGTATTCTGTAAGGTACTCATAGGTCTGTGCTTAAAGAGACTGTCACTTTAAAAATACTGAAATATACTTATAGGTATGACGTGTAGGTATCCAAACGTGTCTGCTTATACTTGCAGCAGGTTTTAGTATCCTCTGATTTGCCAGAATGCTGAGCTGGTTTGATCAAGCTAAGATTTAGCACTTCCTGAGTTGGAATTTGCATAAAAAGAGTTCCCCAGGTGTTAGGGCCCCACCAGGGAGCTGTGAAGACCTATCAAGGGTTTACATAACTAAAGCAGAGGTGTGGAAGCTATTCTGGGGCATGGGTCATATGGTATATTCGGAAGGGTAGGAACAATGTTCTGGCAAAGCTGCTAATTGGATGACTCTGCATGACTGTCGGTCTCCTAAGCCATTCCAGGGGAGACCAATGCACAACCAATTGCTGATCAAGTAGCCCCCCCACCAACTGGAGGGAGCTTTTTTCTTCTTGAAGGGTAAATGTATGTTTAACAAAACACTACTATTAGCATAATGTTGCCTTGTATTCAGAGCACAGGCTATCTTTGATTAACTGAACCACACTTAAAGGAGAACTATGAGGTGAGTGATTTTCACTCATCCTTATAGTTAGAGTCGACCTGTGACAAAGAAGCTGTCACAGGTCGGCTCTATCGATCGGGAAGTAGGCATAAACATGCCGCCGATCCGCTGACTTCCCGATCGTCTCCCTGCAGTGACTGTCAGTAACCGCTCCCCGCAGGGATTCCCCCCCCTCCCCTCTTTGATCCTCCAGCGCTAAGTGGAGGAACGAGCGGGGGAGGGGGTGGGCACAGCTGGCTCTGCCTCTAGATAGGCAGAGCCAATTGTCACTCAAGCAACTGGGTGGATCTTGACAGTAATGTTGGGATCCATCCCGGCTGCGGCCCTCTCAGTATATTAAAGGCAATAGCCCGCGATATACTGAGCTGTGGGCCCCGGGAGGAGGTTACTATATGTCCTCCCGTGACCCTAAAGAGAACTATGGGGAAAATCACTTACCCCATATTTCTCTTTTAAGTTGCATGATTCTGCTTTACAGCCCAAATTAACTTTTATACCTTTTTATTTCTTTATAGTATCATAACCTAGCGTGTCTTGATTGTAATTGATGTTTGCTTGAAAATGTGTTAAAATAGCTTTTTCTTTCAGTAAAATGTGGCTCGGATAGCTGAGTAACAGCTACATCCCATAGCACGGGTGACAACATACATACCTGTATTGCAGATAAGAAACATGAGCATGTCAAACAAGTTCTGTTACTTAGAGCTGATAATGGGAGTGCACTAGGTATAACTCTGTATCTAGTGGATTGCAGTCATATTTAGACACCCTGCACAACTGCTGAAACAAGAAAATAGATATACTGTGAGAATGGAGGATGTTATTACAATCTCTGTCTGACTGTATATCCATTTAAAGATTTTTATTGGCCATTAAAAGATGACTGGTTTTTTTAGCAAGCTGCAAGCTTTTAGTAAGCATGGCATTCTAAAACAGTACCTTATATGACAATCAGTGCAGTTCTTTAACAGCCAGCTTGTGTTCACTCCCTATCTTATTACGTATGGCTAATGATGCTGTCTCAGTATCCACAACTAGTCCCTGAGAGGGGGGAAGGCAGGCAACATCTGTGTCAGTCAGGAATTGCAGAAAATTGCATTGAGCCTGATGCAATGGTCCCCTCTATGCCTTTCTCTAGGGAAATACAGAGGTACAGAAGCATCAATGTTAGAGTAGCTGCTAAACAAACAATAGGGACATAAGTCAGCTCTTGAAGAACTCCTCTGATCAACATATAAAGGCACTACTTTACAATTACAGCTCAGCTACAAATCTTGTAACTACTGCAGAGCAGATGTCGTAAAAAAAAGATCCATTTGTCCTTCAATTACACATATTATATAGAGTTAAACAAAACTATACACAGGACCAATTATTCTAGTTTCATGGAACACATCAAGAATAGAACCTTGATGTAAAATCCATGTACAGATCAATATATATTTCATAGAGTGGCGATTTCCTTCTACAGGCTAGACTCGTCTAACATGGTTCCTGTGATGAATAACTGAACAGAAATACAAATGAAAAATAGATAGGATTTAAAGAAGAACTGCATGTTTACAGATCAGATTGAGGTAAGCATATTATGGGGGGAATGTAGCTGCGCATGGCAACCAATCAGCTTATATATTTAGTTTGTTCAGTTAAGATTTGAAAATGAAAGAGAGAAGCTGATTAGTTTTCATGCACAGCTGCTCCAGTTTTTGTCTGCTCCCGTTTTGATAAATTCCCCTCTATATGTTTTGCTCTTAACCTCTATGCCCGTAATGCAGAGATCTTTGGTGTATAGTTCACCAGCTGGCACACTTCTGCATTAAATATACCCCTTTGTAGGCAGTGAGTATTTGTCAAAAACCTTTACAGACTTGTAAGAGGCCAAGAACCAAATCTGGCTGCCTGTAAAGCAAGACACGACGAGCAGAAGTGTGGAAGTTGATGAATTTCAAGGCTAATTTGATTAAAAGTTGGGTATCTTTTATTAAACCTTTGAGAAGAAACCTGAAGACCATAGGAAATCCAGTGCTCGAACATATTTCACAACTACTACATAACAAAAAGCAGCCAAAGACCCAATGGGAACTTCTCTGTACTGTGAATACCTGTTGTAGAGGAAGCTTACGACCTCCAAAATGGTAGAGGCCAGTTTCCAATGCCCAAATTCCTTCCAGGGCAATCAGCAAGAATGCTCCAAAGCAAGTATGCAACTTTTGGAGTATAAATGGTGTTTCAAATACTAGCCATACATATAAGAGGGTGGTTGAACATCGAACAGTTGAAAGATCTTTAATAACATCCTTTTGTAAACATACACAATTGGTTTGGCCATATTTGTACATTTATGGACTCGGCAAAAAAATATTGGCACCTGACTTTGTTTAAGAAAACTAAAATGAGTGCTTAGAAAAAAAATATTCTAAACAATCTATTTACCCTCTAAACTAACAGGGTTATTCACAAAAGGTTGAAGAGCTTGGAGAAGGCAGGAGAAGTGAACAATCTAGGACAACATAGCTTAGCGGGAAGGTGAGCTGAATTGGAGACTTTTTCCAAATCAGCTATGTTGTCCTAGATTGTTCACTTCTCCTGCCTTCTCCAAACTCTTCACCCTTCTGTGTAGAACCCTGTCAGTCTTTCAGGGGTGTTTGCAGAGGTAAGGGCACCCAAAAGCATACCATTGTTTCCCAATCTGATCTTTGCCAGCAATCATCTTGTGTCTCTTAGGTAGCCTATCACATGTATCTGCAGCAACAGCAGATTCCCTTTGACCTACTGAGCAATCTTGATTTATGGTACAAGTCAACAGATGATGTAGAATAAACAATAACCAGGTCATCCTTGAGGAACGGCACTGGATCGCAGAGCAATGAGTCTGCTGGGGACAGTGCAGTGAAAGCATTTTATTAACCAATGCAAGGAAGTGGATTAAAGCTATATTCTTCTGATTCTTGATGTTTACAAGTTTTAGTTTCCTGTAGAATCAGCTGGTCCCCGAGCACTGGCCCTGTTATCCTGTTTTTTGGGTGGCTCCTTTCCTTTGGAGGGTCCTATGGAGCCACCTGTGTGTTAGTAAGCTGTGTATCTCCACAGACAGACACAGCAAGGCAAGCTTGTCCCTATTCCTCCCTTTTCCCTTCTACATGCTAGTACAGCTACTGGGACTGTGCTGTCCCTTGTGATCTAGTTACGGACAAGAAGTTCAGGGAAGCCGTTTGGAAATATGGTGACTATAAGTGCTTGGGCACAAATGTAAAGAAATACTTTGCTGGGGGATGTATATTGCTGGAGACTGTTACAGTCTGTGCTGTCCCTTGTGATCTAGTGCTAGACAGGAAGTTCAGGGCTGGGCAATGTATATTTGTTTGATCTGGATTCATTATTGAAAAAAAGGTTGAGAGTTTAATACTACCATAAATAAAATGTTAAGCTAGAGATGGACTTTAATCTATAAGCAAGATCTATTAAAAGTGACTGCATATAAGGGCACCATCAGGAAAGGAAAAAAATCTAGCATCTGATACATACACATGAAGATATCACTACTCTGCTTCCCTGGGAAAACGAGATACGGGTCCCACTCATGACCTCTGCATCCTCGAGCCCAGTAATGTCATACAGTGGTCCTGAACATAAAGAATCAGTCACAACAAACAAGCAGAGGAATCATTTCCATATGTGTGAGAGAAATGCATCATAACATTGTATATTTTTAGCTTGGATGTACTAAATATTAAAAAAATGAGAAGACCATGAAAGAACATAATATTCACGGGCAACACATATTTGTTCAACAACATACACCACAATTCCCAAATGTTTTGCCCTATTTTGAAAAAGGAAACTAAAATGTAATTTTAGCTTATACACAATTTGAGGAATCAATGAGGATACGCGGAAGGTTGCATGAAAAGAATTGTTGATGAAGCATTCACATTTTTACAAGCTTGCTGTTACATATTTTCAAACATACAGATCTCCCTCTGTACATAAAGCACATTTTCATCATACCTTCTGCAATTTGTATTGAAGCTCACTCATAGATTCCACTTACTTGCTGTAGCCAAACTGTACTTTTGAATTGCTCAGTAGGATGGTCTTTCTAATATAGCTACGTGATTATCCATCAATTACTGACCAAGAGTAAGTAAGCAACCAGCAAAGTCAGTACCCCCAGTCTGCATACTTGCTCTGGATCAGTGACTGAAAGGAGTATATAAAGGGTTTCTAAACCCTCCGGTTTTTTGCATATATCTACTGCTAGCAAGCAGTAGATATATGCAAAAAGTTTTTTTTTTTAAACGATTTAAAATCGGTTTAAATTTACCGCTGTCTTCGCCACGCGCTCCTGTCCGAAAATCCGAAACTGCTCGGGCGGCCGCAAAAATTTGACTTTAATGTCACTTTAAAGTGGACCTTGCAGTAAAAAAAAAAAAAAAAAAAAGCAACTAAACGCCTAGTGTGCATTCAGCCAAAAAAAAGCATTATATGCTTCCAGATACATTTAGAAATTAGCTCCAAACACATCTGGATGCATGTATTTTGAGGCTTAACAGCTGCATGTAAAAAAAAAAGTAAGATTCAAAACTTATCTAACCCCAGTCTTCTGCTTGCGGCCCCTTAACAAGGAAGATGTCATACACCTTATGGGTAGATCCTGGCAAAAATAGAGCAGCCAAAACCTCGTGAGAAGACGCTCTTGCAATGGACATGAGTGTCATCTTGTGAGATTTGGCCTGCTCTGCATTCCTCAAGAATCTTCCCAGGAGAAGGGTGATGTCACACCCAGCAATGCAGAAGACAGGGTTAGGCAACTATAAATCTAACTTTTTTCTTTATGAACACAAGAAGGGCTATTCACAAAAGGGTGAAGAGTTTGGAGAAGGCAGGAGAAGTGAACAATCTAGGACAACATCGCTGAACTGGAAACTGAATCAGCTATTTTGGCCTAGATTGCTCACTTCTCCTGCCTTCTCCAAACTCTTCATTCTTTTGTGATGAATCCTGTAGGTTATTTTTACACCTTACTGCAAGGTCTTCTTTTAGCCACAAGATCAGAATATCAGAAATACAGTGAGCACTCTCAGACCAGCAAAGGCAGCATACCTTTATTTTCAGTAAATGTTTTCTTTAAAAGAGACCTTACACTTTGCAAAAACTAAGTACCATATAGTGCCCCCAATACCCCCATCCTTCATCACAAAGTTGAAGAAACAACTGCCCCCGCCCCCCCAGCTATTGCCTAGGTGACCAGGCCAGAGGACGGGGTCTAAGGTAAGTATTTTTTCTTTGTTTTCCCTGCCATTTAGAATAAAGAGGTAAGGGGCTACAATATAGGGCTTAGTTGCTGCTAACTGCAAGGTCTGCTTTAGGTCAGCTTCATCATTGTAAACTTTCTTTTGAGTTATCAACACCTCATAACAATAAAAAGTAAATTCTTTATAATATATAATTAAGTAAAATCCATGTTAATTATGTTGGTTGGTAATGTCTGATAATCCCACGGTTGTAATATGGGTTTCTTTTATGGGTCTTAAATTGCTTGGCAGTGGCTGCCCTTCCACCTAAAGGGATCCAACAAAGGGCAGAAGGGAACCTTGGAGAAGTCGGTTAGGAGAAAAAAAAATGGAGGCACCACCAAACTAAGAAGAGTAAAAGTATCAAAGTGCCAATGTGTTTCGGTATAAAAACAGACCCCTTTTGTCAGAGCGTAATTGAAAAGGGGAATCCCTTGGCGAATGGACTTACGGAAAGTTACAATGATAGTGGCCACAAATATGAGGGCAAATGTAGCAGTCAGAAATTGAGAGGCTCAGCACTAACAGCAACTATTCAGTTAATCAATGGAGGACTTAAAACCAGTAGTTGTTTTTGTCTGAGGGCTATACATAAGTAAGATGCTGGTAAAGGGATATACGATCCCCAAACATGTGAAATATCAAGACTTTGATACGTACTTGAGCGCTGCATCTGGTTGATGTATGGAGTCTGCATCTGATTTTGAATAGGATCTAGGTCCTGCACTGACACCAACTGACTTTCATTTTACTAAATGATACATAAAAGGAATGGAATTGTTCTTGTTTGTGAGGTTTTGATCACTTGTTTGAAGATATATACAAAGAAGTACACTGCCTGGCCAAAAAAAGTCACTTTCTCTAATATTTTGTTGGACCACCTTTAGCTTTGATTACAGCACACATCCCTCGTGGCATCATTTCGATAAGCTTATGCAATGTCACAACATTTATTTTCATCCAGAGTTGCATTAATTTTTTCATGCAGTGATTATGGGAGAGTCGGACCACTGCATAAAGTCTTCTCCAGCACATCCCAAAGATTCTCAATGGAGTTAAGGTCTGGACTCTGTGGTGGCTAATCCATGTGTGAAAATGATGTCTCATGCTCCCTGGACCACTCTCACAATTTGAGCCCGATGAATCCTGGCATTGTCATCTTTGAATATGCCCGTGCCATTAAGGAAGAAAAAAAAAATCCACTGATGAAAAAAACCTGGTCATTCAGTATATTCAGGTAGGCAGCTGACCTCATTTTTTTGGGCACACAACAATGCCGGACTTACTGACAGTTATAGCTCTCACTTATTTACTTAGCTAAATCTAGGTGGTAACCTTTTTATGACCAGGCAGTGTATTTGAAAATACTGGCATCGGGTACTTGCACATCTATCAAATATAGCCATACGTTTCGTTAGATAATGTTTTGAGAGTTCTCCAATAATTCAATTTCTAATCTACAAACATGAAATGCCAACATACTATGCTAGAAACCTCTGGTCTTTTGTGTAGCTGTTCCTAAAATTTGTTGAAAGACTGTTTTTCACAAATATTTTTCACAATTCACATGTGGGTGATTAACTTTAACTTTTAGCCAGCTATCAGTGCTCAATTCCAATAGACACACAAGGATACATTTACATAATGTAAGCCGTAAACAATGTGATGAAAACTATGAGGGTGTGTCCTGTTTATCCCAGTCCTTCCTTCCCAGGCTGACAATGGTTCAACATTCCCAGAATGTGGAATGATCTGCAACTACGAGATTAAAAGCATTCAAGTGATATAACAAGGAATGCCGAGAGCTTCCTATCCTGCCCACTCCAATATCCGGAGAATGCCTCACACAAATAAGATCATATTAGCCTCTGGGAAAAAGATAACAATAGAGAACATGGTTGATACCTACATTCGAAAACCACTTATTTTAGAACTAGTAATAATTACTATAACTGTAAATCTGCAGAACAGAATAAAACCTTCTGCAGGCTAAAAAAAAACAATGTGTGTGCTTCATGTTTAATTTTTCCTGAATGGCAAGTATTTTGTAATCAAGCATATACCATTTACAAAGCACAACTGCATAATTATACCATTTAGAAAGGTAAATCATTATTAAAGTGATACTAAACTGAGGAGTTAAAACTAGAAAATAAATTCAAGTACTTTAACTATTAACAAAAATGTATTTTATGTGTGTATCATTCGGCTGTAGACCCTCAAACCATCTCTGAATTAGTGCTGACACTGTCCTTCCTTCTGGAGGGGGCTACTTTTGTTCCCCATGGTCCCTGTGTGTGTTGTAAAGTAAAAGTAACCTACAAGATTTCTCCCGTCATAGACTATAACTTCAGTACAAATTAGTAAACGAAACATCAGATTGTAGTCCATGCAGGAGCGAGCTTGGAGCGGTGGCTACTTTACAATACACACAGGGACCACAGAAAGGACGGTGTCAGCATGAATTCAGAGATGATTTGAGGATCTACATCCGAATGATACACAGATAAGATAAATTTTTAATAATAGTGAAGGTACTTAAATGTATTTTTAAGATTTACCTCCTGAGATCAGTGTCACTTTAATCATTTCAGTTTTCAAACCCTTATGGACCAGAGCAATTTTTACATTTCTGCTATGGGCTGGTTTATTTGGCAATAACTTTGTCATTACCTAAAGCGGAACTAAACCCATCCATACTTCTCTGCCCTACAGTGATGCAGTGGATTTGGAGGTCTTCCGCCATTGTGACTGGTAAGGCTGGGATAAAGATTTATATAATCTTGCAAGGAGGAAGGTAAGAAGCATTATTGCAGAAGGGACATAGTATGTTTCTTCCACAATAAAAATCTTTCCTCCTCGCAAATTTTCAAAACAGGGCATAAAAAACACACTTTACTTTGGTCAATGTTAGCTTTTCCAAAAAAATATTTCTACAGAACAAATAAGCATAAAAGGTATAGTCGGCCTTGCATACCATGTTTTATGTTGCACCATATTTAGTGTGTAACATAAAACAAGGTCACATTCCCCTACCCTACTAACCTGTATAACAGGGTGCTTCTCCCTGTCGAGATGTGTTGTTTAAATGTAGCATGGCTGTTCGGGCTTAGTGTAATTTGTTCATGGGGATCTGTAAGTTTAACCTCAATAGTTGGGAAGATACTTGAAAGTTTGATCAAGGATCACATGCAAGTGTTTTTGCTTGAACATAATATCATAAGTGATAGTCAAAACAGATTCACAAAAGACAGAAGTTGTCAAACAAGCCTACTTTCTTTTTATGAGAGTAATACATTGGACAGAGGAATGGCTGTGGATATACTATACAGGTGAAACTCGAATAGTTAGAATATCGTGCAAAGTTCATTTATTTCACTAATGCAACTTAAAAAGTGAAACTAATATATGAGATAGACTCATTACATGCAAAGCAAGATAATTCAAGCCGTGATTTGTCATAATTGTGATGATTATGGCTTACAGCTCATGAAAACCCCAAGAACTCCAAATCCACAACCTCAAAAAAGTAGATTATTACATGCAATCAATAAAACAAGGATTGTACATAGAACAATATCGGACCTCTGAGAAGTACAAGCATGCATATGTACTCAGTACTTGGTTTGGGCCCCTTTTGCAGCACTTACTGCAATTACTTTTGCATGATATTCTAATTATTCGAGTTTCAACTGTACTTGGATTTTGCAAAAGCGTTTGACACAGTTCCCCACATGCGGCTAATGTATAAGTTAAGGTCAGTAGGTATAGAGTATTCAATCTGTAATTGGATAGAAAACTGGCTTAAAGACCGTATTCAGAGAGTGGTGATAAATGATTCATACTCTGAATGGTCTGAGGTTGTTAGTGGTGTCCTCCCAGGTTCAGTGTTGGGCCCCTTATTGTTTAATCTATTTATAAATGACATAGAATTGGGGATTAAAAGTATTATTTCTGTGTTTGCAGATGACACCAAGTTATGTAGTGGAATACAGTCCTTACAGGATGTCTCCAATTTGCAAGCAGATCTGAATGCTCTGTGTGATTGGCCATCTATTTGGCAAATGAGGTTTAATGTTGATAAATGTAAAGTTATGCACTTGGGGACTAAAAACATGCATGCGTCATACACTCTAGGGGGAGTATGTTTGGGGAGTCAATGATAGAGAAAGATCTGGGTGTACTGGTAGATCATAGACTCAATAATAGCATGCAATGTCAAGCCGCAGTTTCTAAAGCAAGCAAAATACTTTCTTGTATTATACGGGGTCTAGACTCCAGAGATAGAGACATAATGCTGCCCCTGTACAAAGCATTAGTAAGACCTCATCTGGAATATGCAGTCCAGTTTTGGGCACCTGTTTACAAAAAGGATGTTGTGGAATTGGAGAATGTGCAGCGAAGGGCGACTAAACTCATAAGAGGGATGGAGGAGCTCAGCTATGAGCAAAGATTAACTGACCTGAATTTGTTCTCTCAGGAGAAGAGGTGATTAAGGAGGCACATGATTACCATGTATAAATAAATAAATGGTCCATATAAAGAGCTTGGTGCCAAATGATTCACGTTAAGGTCACTGCAAAGGACAAGGGGACACTCTTTGCATCTGGAGGAAAGGAGGTTTAACCTTTAAATATGATAAGGATTCTTCACAGTTAGAGGTGTGAAAATGTGGAACAGACTCCCCCAGGAGCTAGCTCTAGCTAGCTCAGTTAACTGTTTAATGTATTCCTAAATGCACAGAATATTACTGGATATTTAGTTATTATAAGTACATTAGTTAACAGAGCTGAACTGTGGGCATAGTGTTCTGTGTTAGGTTTTTTTTCTTTTCTCCGTATCTCTATTAGGTTCAGATTGCGCAGTAACAGAGCGTCACCTTACATGTAGTCTATTGTATGCCTCTTGTGCAGAACCTGTTGTAAACAACATAGCCTGTGCATTGTACCTGTGACACACTGATCACAGTTGCAGTGCTCTGCAGGCTTGCATGCAAACATTTAGGAAATGCCCTTTTTATGTAATTATTCTGGGTGTATGTATTATATTTTTGCAAAAATGGACTTTGCTTTTTAAGCTAACAATTTAATAAAGGCTGAAGTGAAGCCATCGTTGGCATCTACAAGTACTGCATCCTCTTTATAGTAGAACTTCAGACATAAATAAAAAAACAAACACACAGTTATGTATTCATTTAAAGGAGAATTATGGGGTCAGTGTTTTTCCCCATAGTTCTCCTTAGGGTAACGGGAGGACACAAACTAGCGTCCTCCCGTTACCCTAAGCTCAGTATACCGCGAGCTACAGCTCCCTATATACTGAGCCGCCGCAGCCGGAGTGGATCCCGACGTAGATGACGGGATCCGCCCAGCTGCGTGAGTGACCGCTGGCTCTGCCTACCTAGAGGCAGAGCCAGCTGTACCCGCCCCCTCCCCCGTCCGTTCCGCCAGTCAGCGCTGGCAGATCGGAGCAGGAAGAGGGGAATCCAGCCCCTCCCCCTGTCACGGCAGAGAGCCGTGACAGGATCGAGAGGTGAGCGAACCTGGTAAGTGTTCGCTCACCTGCCGATCTACTGAGCCGATCTGTGACAGTCTCATTGTCACAGGTCGGCTAGAACTATGAGGTGAGTGGAAATCACTCATCTCATAGTTCTCCTTTAAATCATGAAAGATATATTTTGAATGCAACCAATATAAGTGCCTGAATCTACCTTGACGTTGGCCTATTGTAATGGCTTGCAGAGTGGGGGAGGAAGGGTCACCATTCTTAGACAACAAGGCTCTGCTGCATGCATAAGTGCTAACAAGGAACATGCTTACAAAAGAAAATATGATAAAGATGACCTAATTAATCTTCTGCTGCTTCTTTTTTGTGTAATCAAAGAATGGGGACAATGAGGTACCCAACCTTTATTGTTTCACTGCAGAACAGGTAAGTAAGGCAATCAACAGGTTGTGCAATCTGACAGGGCTTTCAAAATCTTAGGGCCTGAGCTCTTAAAATCAGCCTCACAGGTACACTTGAATCAAAACTAAAGGACTCTGATGTGAGGGGGACGGGGGAGACGGAGGACTGATGTAAAAGGGTAAGGGGACTCTGATATGAAAGAAGGGCTGTGATGTGAAGGAGGGGGCTTCTGATGGGAAGGGGAGACTTCTGATGGGAAGGGGGGAGGCTTCTGATGGGGAGGGGGGAGGCTTCTGATGTGAAAGAAGGGGGTTCTGATGTGAAGGGGCTACTAGTGTGAAGAAGGGGCTCTGATGTGAAAGGAGGGGGCTCCTGATTAAAGGGAGACTGATGGAAAAGGGGGATTCCGAGGTCCTAATTTGAACAGGGGACTTTGATGTGAAGGGGAAACCTTGTTTTGTTGCTGTTTTTGTGTGGGCTTCCCCCTTAATGTCCACTATGTTTTAAACCGGGTGCCTCAAGATTCTGCATACTTTTAAAGAGCCGTGACTGTAATGTACTTGCTGATGATAATGGTAAACTGGTGCCTTTTGTATATAAGCAGAGGAATCTGTGGCTGCTACAATTCTCCGCCACAAAGTTGCTATTATGACATAGCCCTAAGGCCTCGTTCACACCAGACACAGTGCGTTCCAGCCTGATTCTGGCCTGAAACGCACTGCATCGCATTGCGGCTGGCTCACTGTGTTGTGGGGCAGGAGGGGGCGTCGCGGTCCATTGACGTAAATGGCACATTTGGCTGCAATGTGATCGGCCGCACGGGAACGCAAGGCACATCAATGCCTGCGGTCCAGTCCGAATAAAATAATGTTTGCAGCATTTTCTTCGGACAGGACCGGACCGCAGGCATTGATTCCTGTGCGGCCAATTGCATTGCGCGGCTATCATGCCATTCACTTCAATGGACTGCCACGCCCCCTCCTACCCCTCAACATAGTGAGCCGGCCGCAATGCGATGCAGTGCGTTCCAGTCAGAATCGGACCAGAACGCACTGTGCCTGCTGTGAACGAGGCCTTAGACATAACGACTGTGATGCATTATCAAACATATGTGGCTGCCCCCATGTAAATATATGATTATAAAATGTAATTATTAATGATAGAATTTAAAAGAATTATACCTCGTGTTATAACATTTCTGAGCATAAAACTATTTGCAGAAGATGCTCAGAAAAACCTAATTGTACACCAAAGATATAAAAGAAACCAGATTACTTTTGCAGAAAATAACTTGTAAATGTTAATGATTCATTTTATTACCTTTCTACAATGTTGCCCTTTCTTCCCATTTTGTGGGAATAAAAAGTGGTCAGGTAATGCTACCATAAAAATACACTCTATGGCAGCTGCTGTCACAGATGCTACTTCAAAGCAAACATGCTGCCATGCCATTTTCTTTGTAAGCTACATCAAAAACTAAATAGATAAAACGTGGGCAGAGAATATGACTTAAAATGACAAAACGTTATTCCAAGGGCTGAAATGCAGTTAAACGTGCAATAAATCGCTACATGCCATTTAATTATAATTTTCACTCATGGAAGATTTACAAATGGCAAAAGAAGTCACAAAATGAAACAAAAACACAGAGCTAAACAGTATAACATCCTACTACGTAAAGCTGGCCATACACCTATAGATTATCTGCAGGTTTTCTATGGTAAGATGGAAAAATTGCAACACATTCCGTTAACTAAACTGTGTGGATGGAGGAATCTCCCTCTGGGCCAAGCTTCAGTATCTTGCTAGTTGGCCCCGTTGGCTCTCAAAACACCTTAACAATCTGATTGGATGCAGGCATTGTTCAGGTATTTTGAGAGCCAGCCGGGCAGACTAGCAAGATCCTGAAGCTCGGCCCAGTGGGAGTTTCCTCCATCCACGCAGTTTAGCATTGCAATTTTTCCATCTGACCATAGAAAATCTGCAGATAATCTATAGGTGTATGGCCAGCTTAAGAGTGTGGAACAAGGTCAACATTACTTGTTCCATCATTTGTGCACAGTGTATAAGACATAAAAAGAGCATGGAGGATGGCCATAGGTTCTACATCAATAAGCACAGGAGCATGGGTGGTTGCTGTAGGCTCTTTGTCACTAGGCATGAGAGCATGGGTAATAGGTATAGGGTCCATGTCACTAGACAAATGAGTATGGGTGATAGTCAAGGGTTTCAATGTCACTAGGCACGGGAACCTGGGTGACAGCTGAAGGGCCACTAGGCATGAGGGCATGAATGATGTAGGGTCCATGTCAGTAGGCATGTCTTCAGAAGAGCAGAGAAGTAGTATGGAGAGTACAAGAACCAAAAGGCATCAGCGTTTCCACGCGTTTTACGCACGTTTTCCCTTTGCGCGGTTTTATGTGCGTTTTGCGTGTTTATTTGCGGTTTCCCCTAAATAGATGCACGTTTTGGACGTGTTTCTGTCCAATAAAAAGAGGTCCTGCCCATGACATAATAAATCTTACACATTAGCCAAGGGGTTAACAACATCAGCCTTCCATCAGCTGTGGAAGTCCTGTGATGCATATACAAGTCTGTACACTCAGAAAAGAAACAGGCATGACACCCAGAGGTAGCTGCATACTGGGATTTGTAGTTCCACAACACATGGAGATCTGCAGCTGCACAGACGTACAATAGCCAGCAAGCAGAAACATAAAGCTACAACAGTATCGCAACAAACTTTAGATGCACCACACGTCACATGCACATGTTTTACCTTTGCTGTCCTTCAGGGATGGAGGGAAAGATTCCCATTCTGGCCAAATCTGGCAAGCAATTTGCATCCAAGCCTGCCTCCTCCTTCCTCTGTTTTTATAAAGGGGGTTGTGCAGGTCATATAGGCATGGTTGTGCCTGTATTAGCCTTATAAATGCCTCGGAATCAACATTTTGCAGACATGAATCAGCCATTATGTTTCCCAGTGTGCTTTGCAGGTGGTCTTCCACAATGTATATGTGCCTTAAAAACGAGCGTTCTTTTTGCACAAAAACGTGCGGTAAACGCGCAAAAAAAACCCACGCGCGTTTTGCCACACTTTCCATTGAAATCTATGGAGCCACAAGCGTTCGCCCCCCTCCCCGATCCTCCAGCGCTGACTGGCGGAACGGACGGGGCGGGTACAGATGGCTCAGCCTCTATATAGGCAGAGCCAGCTGTCACTCACGCAGCTGGGCGGCTCCAGACATAATTGTCGGATTCCGCTTCAGCTGCGGCGTCTCAGTATACCGCGAGCTACAGCTCACGGTATACTGAGCTTAGGGTGACGGGAGGACGCTAGTTTGTGTCCTCCCGTTACACTAAGGAGAACTATGGGGAAAAGCCCTAACACCATAGTTCTCCTTTAAGCTTTCAGCGTCAAAACCCAGGTGTGAACAGGGACTAAACCCTAACTGTATGAATTAATTTTGCTAAAGCATTGTTATGGATTTATTTCATAAAATAATGTTTCACTTTTTTAATTTTTTTCATCTTAGTGCTGTTAATGTCTTCCCCCCTCTATGAGACACTTCCTGTCTACATGTATTTGCTTCACCTTTGGCTGCACATCACTGCTTGGGACCAACCTCCTGATAGTGACAATGGTGGCTCATGCCGAGTGACAACAGAAAAGTATGAATGTTGTCACACTATCACAGGAAATGCCTCGGCAAGGACCTTCATGGCAGGACCATCAGGTATTACTGCAGATTTAAAATTATTGGTAACTTTTAAATTATAACAACATATTAGAGTTTGAGATGTTAGTGATTGGTTGTAGATGTATTTTAATATATATTCAGGCTTTTACTAGGTGCTTGGATTCTCTGCAGCTGCTTTGGTGAGCTGTACCATACACAGCTGGCAGTTAAAATCAGGTTAGATGCTTGCATTGCTGTTCAGGTATTCCCATCAGAACACTGAAGTAGCTGAGATTCTGACATTAGCTGACATTATATCTCCAGTGAGTTGGGAGAGAGAGATTTTATTATGTTTAACCCCTTAAGGACCCTTTCACTGCCAAGGCCTTTTTTTTGTTTTTCTGCACATGTTATAATCCACATTTTAGGCCTGAAAACCTACATAAAACTCCCAAACATTATATATTTTCTAAAAGTCAACACCCTGTAGAATTAAATGGTGGTAGTTGCAAACTTTTATACTGCAAGATATTAGTGCAACTCTCTATAAAACCCAAAAATGTTGTGAAAAATGCATTTAAATTACATTTAGTGCCCCAAAACACAACGTAATACCCATTTTTTTCTAAACTATAAAAGATGAGGTTACAACAAGTAAATAGGTACCCAACATTCTCAGGTTAAAAATAGTGGGCGGGTCTGTTTGACGCTACATGGAGCATTTCAAATTTGTTGTTTTGCTTGCATCCAACGGCCGGCTGTTTTTAACCTTGTATGTCATTTTTTTTATGGATTATAATAAATTTGATATGACTTACTGCACAATTAGGTATTTTATTTACTATTTATGAACACGTGGGTATCTGTGATGAACGTGGGGAAAGGAGGGGAGTTCGAGGAAGGAGGACGCTAAGATCCATTTAAAACACTAAAACGAATATCGACTGTCAGGATGCAGCCAAATGTATGCGGTAGGGATGCACCGATATATCGGCCGCCGAAACATATCGGCCGAAAATGGCACTTTTGGCTAAATGCCGAAGGTGCCATTTTCCTGCCGGTATATCGGCGCATCCGTGATTTCTTTCCTGCCCGCTGGGCACTGCTCTGTGTCCCAGCGGGAAGGAGAGAAAGTGACAGCCGGCCAAGCGCTGCGAGAGTAGAGCGCTGTGAGCGGCCGGTGTCTCTCCTCCCACACCGCTCAGCCGCCTATCACAATGCGGCAGAGCGGTGTGGGGGCGGAGACAGCGCTGTCACAGGAGGCTGGGCTCTCCTCTCGCACCGCTCACTCAGCCTCCTGTGACAGTGTGTGTCAGAGAGGAGAGAAAGCTACATACACTCAGCCATCAGTGATCGCTGAGTGTTTGTAGATAATTGAGGATATGGTATGGTTAAAATATATATATATAACATATAGTATACAGACAATACAGACTCACTCTTTTGTGAGTATACTCACAAAAGAAGCAATGATTAGAAACATCAAATGGACTGGTACTCAATGACCTTGCTGCTTGAAAATTATGTGCATATGTGATACAGCGTCAAAATTCAGTACCCCAAAAAGTCCATAGACAACGCTTTAAGAACCCCTACAGGTCATCAATTTAGAGATGCACATAAATATTGGTCCTAGAATTATTGCTTCCACTCTGGCGTATGCGCGGGCTCATGAGGGCGGGGGAATTAAAAATATTTTTTTTTACATTTATTTAAATTTTTTTTTTTTTACTTTCATTGCTATCACATAGGGGAGCTTACAAGCCGCTCATGTGATAGCATATTGGTGATGACAGGTACTCTTTGAGGTGATGCTGGGGTCCACTCTAAATAAGCTATTGAAGTGCAGATCGCACTTCAATAGCTTATTGCTCAGCTTCAAGAGCAAAGCAATGACAGCTCAGGGACCAGAAGTGATGCAATTCGCGTCGCTCCCGGTCCCATAGAACAGGGAGGAGATTGGTGAATGGACATTCACCTGTCTCCTCCCCAGCTTCCCGCCGACACCCGAGATGCCGGTCCTGGGCCCGCAGGAGGGGCAGCGGAGCCCGGGAAACACAGCGGGGGTGTCTGGCACTTTACTGGCGCGTAGAAGCGATCTAACGGCAGTTGAGCCCGCCGGAATCGCATCTATTGTAAAGCCGACTGTCGGCTTTACAATGGTAAACATAGACCCTGCGGCTTTAAATGGGCCCGCTACCATTGACGTACTATGTACGTCACTGCTCGCTAAGGGGTTAAGTGTTGCAATAGAGGAAGTCATTTTAGCTGCAGCTGAAATGGCTGCAACTGGCAGAGGGGTTCTGAAAAGCTGGTGGGAAAATGGAAAAATGCCAACCGCAAGCTGGAGAGAAGGATGAAAGCTAGAAACAAGTGGAGTGTAACTTCTACTACGGTGCAGTTTCACTTGTAATGTAGTCCCTCTCGGCCCCAGCCCCCACTTGCAGGTTCCTCTACACACCTGCCCTCGATCCAGCAAAATATTGCCAATGAGGCCACAGAGCTGCCTATTGGAATCCTTTGAGCCGGGCTCACGTGTTAGCAATAAACTCACATTGAAGGTGCAGGTTTACTTAAAGGGGAAACTATAGCGGTTTACAGTCAATGTCATTTTAAATTTGTTTCCGAAAATGTTCAATTTTATAAACAAATATATTATTTCTATCAAATGTTTCATTTATTTTACAAATATTTAAAGAGACTCTTTGTCAAAGGCAGAAAATGAAGACCTACTAAATAAATAATGTCTATATGTATTAGTGCCCATACATATATTTCTGCCAATAGAAATGTATGGCAGTGGGGCTTAGCAGCAAGCCCCGATGCAACTCCGAAATGTGAGCACTTTGCTTGTCAGAACAGCCAAACATTTGGCTGTTAAAGGAGAGATTGGGAGGTTGCTGTCAACCTCCAGCAGTCCCCACCCCCACCTGACAGGGTTTCTTTACTACAGGACAGTTTTCGGTATGTATAGGGTAAACTCCAATGTGTATAGCACATGCTGGGCTTTCTAATAAGAAAGCCCATCACTAATCTGAATTTGTAAACAGCTCCTGCATAGTGAAATCTACATGGTACACTCTTTTCTTGGAAAGGAATATGTGTGGTCCATTTATAAGACATTTACTGGCATCATTCCGCTAAATTTGGGAAACCAAGATCCTGCTATTCAAGTATGCATTCTCTACAACCAAACACACACTCGCCATCTGCTGGCTACAGAGGGCAAATATATATTTATCTTCTATATCATGGCTACCAGACTTAAAAATATTTCCTTTTTTTGAATGCCTAACACATGAAAATGAATAAAAAACACTAAGCATTAGGCTCCCCAGCATTTATCAGAGGCTCCATCTTTATTGTCAGAAGAATACCACTGCCGCTCACCCCAAGTCTCCATACGCTTATGGTTCCATTGTAGAATGCAAACTAGATAGGGTCAGAGCTCAAACAGAACGTGAGCAGGCTTTACAGATCATATTTTAAAATAAAATAACACTTGCAAGACTGAAAGAAAAAAAAGTCTACCATTTACCACCCTAATCAACTGCAATACTCCACTCTCATACAATCATGTGTATACAGTAACACATGGAAGTTAGATTTCTATGTACTGACTGTTGTCAGATCTCTCAAAGACGTTTTTATCATAGGATCATACACTGAGCATATGTGTTGCCTTATTGGATATGCACTCAATGACTTAAGTTATGTGACAAGGTCACTTTAAGGCCTAATTCACACAGCATAGAGCGGGGCCGTACAGGTTTGTGCGGCGTGCACAGCCGCATCGGGCCGTTCCAGGGAATGACGGTCCAGGTGCTGCGTTTGATTGTACGCAGCAGCCTGTTCTTCGCTATGGGAAGACGCAGCCGCACACTCACCGGAGCTGCACATGCTTGCGGGTGCGGATGTCCATGCTCGAACGCACACAGTATCCGTCCTGTCTGCGTCCGAGTACAGACACCTGCATGTATGTGCAGCTCGGGTGAGCGTACGGCAGCATATGGCCGCGTCCTCCCATAGGGAAGAACAGGCTGCTGTGTACAATCACGCAGCACCTGTCCTTCCCGGGAACGGCCTGATACGGCCGTGCACGCCGCACAAGTCTGTACGGCCCCACTCTACGCTGTGTGAATGAGGCCTAAAGCGTATTTCCACTTTGTAGCCAAATTAGTATAACACCTATTTTATATTTGTAACATATTCCCATTTACATAAATTAACTTTAATGTCTAATTAACCCAGTATGTCCTGTGCTAGCAGATCTCTATTAGTTGTAAACTAGATTTGAACAGTCTGTCCTAACAAGGGATTAAAGATCTAGCAGCATTGTATGGTAATAGGAAGCTCAGTCTGTCCCTTTACTTCTAAACTGCTCAGAGCAGCCTGGAACCTGCACAAATACCTTCAAATAAATATCTAAAAGGTAATAAATATTTTTATATATGTTGTGTGAATAGGAACACATAACAAACATATTGTTGGGTTTTCTCAAGTTGGACTGCAAAAGGTGGAAATACACTAAGATTGAAAAATTGAAAAAACATATTTACCTTACTTTTGCCTTAGTGGTAATAACTTTCAATTATGCTGCGATCTGGGCAAACCAGGCACAAAGACAAGATACAAAGGGTAATTGAGTGTACATGCAAGATCCAACCACCTTCAGACTGTGAAATTGGCCACCAGGACCAGGAAAGTTCTTCTCGGCAGAATGCTCCTTTTTGAGTGGATGAACGGAGATAAGCGGCAATGGAAGATATTGCAGACTCTGCGTATTTCGTAAGGGAACAACAGTCACAAGCAAGTCTGCAAACCAGAGCAATGTTCCCAGCAATAGCAGCTGGGGGCTTCCCCCATAGTCATGAGAACGATGTGTGATGTGTCTGAAAATATCCAGATCATTATGTTTAGAAGTAGCCATTTAAGTAACATATAATGCTAGTACTTAGTCTGTATGTAATAAAAGTAACCACTTCACTACTGCGGTATGTTTTAAAATCAGCGGAGTGGTGTACATGTATTTCTGGAGTGCAATTTATAAACACAAACTGGGCCATTGCGCCTGTGAATCTGAGCTTTTATAGGACATCTTAGATTACAATGACACAATGAGGGGAATTTAAAAAAAACTGGAGCATAAAAAAAATAAGCAGCAGCTGCCCAGAGCAACCAATCAGCTTCTCTCTTTCTTATTCAAAGGTTAACTGAACAAAATGAAGAGAGAAGCGGATTGGTTACTATGGGCAACTAGTCCAAATTCTGTTGGCTCCAGTTTAGATAAATTCCCCCCCAATGTAAAGTGCCAAAGTGTCTTTGTACCGTGTGATCACTGTGATAACCAATCACAGCCCTCCCACTGTATGTGATAGCCCGCCCTTCCTTTAACAATGGAGCAACAGGAGGAAGAAGTATTTATGAATGAAGATCTCATGAATGCACAGATTGTAGACAGCACCAGATTATCCTGCCCCCCTATGTGACCTGTATAGTAACCCTTCACCTTCCTTATCCCACACACTAACCCCCTCATCTCCATCGTCCTATGTGACCTGTACATTAACCACTTCATCTCCATCCTCCCACTGTATGTGACCTGTACATTAACCCCTTCAGCTCCATCCCCCCACTGTATGTGACCTGTACATTAAACCCCTCAGCTCCATCCTCCCACTGTATGTGTCCTGTACATTAACAACTTCATCTCCATCCCCCCTTTGTGTATGAGCTGTATGCGATAAATCAATGCACCCTTACCAAGCTCAATGTCTTAACCTCCTCAATACCAACATGTTTATTTCCAAATTGTGGCAAAAAGAGATATCCTTGGGGTTTCCAAAAAGGGGTCATTTTGGGGAGGTTTGTATTGTCCTGGCATCTTGATATGTATTGTTCTAGAACAGAAAATAAGGGGAACTGGTTGGTTGTTTGTTTTTTGTTTTTTTGGGGGGGGGGTTATGTTTGGGCTTTTTCTGTACTTTGCTCAAGCAAGGTGTTGCCTTGCTTGAGCAAAGTACAGTTATACTTTAAAAAGTAAAATCACTATCTACATTTCATTAGAATTTTTATCTGCTATATGACTTATGACTCATACATGGTAAGATCCACTTCAAATGTAATATTATTTACCACTTTACTAAGGCTGCATTTACACCTGAGCGACAAGAAATAAGCGCGCTTTTAGCATGTTTTTGTGCAGCGAGCTTGTGCAAAATTTTACGGACGTTTTAATGAGCAGAATGCGGCACATTGACGTCAATGGGCTGACGTGCGTAAAACACATGTAAAAATATGCACAAAGAAGCAAAAACACGCGTTTTTGAGCATTTCCATTGAAGTCTATGGAGCCAAGAAGCGCAGACTCTGCCATAAAGTAGTTCATGTACTTACAAGTGATGGGCGCTTTGCTACAGGTGACATGACCCTCAGGACCATTGAAATTAATGGGGGGCTATTTTTGGTGTTTTTTGTGAGCAGAAAAAGCGCTACAAAACGCACAGTGTGAATGAGGCCTTAGTCCCTGTTCCCACCTTAGTAGCTGAAAGAGCTGAGCACTACAACTCCCAATCAGAGGATTTCCATTGTTTTCAATGGCCCCTGTTCATACCCGAGTGTCTTGTCACCTATAGCAACCCTCTAACTAGAAAATGTACATGAGCTACTTTTCTGCAGATTTCTGCACTTTTGGCCCCATAAACTCTGATGGAAACACCTGTGAATGTACGACACAGCGTTTTCTAGCACCCTTAATGCGTTGTGTCACACGTTTGATGCACATGAGCTAGCCTTCCTCTTTGCAAAACACATTGGGGAACAAAATGGAGGACAGCACAAGCTGAAAACGTGCAACAAAATACTTGGAAAAAAAAATCACACAATGCACATAAAAAGCTTTTAATAAAAGCCTGAAAAAAAAGTCTGAAACACTGGCAGTTGTGAACGGAGCCTAATAGCTCTCAATCTTATAAGTCTTCTGTGCAAGAGAAGAGACATTTCCCATACTATAATTACTTCAGGAGCAGAAGGGGTGGACTCATGTAAGCAAATAAAAACATCCCTCTTCCATTTACTTCTTCAAACACACTTTAATTATTCCTACTGCTTGTTTCAGACGATTGATTTTCTGAACATGAAGCTCCGCACCACTGGGATTAGCTACCGACATCCAAACCACAATCTATATGTCATTACTGATGATTACTTATTGAGCATCTCATGAGGATTCTCACTCACTCCATAGACATATTCACTCTATGCTTGTAAAATAAGACATTAGTTCTTAAAATACTAGATTTATTTAGTTGGATTTATATATGAAGTGAAATTATTACAACGATAAAGGGCGAGTCCATCAAAAATTAAACAGGAATCTCTTAAAGTGACATCAAACCCTCATTTTCTTTTACATAAAACAATACTGTAATGTGTGCCTTACTGTAATCCATGGTAGTTTCCCTTCTCTTTGCTGCTCTTCCTTTTAAATCATCTCTTCTCATGCTGGGGGAGAACTTCCCTTTGCGGCTGAGTGCCTCTTCCTCTAGTGCTGGCTCAGGTTGCAAACCTATACACAGACACCATGTAGCCATTCCAGAGACAAGGCAGTCTGCTGGGCTCGTTGACACATACTGCAGTGAACTACGCTTCACCACACTGGATAAACGAAGGTCACCACAAGAACACATACAAAACAACTGTTTTCTATGTGTCCTATTCACATCTTAACAAGGGTGTGATGGGACGGTGCGCTGCAAAAAAAATTCAGATATGCTACATTTTTTTCACAATGCACTGGATGCCACCGCAGGCCTGCGCTGCTCTGCAGGGACCTAAATGGAGTGTACACCTTGTACACTACACGTAAAGTTAACCCCTTCATGACTGAGGCCTTTTTTTGATTTTTTTGTACCCATGTTATATTCCACATTTTAGGCCTGAAAATTACTTAAAACCCCCCAACATTATATATTTTCTGTATGCCAAGACCCTATAGAATAAAATGGTGGTAGTTGCAAGTTTTTATGTTGCGCAATATTAGCTCAACTCCTTATTAAACCCCAATATTTAGTGAAAAATTTAATTAAATGCCCCAAAACACAACAAAATACCCTTTTAATGAAATATAAAAGATGAGGTTACAACGAGTAAAACGATACCCAACATGCACAGGTTAAAAATTGCGTGCATCCGTAAAACGGCGAAAAACCCCAGTACCCCAAAAAGTCCATAGAAGACGCTTTAAAAGCCCCCACAGGTCATCAATTTAGAGATACCCCAAAATACTGGCCCTAGAATTATTGCTCTCACTCCGGCGTGCGCGGCGATACCCAACATGTGTAGCGCGTTCGTCGTTTTCATACGTAGGCGCACCCGACGCGTGTTTACGTGTGATAGCAGATGGTGGTGACAGGTACTCTTTAAGGTGATGCTGGGGGTCCAAAAGACCCCCAGTGTCACCTTTACACTGGAAATAAGCTATTGAAGTGCAGATCGCACTTCAATAGCTTATAGCTGGGCTGCAGGAGCCCAGAACTGACAGCCCAGGGACCGGAAGTGATGCAATCTGCATCGCTCCCGGTCCCATAGAACGGGGAGGGGATCGATGAACGGAAGTTCGTCGACCTCCTCCCCAGCTCCCCGCGGACACAAAGATCGCCGGTCCCGGGCCCGTAGGAGGGGCAACGGAGCCCGGGAAGCACGGCGGGGGTGTCCGGCGGGGGGGGGGGCCCCTTCTTCGGGACGCAGAAGCGATCTGGCGACAGGTAAGTCGCCAGGATCGCTTCTGTTGTAAAGCCGACAGTCGGCTCTACAAGTTTAAACAGAGTCCCGGCGGCAAAAGTCACCGGGAGTCTGTTTAAACAGCCCCGATGCTGGCGACGTACACTGTACGTCGTCAGTCACGAAGGGGTTAAAGGAGAGCGATTACTGTTTACAATATGTTTGTTTTTTTAACTTTATTGAGTAGTGTACAATGTGTACACTTCATTTAGTTCCCTGCATAGCAGTGTGTTATGCAGTGGCATCCAGTGCAGCATTTTAGCAGACGGGCTAGTGTGAACAGGTCCTCAGTAAATTAAAAGAGGAGTAAAGCTAAACCTTTTATTGGATTATGGATCACAGGGGTATATTTAATAATACACTCCTACGACCAAAGGTCAGCAGACAGAAAGGCAGAGCCATACTACACGATCCACCCTGGCTGCCTAATTGACAGCTGGCTCTGCCTTTCTATGTGCTGCCACTGTGAGTCAGTCGTGCAGTCCTCTCCTATCTGTAGCTTCAGTGAGTGCTGGAGAAGCAAATACGGGAGGAGGGAATCGCTGAGGGGGGAAGGCAGTAGATACTGACCCTGGATGATGCCTAAACAAACATGGTGCTGTCCTAATGAATAAAGCACATAAAGTCATTGTCAGTGGGAATACGCTCATCTCTGGGAGAGGTAATAAATACCTGGGAATGTTACAGTGACATTGTAGTCAGAATACACGTACTTAACATGAAAATAATGTACATTTTGCTAGATCTACTTTAAAGAGGAAATCCAGGTAGAAATGTTACTAACCCCTGCAAGGGTTAACTGTTTATTTTTGTCTAGGGTCAAAAAAAAAAAAAAAAAGCTATACTCACTCGATCCTCGAAGCGGGGAGCACTCCCTCCAGCCTGTCTGAGCCTCCGCTCCAGTGATGGTATGTCCCTCAGCATCCTCACATCCTATACACTGTATTGGACATGACGACTCACAGGTCCTAAGACCGCTGTAGCGGAGGGGGAGAGAGGCTCCAGGGACGGCTCTGAGGATCAGGCGAGTATAACTTTTTTTTTATCCTAGGCAAAAATGAACAGTTAACCCTTGCAGTGAAGGGGTAGCCCCACTGCAAGGGTTAATAAAGTTTCTGCTCATAGTTCTTCTTTTAAACATAAGAAGTGTGCATGTTGTATTTAGCTGTGAGTTCTACATCAGATCTTGAGTGGGTTTACATTCGATGTTCTCAGAAGTTACGATGGCACCTTTTCTTGGCAGATGATAAATAACATGTTTTTGATCAATTTATTTTTACTCACTGCACCATAATTACAGAAAGGATAACTATTGATTCTCATAGGAATTGGGAATTTAGCTTTAACTTGGAAGCTCGAGCAGACTGACAGCAATACTCTTTACTTCCAGAATCTAAATAAAAACACATACTGCCTGATATGTGAGAAATGTCATGTTATACATGTCTTCAATAAAAGTGTTATTCGCAAGACGTATTCAAGCATCTGCTACATAAATAAGCGCAATATGGAAGATGCTATAACTCCGCAACCATTGGACACAAAGTAAAATAAGTCTCTGAAAACTGGTTGGGGCTGGTTACTATACATTTTCCCCTATTATGTAACAAAAGAAACGTGGTGATTCCCATCCAGAGATCTGAGGCTCATTAGGTTTCTACATTTAAAGGAGAACTATGGGGTTAAGGCTTTTCCCCATAATTTTCCTTAGGGTAACGGGAGGACACAAACTAGCGTCCTCCCGTCACCCTAGGCTCAGTATACCGCAAGCTGTAGATCGTGGTATACTGAGACGCCGCAGTATACTGAGACGCCGCAGCTAAAGCATATCCCGACAATTATGCTCGGATACGCCCAGCTGCGGGACTGACAGCTGGCTCTGCCTATCTAGAGGCAGAGCCAGCTGTACCCGCCCCCTCCCCCGTCAGTTCCGCCAGTCAGCGCTGGCGGATCGGAGCGGGGAGGGGGGAATCCAGCCCCTCCCCTGTCACGGCAGAGAGGTGAGCGAATACCGGTATGTGTTCGCTCACCTCCCGATCTACTAAGCCGACCTGTGACAGTCTCATTGTCACAGGTCGGCTAGAACTATGAGGTGAGTGAAAAGCACTCACCTCATAGTTCTCCTTTAAGCCAGCCATACACTGTACAAATTTTGGCCAGTGCTTGATGAACCGTCTGTAATTCGCACAGTGGTTGCCGCCATCAGCACCCTTCTGTTCAGCAGGATCTTTTCATTCAAACATGTTTATTGTATTTTCATTAATAAAAGAGATAAACAATATAGATCAAGCGTATAACAAGACCAAGGACATTCAAGAATGTAAAATAATAGCATTGGGACTGCTCGGGATGTTCAGATACCAAGTACCGTACTCGGTACAAGTACGGATACTTTTCCAGCTCTATACTAGACTAGAGAAAAATTCAAAAGTTAGCATACAGAGCTCCTGGGATTTGTACATCCCCATTTTAATGCATTATATTTTTTTTTATAAAATATATATAAGTGATTCACCAATACCATTTTTCCAAGTACAAGTACTGATACTTGTCCAAGTACTCACAGATACAAGTACTGATACATTTTTGTTTGTCATGTGACAGTTTTTCTAAAACAATACAGACTAATGATTTTAGGACAGTGGTGGAGTGCCAGAGCCAGGTCCCAGCTGCAACCTCTGCAACCCTGGTAGTTCTTGTGAAAATGCCAAGTATCGGCATTGGTATCTGAAATGGTATCTGGACATCCCTAGGGACTGCAATGTCACATCAAGAAACAATATAATGATTTTACTATCAATTGAACACAGCAATGCACGAGTCTTTGTTGGCCCCTATTATTGTCTCTATTGGAACAATATATGGGGAAAATATTAAAGTAGAACTATGAGGTGAGTGAAAATGACTCAGCCTCATAGTTCGAGCCGACGTGTGAGAATGAAACTGTCACACGTCGGCTCAATAGATCGGGAAGTGAGCGGACACATACCGTCGCTCGCTCACTTCTCGATCCTGTCCCTGCAGAGAGCCGTGACTGTCACTCACGCCTCCCTGCAGGGATACGCCGGCTCCTCCAGCGCTGACTGGCGGAACGGACGGGGGACGGGGCTCGTACAGCTGGCCCTGCCTCCAGATAGGCAGAGCCAGCTGTCAATCACGCAGCTGGGCGGATCTCGACAGTAATGTCGGGATCCGTCCCGGCTGCGGCGGTCTCAGTATACCGCGAGCTGCAGCTCGCTATATACTGAACTTGGGTCACGGGAGGACCAAACCTGGGGTCCTCCCGTGACACTTAGGAGAACTACGGGGAAAAACACTTACCCCCTAGTTCTCCTTTAATGAGTAAGAAATGTGACAACCCAGGTAATAATACAACAACAAAAAAAGAAAGAAAGAGAAGAAAAGGAGGACAAGCAGGTGAAGAAGTGATAGAACGTGCGTAGGAGGAGGAGGATCGACTCCGGGATCACCCAACCCGTCTGTAGGATCAGGTAGCGGTTGGATTGGAAGATAAAAAGAGAACGTTAGTGATCCAGAAGTCGGATATCGATGGAAGTTGAAAAAAGGTAATCCAAGGGTCCCAAATTTTGGCATACCATCATTGAATTGTGCTGTAAGCTTCTAATTAACAAATGTCTGCTTCAATTTTGTTTTCATTTCGACAAAAGGAAAGGGAGTCACATAAACAGGCCTTCGCTATTGTTTGTGCAGCAGGTTTTCTTCATATAATTCAGCCTGGGATTATTTGGCCTGCATTTTTGCATCAAATAAAACATACATTTAATTACTGGACCAGCTAGCTTCACAAGATGAATTCTAGGCCAAAGGTTAGATCGCTTCAGATGACAGACACTGTCCCTTTAGGGAGTTTACATTAAAAAGGTTTGTTCATTTTTCTGTATACCTTTCCTGAGAATAAATCTCCATGCAGTGATATAAAGCAGGAACCTAGAGGTTTGAATGTACCTTTACATATATTAATGAGCTCCTTGGGAGCTCCACAGCCTGGGGCACTCAATTACGCTGGCAAAGCACGCTCTGCCAAGATATCAGTTCCTTAACCACTTGACTACCAGCCTGTAATACCCTTTCCTGTCCAGACCATTTTTCGGTTTCCGGTGCTGGGATAGTTTGACTGACAATTACTCCATCACACAACATTGTACATAAATTAATTTAATATTTTTTGAGCTAGAGCTTTATTCCGGTAGTATTTAATAACCACTGTTTTTTTTTTCTAAATATATCATATAAAGGAAAACCAATAATAAAAAAAAAATGTTTCCTTACTTTCTGTTAAAATAAAAATGCCAGAACTGTGCAGAACCCCTTTCTGGAAAATAGACACCCCAAGTTAATCTGATTTTTGCCACTTTATTGAAAATGAAGAAACATACTGGTATTAAGGAGGTTGAAACATGGTGCATTAGATAGAGTGCATACAGTCCACACACAGAGGGAGGTGGTGATGAAGGGGTTAAGTTACAGGACACATACAGTGGGGGGATGGGGGTGATTGCGTTAATGTGCAGATGTGCAGGATAAGGGAGATAAAGGGTTTATATACAGATCAGATAGAGACTGTAGTGTAGAAGAGGAGGGTGGTGATGAAAAGGTTAAAGAAGAACTCCGGGGGAAAAGTGGGGAGAGGAAGGTGAGGGCACACAGATGTAAACACTACATGGTTCACATCATTGAACACTGTGCAATCAGCAATCAGGAGATAAAGAGTTACTCAGATCGACTCTGTACACAGTGTCAGTGTACCAAGTTCATGAACGAAGTTCGCCAGCATGAACTGGCGCATTAGCCACCCAAAACATATTTCTATTGTGACGTATTAAGGCGGTACAGAAGCAATAAGCATGCACCACTTTATCAATCATAAATATGCAGTGGTAGAGAAGTGGTTAAAGCTGATCTTGAGGCAAAAATCTTTCATTTAAAGATATTTATCGATAACTACAAATTATATCAATACACTGTGCAAGCACCAAATGCCTTTTGTAAATCTAGTTACTACCTTGTAAAAATAACAGTGACATAATCACTGTGCTGTACATAACCTGTGCAGAGAGCAGAGCTGTGGGAGGGGCACAGCAGGCCCCACCCACTAGAAGCTACCTGGAAAAAAACATATGAGAGAATGGATACAAGACCGGTCACCCTGCGAGAAGTGACCGGTCTTCATGACAGGAAGCTCCTGCACAGAGGCAAAGTTTCACTCTGGTTTCCTGCACAGATCTAGAAGAAATACACAAAGCTCACCAAGATTCAAGGAAGTTACACATGCCTCTTGTATTTAGATGATATTTGCTCATCGAGTTCAAGTTTCATATGATAGGTGTGCTCAACGACCAACATGTGCAGCATGTGCAGTGGGGTGTGCCAGCATTTGACTATCCAGTGTGACGTAAACTCTTCCATTACTGAACACCTAAGGGCTTGTCCAAACCAATTGCGGTGCATTCCAGAGCGGTAGCTGCTGGAATGCACCGCAATCGCTCACAAAACTTCCCCCTGTCTTCTGGGGCGGGTGGGGGCGTGGCGGTGCATTGAAGGCAATGGCACTGCTTCCACGCCAGCAGTGCAATCGGACGCGTGGCAAAACATTGCCTGCGTTCCGTTCCACTGCAAACGCAAACAATAGAGCAAGCAGCATTTTTTGCGTTTGCAGTGGAATGGAACGCAGGCAATATTTTGCCATGCACCGGATCGCACTGCGGACAGGGGGGCGTAGAAGCGGTGCCATTGACTTCAATGCACTGCCACGCCCCCTCCAGCCCCAGAAGACAGGGGGAAGTTTTGTGAGCGATTGCGGTGCATTCCAGCAGCTACTGCTCTGGAACGCACCGCAATTGGTGTGAACAAGTTCTCAGGGTTTCTGTGCCGAATAAAAATATATATATATATACACAAAATAATAGTTACAGTAAAAAATAAATAAATAAAAATCTGTTATCTCAGAAATGTGGTGTCGTTACTTCCAGGGAACTGAAGTGAAAGGACAGGGAACTGAAGTGAAAGGACAAACAATGCTATCATTCTTCTGTACACTTCTAATCTCCCAATTTCCCATGTAGTGGAGATGAAGCAGACCTGGCTGTAGTCCCCCCTAAGTAACAATCATGGCTGCTTTCACAGATACAGTGGAGGAGAGGGCGTGCCCACCAACTGATAGGAAGTAGGGATGCACCGAAATTTAGGCCACTGAAACATATCAGCCGAAAATGGCAATTTGGGCAAAATGCCAAAAGTGCCATCTTTAAGCAAAATCGTGGTGCATGCCTGGTTTCTCTCCTCCCTGCTGGGCGCTGCTCTGTGTCCCCACTGACACAGCCCAGCGTCAAGCGGGGAGGAGAGAAACTGTCATGAGACCAAGCGGGGTGGGAATGAAAGCGCTGTCATCATCCATGTCACAGGAGACTGAGCTCTCCTCCCGCACCGCCCCACTCAGCCTCCTGTGACCAATCAGGATGGAGAGTAGTGTGGGGCCGGGAACAGCTGTCAGAGGAGTCCAAGCCAGCAGTGAGGGGGAGGAGTCAGCTGTCACATGAGACCGAGCTTTCCTCCCCGCACCGCCCGCTCAGCCTCCTGTGACAGCCGATCCAGGATGTACAGCGGTTTTCAACATTCAGCGATCGCTGAATGTTTGTAAAGAACTGGACATTGTATGAGTTATTATGTACCAGTTATGAATGAATAGGAAGTGACCTACATCACTTCCTGTTTATTCATGATTGTGGATACATTAAACATACTATCTCCTCAATGTATAAATGAACAGGAACACTCAGTATAGAGCAGGGGTCAGCAACCTGCGGCTCCGGAGCCGCATGTGGCTCTTTCATCCCTCTGCTGCGGCTCCCTGTTTAGGGGCAGAACTACTGCCTGAGGCTGTGTTGGGGGGAATATGCAGCAGTGCAGGGTCCCCGCACTGCCGACGGGCTTCTCAGTAAGGGGGCGGGAGAGGAGAAGTCCCCCGCTCCCTCCATTGCACACCGTCTGGCATGCTGGCTGTGAGGCTTGGCAGGTGAGTCCAGTGCATTACTAAGCCCAGAGTCCAGTGCGTTACTAAACCCACATATACCTATATACATGCTATACATAGCATAAAGGTAAAAAAGGATATATGGAGTGTTATCTTCATTTTAGATGTCAAAAGGGTTTTGTGGCTCCCAGTGTTTTCTTTCCTGTGGGAAACGAGTCCAAATGGCTCTTTGAGTGTTCAAGGTTGCTGACACCTGGTATAGAGGATTCCTGTTCATTCAGTGGTGGGGCTACAAAAAAAGAGGATTGAGGACACTGTGTCCTCAATCTTTCTATTGTAAAAAGGAAATATCAGGGGTCTGCTTAGACCCCCAATATTTCCCCAAAGTCCCTGCCAGTAAAGTTAAAAAAAATGTAATAAATAAAATATAAAAAAACATATTAGTTGTGTGGAAAATAATAAAATTAAAATAAATTATTTTTAAAAAAGGTTTTTTTTTATTTTCAGTTTCGGTCTCAAAAATTCATTTCTATGCAACTCTAATAGGAAGTGTGCTATTTGCAGGATTAGCAGGTCAAAATAAAGGGAAATTGACAGATAAAAAAGTAATGCAGCCACCTCATCTATGGACTGGTAAGCTGCTATATATTACGTTTGTGTTTTGGAGCATTTTAGCAGGTGGGCAAACAGTGGAACAACCCTTCCTAATGAACACTTTTCCCAAAAGGTCCCTCACCAGCAAGATCTGCCAGACTCTAAACACAGCCACCTTCCCCAGACAGGTCACGGCTCTAAATTGGATCCCTGGCCAACCATCCCCGCCAAGGGCGACCATAGTGTACAGCGGCAGTAATGTTAGAGAAATATAACAGGATACTTCATCAATACGTCTGTTCCTGCTGCAGCCTGCTGTACAGTAATCCAGGTCATTAGGATAGGTGCTTTCATATTTTCCTAACGCTCTCACACAGGGGTGGGCAAACTCCGGCCTTCCAGCTGATGTGGAACTACTATTCCCATGAGGCATTGCAAGATTCTCCCAGCCATAGGCACGAGTCCTAGAGACAGATGCATGATGGGCCAGAGTTTGCCCACTTCCGCTCTAACATCTATCATAAACTGGAAATATCACTTCTGGGTGGACTAATCCTTAAATAATTTTTACCATGTCCCTAATATGACATCAACAACAACTCCAGGAGGGGGGGCGTGGCTTGGCTATGGCGGCGTGAGGAAGCACATTGCTTGAGCTCTGCTACCTCAAGAGACTTTTTCAGCTGATCGAGACATCTTTTCAACCCGTTATTGATGTCGCTTATGTCGCGTGGCAGAAGGGCCCCATCCCCTTTGACGGAGCGGACATTACCATCCTCCCAGACCTCTCCCGCCGCACGATTCAGATGCGACGAACCCTGCAACCCCTCCTCGCTGAGATTCGTCGGGCCGGAGGCCTCTATACCTGGGGATACCCCTTCAGCTTGAATGTGCGCCGCAATGGCCGCTCCTTCCTACTACGCCACCCGACCCAACTGGAGGATCTCTTCGCGTTTCTGGAGCAGTCACCGGTGGAGATAGCGAACTGGCTGAGTCCCGACCTAGATGCAGAACACCGGCCTCTACCACAACGGCGCCGCCGCCGCAGCACCTCTTGGACAAGGCCCAGGGCCTCCCGCCCTGCACCCACAGCTAACGAACCCTGATTCTCCCGGACACTACCCATCACCCTCTGCCTACCTCAGAAACGGCCGTTCTTTCTGAGCTGGATGATATGTTTGATGTCTCTGCACCTCTGTTTCTCCCCAGTGCATTCACCCCAGTATATGGTCCCACTGCTGGTCGAGACCTGACGCACAGCCCACCTTAAGGGCTCTCCCTACATGTTCGCATGTCCCTCCTCATGCAATTCCTGCTGTCTCGAGGGTAGCGCCTCACAATGTTTGGTTTTACCCCTACTGTGTTTCCCGGTTGGCAGGTTGTAGCCCACCACCTTCCCCCACATAGGCCCTCGGTACCACACCGGCCCTCGGGGACCCTTGACTCCCCTGTGGGACCTGTGGCGGTCCGACTAGCTGGTTCTCCAGCACTTTAGTTGCTGTCACCCGCAACCCCCTCAACTAAACTCCCGCACATCTCTCTTTCCTTCCCCACCCCCCTTCCCCCTTTTTCCTACGCCCCACTCACCCGCCTTTCTCGTCTCCTCCCTCTTCCTCCCATTCCTCCCTCTACCACTCCCCCTTCCCCTCCTTTTTCAGTTTTCTTCTCCTTTCCAGTCTATACCCCCTCTGGTCCTTGGAGATGCCCCCTCTTAAGGTCCTCTCCCTCAACGCCAGAGGGCTCAATGTTCAGGAAAAGCGCACGATGCTGCTCCGAGATCTCCACCGCCAACAATTGACGTGGCGCTATTCCAAGAGACCCACTTCCAGACTGACCATATACCCCGATGACCGGGTGACCGAAGATATCCCACTGTATACCACAGCAGCTCACCCGATAAACGCTCAAGAGATAAACGCTCAAGAGGCGTTAGCATTGTTCTCTCTCATTCCCTTCCATGGTTGTTTCTAGATAACTATGCTGGGGAAGAAGGCCGGGTACTCTTTGTGAAAGGCACTATAGACTCCCAAACAGTTACTATAGCCAACGTATACCTGCCAAACCACGACCAAATCACCTTTCTCACACGAGTCCTGTCCCGTCTGGCTGACTTCCGTGAGGGGCTCCTCATTTTGGGAGGGGATTTTAACTTTGTCCTCGACCCTCGCCTAGACTCTTCCGCGTCCTCCTCCCATCTCTCCTTCAGTAAGTTGAACCGTATTAAAAAGTGCTTCTTCGACCACCAACTAACTGACGTATGGCGCATACAGCACCCGTCGACGAGAGACTACACTTTTTTCTCCCATCTTCACCAGCGTTACACCCGTATCGACTTCTTCTTTGTCCACCATAATCAACTCCCACGTGTCCTCTCCACAGATATTGGAAACATCACGTTTTCGGATCATGCCCCGGTCATTCTCACGTTCTCCCTCACTGGCCCTCCTCCGGGACCGTAGCAGTGGAGGCTCAACGAGTCTCTTCTGCACAACCCCGGCATCTCCGCCTCCCTGGAGCATGACTTGCGCCTCTTCTTTGCAGAAAATGCTACCCCGGATGTGTCCCCCTACACAGTGTGGGAAGCCCACAAAGCGACGATCAGAGGGATCCTTATCACTCACGGCGCTAGGCTCAAGAAACAGAGACAGACCCAGATCACCGAACTCCTCACCCAGATCCGCCACCTCGAATCCAGACATAAGACCCAAGTGGACACGACAGTTGGACAGCAATTATGCACCTTGAGGGAACAACTCAGGACCCACTGCCTCGACCGGGTCAAGGCCTCCGTTGCCAAGTGTAGACGCTCGTTTTATGAGAACGGCAACCGGTGTGGTGCATATTTGGCTCGAGCCATATGTCAGCGCCATGCCAGACAACATATCCCACTCATTATTAAACAACCAAATACCAGATTAACCAAGCCCACAGACATTGCCTCCGCCTTCAGCAAATACTATTCGACCTTATATAACTTATCACCCAAACACCTAATCCGCGATTGACACGCATAGCCAAATATATATCGGACTCAGGCATGCCCACCCTGGACCCTTCCATCTCCACGCTAGTAGAATCCCCGATCACCCTCCCTGAACTTGAACGCGCCATCAAAACCTCCCAGTCTGGTAAAGCCCCCGGCCCTGATGGATTCACTCTCCACTACTACAAACAGTTCCTACCCCTCCTCTCGAGCCCATTTTTATCGGCCCTCAATTCTCTGCGGGAGGGCAATCCTGTCCCACCCGAATCACTCCTTGCCCACGTCACGGTCATTCCTAAGGAAGGCAGAGACCCTACCCTTTGCCCTAGTTACCGACCCATCTCACTCCTAAACGTCGATACTAAACTATTCGCCAAGATTCTTTATCACCGTCTATCCCCCCATATACCAGATCTGATACATCTAGATCAGGTAGGCTTTGTCCCAACGAGGTAGGCTAGGGACAATACCTCCCGAGCCATGGGACTCATCCACTCTGCCCTGTCGTCCGCCTCCCCCTGCGTCCTACTGTCCACCAACGCGGAGAAGGCGTTCGACAGGGTGGACTGGGATTTCCTCACCTCCACTTTAGATGCGGTTGGTCTGGGCCCCTTCATGAAGACCTGGATACGCTCGCTCTACTCCAACCCTTCTGCGAGGGTCCGAGTGAACGGGGTCCTCTCTCCGCCTTTCCACATTTCGAATGGCACCCGCCAGGGGTGCCCCCTCTCTCCCCTACTCTTTATCCTCACCCTAGAACCCTTCCTCAGAACTATCCGCTCTAATCCCGATGTAAAAGGGATCCAGAGGGGACATGCTCAACACAAGGTGGCCGCTTTCCTCACACTCTCTTACCAATCGTCGATCAGCAATAAATACCAGGAGTCGGGTTACAAGCTGGTCACCAGATGGTACAGGACTCCTCATCTCCTACACTCTATGTTCCCTCAGACATCCTCCCACTGCTGGCGATGCGGGGCTCCGCATGCTGACATACTACATATATTTTGGTCTTGCCCCTCTATCCAAACCTTTTGGGATCAGGTCCACGCCACAACCCAGCGGTTCACTGATTCCCCGGTGCCTCGAGACCCGGCCTTCTTCCTCCTACACCACAACACTACCTCACTTAAAACATACAAATGCTCAGTGGTGCGACACCCGGTCAACGCGGCACGGGCCTGCATCCCGGTCCTTTGGAAGAAACCTGAACCCCCCACCATCCACCAATGGCTGGACAGGGTACATGACATATACCTCATGGAGGACTTCACGAGCTCACTCAACAACACACCAGCCAAATTCCGAAACACTTGGTTCTACTGGATTGAGTTTCTCAACTCTCCAGAGTATGCGGCCTTACGCCTAGGACACACTGGGTAGATCTCCAGGACAGAACACACACTACGCCTCTTCTCAGCTCTCTCCTCTCCACCTACACTGCATCCACCTCTCTGTTTTACTCCCCCCCAACCTTCCATACCTTGTATCCCTCATACCCCCCTCCTTCCTACCTCCCTATCTCCCCGCAACCCCGATGGTGCTCTGCTTTAAGATAGTGTTGAGACCCGATTCCATACTTGCATTGCAGAACCCTGGCTGAAGAACCTGAACGCCTCTCTTTGCGATCCTTTGTTAATTACACAACCAGGGTCCTCGCTCATATGTCCTACAATACCCAGAAAGGTCTAGATTGGATGTCCATGTCTTCATTTAATCTGCATTGCTTCCTCTACCCGGCCCCCATGGGCCCATGTGAGGCCACTGTGATACCCTGAATTTCTGACTTTGTATTTTTATGTATTCTCTGTACTTCTCTTTTCCCCCAATATGTTACCCTTGAAAAATTGTGAAAACCTTTTCTAAATAAAGAATTTGTAAAAAAACAACAACTCCAGCCCTACCTTCAGGACCCATTTACACCAGTGGGCACTAGTTATGGTGCGTATCACATACACAGTGGCGTGCGTACCAGAGATGTGCTGTAACACATTACAGCGTTTACATTTGTTCTTTTTTGCAACTTTATATGAAGTTAACAAAAACAATTAATTTAACTCTGTGCACAATAGAGTATTGCAACATGTTGGCGTGCGTTGCATAAAAATGTAGACAAGCTGCACTTGTATGGTGTGAACATGACACATAGAGAACATATTCACTCAGTGTCCTTGAGTGTGAACGAGTCCCTCAGTCTTGCATTGTATATAGTTGTATAGGTTCCTCGATTTCACCGCACACTTTGATCTTCCCACACGCCCCATTAGAAGCTGCAGCATGTCAAATAGAGTCCACCACATTTCCTGGCTGGAGGATGGCAATCCTCATGTAGCCCAGGGGTCACTAAATGACGGACTGAGTGGCGGTTCTGTTTGGACCACGATCGACGACCTGCGCTGGGTTAAGCCTGGCTGACAGGGGATACAACAGCCAGCCATAACCCAGCGCAGCACTGGTCGCTAAGACCGTTGGTGTCCTAGCAACCAATGATGTCAGGCAGGGCTGGATACTACAACTACAAGCCACCCAGATCACTCGTAGTAGCCTGCTGTTGCTTCCCCCCCACCATGGTTTTCGGGTTCCCCCCCACTCCTCTTGGGAGCCCGGGACCACGGCAAACCGTGTCAGGATGGAGAGTCTGTTCCCCTGATGTCTCCATAAAGACAGCATGTCACCCCCAAATGCTGTCACATAGGAGCTTCTTAGCCCCTTTATGATAACAAAAGTAAAAATAAAGGTGATCAAAAATAAATCGGCACATACGCATTATGCCCGGGAACACACACCAGCAGCTGTACTTTGCAGTGGAGCTGCTGGTGTGAATGAGCCTAAATGGCGGACCGTGGTGGGGACACAAACTGAGCGTTCGTTCTGTCTGGACCGCGATTCGGACCTTGGCACGATGCCAATTGTATTCACCGGACCTCTTTGAATTTTAATTCACTACTGATCTAGCCCTTTCCTTCCTAGCCTGTTTGTCCCTGACCTGGTCTTTATTCAATGGTTTTCAGTTCTTTTAATCATGGAAGCAAAGCTTCACATGTGGGTGTTACCTAGGGCAGTCTGCATGTAAATGCCTACTCACTCATCCAGGCTGACACCCACCCAATAAGGCATTTTGATATTTGCATAACTCACCCCAAGAGCCTGCCAACTGCACAGGGTTGAGATCTTTTGAAAGCAGTTCTGAGGCAGGGTAATTTGATGTTTTCTGGAAACTATGCACAACACCATGGCGTGATCTGCCTACGTTGCATAGAGAGGCACAGATAGTGCTTTTTATTACATGCCTTAATTTAGACCAAGTGACTATCATTGGGTCTGAAATAAGGCATGGAAAAAATAAATAAAAAGGTTTTATTTAAAAATGTCATTAAAATGTTGATAAGGGGGGAAAGCTGAAACCAGGGGAGGGAAAAGATCAGCAGTCTTAACTTCCGCTTGAAATTTTGCTAAAAGGAGGGAAATCATTTCCCCCAGTATCTATTATAGAAAACAGTCATTTCAAATGTTTGAAAAGATTCTTTTATTTTCGTTCTTGTTAAACACAAGTGCCCTATGTGCATGGATTTCCAACGACCACATAATGACGAATATTGTCCTATCACTTTTCACATAATGACTTCCGAGAATCTCTGTACCTAATTGTGTTCTGTCCTCTCCCACTGCATTTGACACACACAAGTCTTTCCTTGAAAACACCAGGTGATGATGTCACAACCTTACTCTTGCTTGGAAGCATTGTGATTAATTAACCGTATTGAACACTAGGTAAGAGATTCAAAAAATGTAACTCTTAATCTCCATGAAGAGAAAGTAACAATTTAATAATGATCTACAATCCGTTATAAAATGGGAAAATGTTTATTGTAGTCAATAGCACATAATCGCTTGTGTCAGCCAGTGTATTCCTTAAAGGAGAACTATGAGGTGAGTGATTTCCATTCATCCTCATAGTTAGAGCCGACCTGTGATAAAGAAGCTGTCACAGGTCAGCTCTATTGATCAGGAAGTGAGCAGAAACATGCCGCTGATCCGCTCACTTCCCGATCGTCTCCCTGCAGTGAGCGGTGACTGTCAGTCACCGATCCCCGCAGGGATTCCCCCCTCCCCTCTCTGATCCTCCAGCGCTGAGTGGTGGAACGAATGGGGAGGGGGCGGGCACAGTTGGCTCTGCGTCTAGATAGGCAGAGCCAGCTTTCACTCACGCAGCTGGGTGGATCTCAACAGCATTGTTGGGATCCGTCCCGGCTGCGGTGCTCTCAGTATATCACGGGCAATAGCCCGCGATATACTGATCTTTGGGTCACGGGAGGACGCTAGTATATGTCCTCCCGTGACCCTAAAGAGAACTATGGGGAAAAACACTTACCCCATAGTTCAGTGGATCAGAACCTAATAACTAATGTAATGAAAATCTCACATAAGCTTAAAATTTTATTGCATTTTCAAAAGTTATTTTACAAGCATAGTGCTTTAATTATTATAATACCTGGTGATCCCACCAGAAAGGTCAGAAACTTCCTTTTATCAGGTAACAACTGTCTCCCAGTTGTGCCCCCCTGATGGATACTAAAAATGGCTGTGACAACAGGCGTTATGATGGAAGCCAGTCCTGAGCAATGATGTTTGCTGAGCAGGAGCAAGTACATTTATATATATATATACACACATACAGCAGGGCTGTGCGGTCGGGGGAGGCAGAGCCTCACCTAGTATTATGAAGAAAATGGTGTCAGCTTCAAGCCTGAAGCTGACAGCTTTTTCTCCATTCAGAGCGGCTTCTAACAGGTTACAGGCAGCGCTGCATCCGGCGTTTGACAGCTAGTTAGGTTACACAGCAGCAGGCTTCCCCGCTGCTTGTGTAATCTAACTTAGTGAGGCAAGAGCTGTCACAGACTCTACTCTGTGTTAGAGGCGTAAGCTCTGTGGATGGTTTGGACCAATGGCAAAGCGCCATTGGTCCAAGCTGTCCAATCAAAAAAAACAATACAAAAAAAACAGCGAGGACATCGATCTCAATGCTTCACCAGTGATGAGCAAGTGAGGGACAGGGAGGCTCCTCCCTGTCCTCTCCCCCTACAGCTTTGTTACCGAGCTGGGGGTGGGGCTTTGGCACGACGGGGCAGAGCTATTGAGGGCTGGGGGATGCCTCACCCAGCACAGAAGGCACGGCATGTCACTGATATAAAGGAAGTGGCTGAAAGAGGCTGCAGGCAATCAACAGCACTGAGAAGCAACATATAAAAAGGTGAAAACCACATTTTATGAAAAAGGCCATATTAATTGTGTATTATACACAGTGCTTTAGCAACGAAATATCTTCCACTAGGGTTTTGATCTCATTTAAACAAAACCTTTTTCCTTCTTTATATTGCAGGTAGCTGGACAGTGGGCACTGGTAGCAGATTTCCTATAAGGGTCTGCAGCACATCTGTGGGCGATGTTACTGACCAGCCTGACAAGCAATATAGTAACTGAAGAAATCGACGGTCTGGATGACTCTTCCTTTAGGCTGTCAGCACTAAGCATGCAAAAAATACACAATTAGTTTATTATCTTTTTGATCTGACACTTTTATATCAGTTGCCACCTTCCACAATTTTGTGATTTTCCACCGAACCTATAAAAATTTTCCACTCCGACGCACATCAGATTAGGACAGGCAGTTTGTTTGAGAAAAATTAAAGTGTGCTCCCGCTGCGCAATTTACATCATCTACTATTCTGGTTGCCAGAAAAATGTGGTGGCTTTGAAAGCAGCTGAGCAAATATTAAATCATTATTGAGCAATAAATCTCAGGAGGGTTTTCAACGGAAATTCCTTGATGTCTGATAAACCAGCATACTAAACCTCAAAGCTGTGGTGCATCCGTCCAAATTCTTAGTGGCACAAGCCAGCACAGCCTAAACATTGCAAAAAATAGCTACAGTTAAAAGGTGCACTCTGGGGAAGTATGAAACCTTGGCATATAAACTGAATAAGGTGGCACAGCCAACCTGCTGAGCATCAGTAATTTCAATCCTGGTATTCTCCTGCCCTGGTAGCTAAACTCCTACATCTGCTAATAACCTTGTCTTCTGTATGGTCCTGAAACGGAAACTGCAAGCCAGAGTGTTCCATGGTTCCTGCACTACAACCTTGCCAACACATACTAAAGCATGAGGGTAGCTGCAAAGCAGAAACTGGATTGAGAAGAGGATGTGGTCCCATCCAGAAGAACTAAGAAATCCTGTGGAGTCTACCTACAAGAGCTTAAATAAACTGCAGATTCAAGCAGAATTACACCCTCTTATCCCTTACAGCCGAGGAAGGTGCCATCTTAGCCTGTATTTGGATTGCAGTTGCCATGGTGCTGCACATGTGACCTGCTATGACATCAGCCATTTGAGAATTTGAACATTCGGTTGAGAGCTGAAATAAGCACAATGGCAACCTTGACAGTTGGCATGCCTTAAAGGAGAACTATGGGGTCAGGGCTTTTCCCCATAGTTCTCCTAAGGGTAACGGGAGGACACAAACTAGCGTCCTCCCGCCACCCTAAGCTTAGTATACCGCAAGCTACAGCTCGCGGTATACTGAGACGCCACAGCACGAACGGACCCGACATTACTGTCGAGATCAACCCAGCTGCGGGATTGACAGCTGGCTCTGCCTATCTAGAGGCAGAGCCAGCTGTACCCGCCCCTTCCCCCGTCCGTTCCACCAGTCAGTGCTGGAGTATCGGACAGGGGAGGGGGGGAGGAATCAATGCAGGGAGCCGTGAGTGACAGTCACGGCTCTCTGCAGGGATAGATCGAGAAGTGAGCGAACAACGGTATGTGTTCGCTCACTTTCCGAGCTATTGAGCCGACCTGTGACAAATTGTCACAGGTCGGCTCAATAGCTCGTAAAGTGAGCGAACACATACCGTACCTAGAACAATGAATTTGATTGATTTTCACTCGCCTCATAATTCTCCTTTAAAAGTAACTTAGAAGTAAACTGATGGATTTTTTAAAAACTCTCTCCCCTACCATTGCAGTATATAATATATCCCAGGCTTGATTTACCATTAGGCACTGTAGGTCTGGGTCTGTAGGCAACCAAAGGCAAACAGGTGCACTAAAAGTGTACTTACCCTTTGAAGAACAATTCCAGGCAACAAAAGAAATAACTCTTAAAACACATCAACGGTGCTTAATCAAACAGTTGATGGCATTTACCTGAATCTTAATTTCATATAATATACTCTAGCCAAAATCCAGAGAACACCGTCCAAGGTCACTGGAAATGTATTTTGTGAAGCCTGTGCTGTGTAACTCTCACTCTTGCTACTTCTGTGTCTTTCAAACTTCCTGTACATGTAGGTTAAAATCTGATTGGTGGGTAAATTGGACCTTTACTCCCTTTAACTAAAAATCACATCAGCATACAGCTCAGCTCATTATCAGAATCATCCTATATTAATTAGCGAAACAATTTTTATTTAATGTACAATTTATTTGTTTCAGCTTCCTGGTCCGCTTTGGCAGAAATGATGTAATCGTGCTCAAGCATTGCAACCTGGGAAGGTTACATTAATAGAGCATTGCTGGGAAATCTTATCGGTAATCTCATGAGAACTCAGTGAAAGGCATTTTCCTCCCCTGAGATGATGTGCATGGTCACATGTCCTAGTCACATGTGCCAGAGTTCCAGGAAGTAAAAGGAGATCTAGTAACCTGCCCTTAGATAAATGGCCACTGACAGAAGACTGTGGATGAAAAGAAAAATAAGATATGCAAAAAACAAAAAGTCTGCAAATATCTAGAAGTATCTGTTTGTAGATTTTCATTACTAAACGTGCCTTTGTTGTTATTTTGAATATATGGGTAAAGTTCCTCTTTAAGGGAAACCCCTGACTGACCTATTTTGTTACATGAGTCTTTCTGTACAGGAGAGAAAGTAAGGAGCTATCACTTGTCCCTCCCTTTTAGATTGTAAGCCCTCACGGGCAGGGTCCTCCTTACCATCTTGTCTTGAATTGTGATTGTAATGTCTTCCTTATATTGTAAAGCGCTGCGCAAACTGTTGGCACTATATATATCCTGTATAATAATAATAATGGAGCATGCAGTGCATGTATTTGGGAACAGGCCTCCTGAATAACAAAAAGTCAAAAGGGAGTGGGGAAGATTGGTAAATTACAGCAATACCTGACTGAAGAGGCTAAATGTTTCTCAAGGTTCAGTTTTCATTTTTGACCAGATCACACCTATACTGTTCCTAGACAGCATTAGAAATTCACAGACTAAATTTTTTTTCTGAGTTCTTGCACCTAGCTTCTCTTTGGCCCACAAAAACCTCTCTCTCGAGCTAATTGAAAGTAATACTAAACAATGGTGGTCCACCTGATCCGCAGTTCAGCATGAATACAATTCTGCACCTAAGTAAAACCTGTTATAAACATGAAATGAAAAGATTAACCTCAATAGTAGGGTATCCAATTATCTTAGCAGATGGTACTACTAGAAAATGAAAATTCCTACCACCATTCCAGAATTAATTTCCAACTACAATAAAAAAAGAGGAAGAAGTTCTTTTGTCCACCAATATACAATGTCTTAGCGTGGAAGGCTTAAAGGCACGGTACATTTTGTTGAAAAAAAATAATAAATGCACCCATATTAAATAAAAAAATGTGCATTTAGCAAGTTTTTGCATTGGAGTCTGCAGAGCTTTGCAACCAATCAGTGCATTGCATCGGGGGTGTACGGAAAGGCCTTTTGTTATGTGGCTAGAAGAAGTAGTGGACTACAAGTGCAAGACATCATCGCATTTGTGCTCCATTAAGATCTACGATTCCCTCTGCCACAGTGGCAGAGGGGAGTAGAAATGTCTCCATTCCCAGATCCTTGAATTTAGATGAAAACAAAATGCCACAGGAAGACCACCACCACAATTCAGGTAATTGAGGGTGTGGGGCTGGGGAATTTGGCCATGTTTCATGTTACAACCAAAATATGGGAGTAACATGGAACTTGGTTAGAGAGATGGAGTATGACCTTCCTCAGCTATTATTTCCACATGTTGCTGGTTGCGGTCCCCAGTTTCCTACTTTGTTCCCTACAGAACAAGGTAATGACGTTTATATGGAGCTCCACACATCCTAGTGTTATTAGAACTACCCTCTATCAACACAAATTGAACTGCGGCCTTGGAATCCTGTTACTGGCAAACTATTACAAGGCAGCCCACATTGCCCCATTAGCACTCTTCCATGCTTACCACAAAACCCCTATTTGGGTCCCCTTCAAGCAATCGACTGCAATCCTGTCACCATGTCTCCTCTGCTTTGACTACGACAAACTCTGCAACCATAGTTAACTCACTCTGATGAAATGCCCCGTATTCCCACCAGTGATGGACTCCCCATTTAGATTTAGATGATGGCTCAACAAGGAATTTACAGATGTTTATTATTAACCTTTGATGGTGTCAAACCAAGTACTTTAAAAAGGCATTCGCTGCTCTTAATCAGGACTACCACCAATACATACAGTCACAGCATTTTATTTGCTCACTGTTAAAAGTGGACTACAACCTCACTCGTCTTAACAGCCTTTGAAAGCAAATGTGATTAGATTCCCCACACTCTACACTGTCTTATTTCTTTAATACAGGCAGACACCATTCATTCCTCCAAAACCCATCCGAAGACACAATGCATGCTACACTGGAAGAAAAAATTGGGCAAAACCTTGCCAACGGAGGACTGCCTGGAGATAAAGTCCTCTAGGGCTAAAAGATCATTCAACATTTTGGCCTTGCAGAACTCATATAAATTCCTTTTCTGCTGGCACCTTACCCCCTCAAAGCTAAATATGCACTCAATACTTACCTCTTTGTTTCTGTAACTATGGACAATTCAGAACTATGTTTCATGTTTTCTGGGCATGCCCTAAGGCACAAAGCTTGCAGATACAAGTTTATACTTTGATATCTACAGTGTTGGACTGTAAGTCCATGGAAGCTTTGCTGAAAAAATCTATCCAAAAAGGTCCTTTAATCCGAAGCCAAATTAATCAATTTTGTTTTTAATGCTACCAAACAAACCATAGACCGCTCTTGGAAGTCCCTGGATTTAATTTTTTGCAAACTTATGACGCATCTGAATAGCACCATGATGAATGAAAAATTGATGGCTCTCTCACAGCAGAAGCACTGAAGTTTCATAAGTCCTTCTCTTAGCAGCTCAGCTTCCCTGCTTCTTCTACTAGAGCACCTGCCCTGTGATCACATTAGACGCAGGGGTGTCAAACTCAATTCAATCGAGGGCCGCATCAACATTATGGTTGCCCTCAGAGGGCCTGTAAGACTATATAAATGTATCTAATCTTTATCATAATTGCCTCTGCATTCGATTATCACTGGTTTTAGTAATACTTAATACCTAGATCTGAAAGTAGAAGTCTAAGAAATGGCCTGGTGGGCCGGATTCGGCCCCTGGGCCTTGAGTTTGACACATGTGCATTAGAGATTACAATCCTAGAAGGCTGATGAGAGAAAGACTTGGTTTCTTCAGTGCTTTTGATGCAAAGAGCCAGAGCCAGCTGTCATTTAGGTAGCGGGATGAATCCTGACAATATTGTCGAGATCTGCCCCAGCTGCAGGGCGGCTCTGTGCTGTCAACATATAGGGGCCATAGCCTGCTATATGCTGAGTTTTGGGTCGCAGAAGGATGTAAGTTTATGTCCTCGTGACCCTAAAGAGGTTGGGCCATAGTTGTCTTAAACAACCATAGCCTGGCCAGAGGTTAACTGTAAAGCAGAGGTAAAGCTTCAGAAAAAAAAAAGATAATTACTAAGCTTCATCAGGCAGAAGATACTAAGTTCTTTCTTGCACATGCGTAGCTTAGCAAGCAGACCCAGCATGACAAAATGAAGTAACTCCCATGTGTATGCGCAGGAGTTAAGCCATTGGTGCCCGGCCAATCAAGCAGCCAAAGACTCGAAAATGGGACAACTGTTGCCATTTTTTGGCATTTCATCTTCAAATGCTAGTTTGTTTACAGACAAGGTTTCCATCTTCTGTATGGTCTATACACCATATGCCCACCCTTTCCCTCACACTCTTTTCTTTCTTTAGTATTGCACGGCCTATCACTTTCACTGACATTATGACCTTCTGACAATTACCAGAGCCACCTTTTGTGGATCCTTATGTAAGCTTTGAAAATAAAAACATAGGAAGCTTATTTGAGGCACCATTTTAAAAAGGTGGAAGGTAAAATAATTCTGGAACAACATAGAGAGGGTTATAGATAGACATAGGATCCAAAGAGTTGCTTTCCTTTAAGACATTAGAACTGGCAGGAAAGAAGCTATTTTCTTACTAAAGCTTACATGTATAACATTCTTTGTTGTCAGGAATATGATGTATGATGAGTGAGAGACAGCAATAGTTCTCTTCAGACAAAGCACAATTTCCCTACAGAGATTCAACCCTGTATCTTCTGGTAACACATTATTACAAAAACTAAACTTAGCTCTAGCATGCAAAAGCACTGTCCATGGTTTTACATCCATTTTAAGGCATTAGTCATAGCAAAGCAAGTTGCATGCATACACACACTGCTGAAGGGACAGATACCACAGGATGGGCATTTTATAAACCTGGGCACCTTCGAATGGAATTCCAGTTTATACTGTGTAAATGAGTACATGGTGATGTAAACTAAAGTGCACCTGTGCCCATACTATGAGCATAAGTATTTACATAATTCTAACAATCAGTGTAACAGCTTTTAAACAAGTCCTGTCTGACCTCTCTAGCTGTATGTACTCTGAAGTAATTATTTCTCAAAGATCACAAAAAAGACACTAAAATTGTGTTTCAGTTGGTATCTAAACAGCTTATAAACACTTGTTGTTGCTTACCTAATGAAAGCATTAGGGCTAGCAAGCTGCAAACATTATCATGCAATTGAAAAAGATAGGAAAAAAACGAAGGTTTCAGTGCCTATTTCATGAAGTTCGAAGATGAGTTTCTGTACAATGCCTATAGCTACAGAGGTGAATGAGGCCTTGTTATGAATTGCTTTTACTGCTTGTTCAAAATATGTAAATACTTTTGTGTGCATAGTCTGAGCACAGGTTCACTTGAAAGTGTTTTTCTACCTTTGCAGTCAAATTTGAGAAACTGTGTTTGTGATGTGTTCCCATTCACACAGCATTCCATTAAATAATAATTTTTTAAAAAAACATATGTCTTACCTTTTTAGCTGCCTTTGGAGCAGGATTACCATAGGACACTATAGGCAGCTTTGACTGCCTTGAATAGATGATAATGTGCAGATGAGGGACAGACTGAGGGACATTTTTTTTAAAAAGCGCATTAACATAGAATGCCTTGAGATTTTTAACTCTTTGTAGCACAGACAGTTTTGCACAGCTAGTTTACAACTGATTATAGCTCTGCCAGCACAGTACAGACAGGGTTCATTATGGCAAACACAATTGCCCACCCTCCCTCATAAACAGCGAGAACTAGGAAGGATTTTTCAGTCTTGGAATTTTCAGCAAAAAAGCATTTAAAGGAGAATTATGAGGCGAGTGATTTTCACTCAACCTCATAGTTCGAGCCGACATGTGAAACTGTCACATGTCGGCTCAATAGATCGGGAGGGGAGCGAAAACATACCGTCGCTCGCTCACTTCTCGATCATGTCCTGGCAGAGAGATGTGACTGTCACTCACGGCTCCCTGCAGGGATTCCCCCCTCCGATCCTCTAGCGCTGACTGGCGGAACGGACGGGGGAGGGTACAGCCTCTAGATAGGCAGAGTCAGCTGTCAGTCATGCAGCTGGGTTGATCTCGACAGTAATGTCGGGATCCGTCCCGGCTGCGGCGGTCTAAGTATACCGCAAGCTGTAGCTCGCGGTATACTGAGCTTTGGGTCACGGGAGGATGCTAGTTTGTGTCCTCCCGTGACCCTCAGGAGAACTATGGGGAAAATGGCAAGCTGCAATTTTTATAGTTATGCATATATGTACAGTAATACCTTGGTTTACGAGCATAATTCGTTCCGGAAGCATGCTTGTAATCCTTTAACTATATATGTATATATAGTTATCCCAATTTGGATGCAAAAGTGGCAATACTCTTTAAGCAAATGATGCTAACATGAGCTGTAGAAAAAAAAAAATACAGTAATGAGCCCTTTGTTATTCTTATCTATAGCTTTTGTACCAAGCTGATCCGAATTGGCTGGTTCTATGTTGTGACTGCCTCTTCCTGCTAGCATGAAGTGTTCTGCAGCTATAATGTCACAAACTGGTGATTACTATTTTGTGAAAATCCACTTTAAAGCTGCCTAATTAGTGCAGAGTCTCAACTCAGACAGCAGAGAAAGGATGATCCATGAACATGCTTCTACATGACATGCTTACGTCAATGTGCCTGTACAGCAGCAACATGTTTAAGTGGTACTTCTCTGGGGTTACTAATAATGTGAGAACCTATATCTGGCACCTTTATATGTCAATAATCAAGTGGCACAATGAAGACTTTAATTAAGACAACTTTTCTCATCCTCTATCCAGGTATCTTCACTGTGCGGCCTAACGAGAGACAAAGGCCTGATTCTAAAAACGTTCTTGTCGGGTAATCTTCAGCCTGCACATGTGTTCCTTGGCCCCATTTCTTCCTACGGTGAAAGCTATACTTTGGCTTCCCATGTGAATAAATGGGTCTAAACAAGTACCAAATCCAGTTACTATGCGATACACAAGCCTTGTAAAGTAAACATACAATTCCTTTACTTTACCTGAGCCAAATCCGCCCTGATTTGTGTCTCACACGCTCTCCCTCCCAGACACTGCAGCTCACAATGGGAGGGTTTCAGCAATAGTGGCAGTGCTGTCAATCCAGAATGTAGTGGGCAGGACTAGGTGTTGTCTGGTGCTGACTGACAAAGCTACAGGTTTCTGAATCAGCAGTGACAATGCTGACAGCCACACCCCCTGCAACATCTTCTCATTTCACTATAGTGCAAACAGGCACAGGCTAGATGAAAGTGGCAAATTCTGCTCTGATTTCAGGAACTCAGTATCATTGCCACACCATCACTGTTGCATTAGGGGGATTCAATGTCAGGTTCTACAGTTATTTGTGAAACTTTGCATGAGGAATTAAGTGAAAACTGGATGTGCAGATGCACGCATAATTAAGTTCTGCAGCACATATTTTTTAATTGGAGCCCATATATGACACACACACTTTCAGCCTCACGCTGCATGGGCATTTCCCAACTTGAGGGATAACAATCTAAGCACCAGCAGAGAAAGTGACCATCACTGGTGCAGGTCAACTGAGCAGTTATTCCTGTCTTAACTGAAACACTCTGTTTACAGCATACGCTACTGTTATTCTGACCTTTAAAAAGGTCTCATTTGCTGGCACGCCCCAGCAGGAATTTAACAGAGTTTTAATTACAGTAGCATCTTCAGAGAGGCAGAGTTCCTTAATTTGTACTGAGCATTCAGGAATTCAGCTCAACATTTTTTAATGAAAAGAAAAACAGTGAAATAAAATATTTACAGAAAAGATATTACAAATCAGGCATAAGCAACAGTAACATCAAAAGGGTTTAAAAGAGAAAGATTAAGATTGAAGATTTAGTCCAATCTGATACTTCCTTTAAAATTCTGATGGTAAAACATCAGTTCTCAGATGCTAGTGTAGCAGCATTTTCTTGCCCCGGACAGGGTGTTGCAGCACAGCCCCATCCAATCAAAGGGTCTTCGGGATGTGTTGTAGGCGTGCTGGAGAAATTTATAATCCTTAGCAGAAACACCCTAATGGCAATTTATCTTGAGAACATTTATATTTCCATATGCCAAGGTTTTAATATCCTTAAACCAACATACTACTTAGCAGATACATATATATATATCCTAAGAGGTCAAATGTTACTAGCATTCTGGACCTTGTAAAATAGTCGAGTTTGGTATACTGTATAGCCGAGTGCTATTTTCTAAATTAATGTAAAAACATGTTAGGAAGGTTACAATAAGAGTTATGGAAAATGTATGAAACCTAAAAGAACTTTGGCCAGAAAGTTTATTAACCCTTGCAATGGGGCTACCCTGGCACCGCAAGGGATAACTGCTTGCTTTTGCCTAGGGTAAAAAAAAGTTATTCTCACTCAATCACTCGAATAGAGATACAGACTGAGATTTGTTAAAACAGCATGCAAAAGCAATTATGAATTTTTTGTTTTACGACTTTAGTGATATTCAAAGGGATGTCACCAGAGAGAGAGATATATATGTATGTATGTATGTATACACACACACACACACACAATATTGCCAAAAGTATTGCGACACCCCTCCAAATTAGAGCTGCAACAATTATTCGATTAAGTCGATTAAAATCAACGATGGAAAACGTTGCCAACGTTTTCCATCGTCGATTCGTTGGCTAAAATTCAAATTTGCTGCACGCCGCTCACGCACGCTGCTTACGCCTGCCGCTTACGCCATGCCCACGTCAGTTAAGCCGCTCGCGCCTACGCTGGTGTCACGCGACGCCGCGCCGAGGACATGCGTCTGGCCCTCTCCTCCCGGTGAGCTTCCCAACTCGCCGCTGCCCGCCGAGAACGAACAACGACGCTGCCCGCCGACAACACCGTCATTCAAGGTAAGTCGAGATCGGCCGGGAGCTTTTTAATGTTTCCTGTGTGTTGTG